>NC_142025.1:85852667-86202667 GCF_049901735.1 Notechis scutatus | reverse complement strand
GTGACAATCATAAATGCTTTTCTGATGCCATAGAGAAATGTTTTGCACAAGCAGAATCAGTCTGTACTGGCAGTGTTAGATGGACAGTAATAAAGGGATCCTGGTTGATATATTGGAGGCAAATAACTAAGCCTTACTCTGAAGCCACCAGGGACCATCATCCAAATGTGGGCTGATGGAGCACAACCAGCCTGCAATACCTAGGTAATAGGGTCCCCATGAATACTTTATTTTGGCCTCTATTACTCTACATCATAGCAATTCACTTATATACATTGCTGGTCTTCAAGCTACAGTGTTTTCTTGTCCTGTGGCCTGAGCAATAGTGTGACACAGTAGGGGATTAGAGCAGCCACTGCTAAGGGCACAGCAGCACTTTTCCAAAAAGAAAACAGGTAAAAGAGAAGCTCCACCTTGGTGGGAGGCTTCAAGGAATCAAACACATGCAGGATAAGAAGTGAGATACCAATGCTGCCCAGTCGAAAATTTAGCCCCTGCCCTTGTTTACTTTTGCAGCTCTCTGTGTACATTGAGGAATTGAGGGCCAGTCCCAGTCCAAAGAGGGTTCCCAGGTTGCGCAAGAGGCCAGCAAAGGGGGTAGTGTCCAGACGCACCCATTCCGGATGCTCACACCATGTCTTGGCCTTCTCTAAAGTCCACAGGAGGTCCACACCAAGTACCTTGAGCAGTAGGTAGAAACCCAGAGCAAAAGAGAAGAGGAAAAGGGTGGTAGCTATATATTTCCGCAGGCTGGGATCATAGATGGAAGTGATGTACTTGAAAGATTCGGCCACCAATATACCTAACAGTGAAGAGGAAATAACACTGTTTAGAATGCTACAGTAAGCACTTTAAAGTTCTCAGAAATATGAGGCAACAGTTAATTATGCAGTTAATTTGGCAAAACAGCTTAAATCTGCTTCAAGCTAAAGGAGAGGGGGTTCTCCTCTCTAAAATAATATGCTTTATATGTTTACATATACATTATCCAATTTTGGACACAGGGAATTGTCTAAATAGACAGCTGGCATAATGTAAATCTCTCAACCTATATTATATCTCGGCATACCATGACAAAAGTTGTATAAGGTCTGCACTGACCTGAGAAGACCCCAGCAATGACTTGGTGCGGAAAATGAGCTGCCAGGAAGACACGAGAGAGACAGACACAGACTTGGATGGTCCAAAAAGCAGCCCAAAGCACAGTTTGCAAAAAGCTGCCATTGGGGAAAAATAAAAGGGAGAGAAAAAAATCAGTGAAAAAAGTGACCTACAACCAGTCCTCAAACTTACAACACTTGTAGCACCTCCATGATCATGTGATTGAATTTAAATGCTTGGCTTGTATTTATAATGGTTGCTGTGCCCTGGGGTCATGTGACTGCCATTTGTAATCATCCCAGCTGGCTTCCAACAGGCAGACAGTGGGGTAAGCTGGATTCCCATAGTGATATGTGATTCACTTAATAGCTGCAATGATATAACCATTGTGGCAAAAAAGCAGGTGGTGGTCATAAAATCAGGTGTGACTTACTTAATGACTCCCTTGCTTAACAATAGAAATCCCTACAGTGGTTGTAAGACAAGAACTACCTATACTGTCCCTTATATTCAAACTAATGAAAAATAGATCTATTTTATTTCAGTGCATCTCAGTTTTGTTTTTTACATTTTTGCAGATTTGTCAGATGGATTATTCTCTTTCATTTTTGCAAGACTGTTAGTTTGTTAAATGTCAGTTTGTACTAAAATATGTGTATGAGTGAACATATCCTCAAACTGGTATTTTATCTGCAATTTTGCACAGCTCTTATAAACAGATTTTCCTAGCAATATATTTTGGTATGAATATATGCATCTGATATAAATTTCCTTTGGTTTGTGTGTGGGGGTTGGTGAGTGGGTGGTGGCTGTGGGTGTAGATAAATATTTGATTGGATATTTACAAAAGTATGAATTCAATTAATTAAATTCAATTTGGTTTGAAAAAATTATTAAGTGCAAACTAAATGAATTTCTTCATACTTAGTTTAGACTAACACACCTTTGTATTATTTCACCAAATGCTGTTGCTTACCGATGCTTCCATGATGGGCGTTTCCTTCCCCGGGTGATAGAGAGAATGGCTGTAACTATCACATAATAAACACCAGCTGAACCCATTGCATGGCCAGAAGGACTCCCTATAGTTGGAAGAAAAAACTTTTGACTTTCCACAATTACTCATCATTATATAGCCTTTAAAAATGAGTGTGCGTGGCAGGTTTGAGTGGTTTAGGATCAGGCTGGCATTAGAGAGATCCAAACTTATTGGGTGAATTGGACCAGACCTTCTATCTCAGCCCAGCCTACCTCACAGGGTTGTTTCTGTGGCCTAGATCTCCATTAACCTTGAATCCCTGGAGAAAAGATGCAATACAAATCAAATAAACAGATATTTTAATCTATTGTTGGTGTTATATTGGAATTAGGAGCTTGAAAGATGAGCTTTAGCAGGGAGGACATGCAAATCTTGAATGATTACAATGTCAAATAAACCACGTTTCAGTGAAGGAAGGTACATGGGCTTCCAGATGGAAGGAATTGCTATACAACTCTTGACGCTGTTTGGATAAATCCATCTTCCTAATGACTAGACTTTGTTTACCTAACAGCTGATGCCTGTGATGAAAGTAAGCTCCAGCAGGTACAAATCCAGTTGAAAAGCTGCACTCTACTTCTTTAATCACATTTTGCCAAGTGGGATGTTACTTTTTATCCATTTTTTTCCTCATACTGTTCCACTTTTATTTAGTGGGGTTTTCTTAGGAAACTTACCTGGGCCAGTTTCACAGGTAACTGGGAACTGCTGGATTTCAGGGGCAGAAGTATTTTGATAGAAATTGGTCTCATGTACCCACCAGTAGGGTCTTTGTCCAAAAAGGATCCTGCAGAGAAAGAAATTGTCTGAGGTGTTGTGAGTGAATAGAAAGAGAAGGGACTCCATTCGGCATCATTATTTAAGCCCAAAAAGCAATAGTGGAGTCACATGCGAATCGATTTTTCTGAACATTAAGATCCAGAGTATTTACAAAGAGCTACTGATCTAGGAATCATGGGATTTAAGAACACTGTGCAAGAAAGTAACAAACATAGTTCTGGCTTATCCACTGGACAAATGCTAATTTTGAAGGCTACACAACTTTAGTAACTGAGGTCCTTTTCCCATGCCATGAAAAATAACTTACTAGGCTTTAGCTAATTTACAAAAAGTGGGGGGTGGGGGAGGAGAAAATGGAAGAAAAAAACCTGAAATCTTACATTCTATCAAGACAACAAGCAGATTCACATAGTAAAAGATGGACTCTGATAAGAGTGGGATGAGCTGTTCATTTCTGCAATGGTTAATCTCTTAATAAGGTAGTTGCAGAACCCAAGTTTTTTAAGGTGGAAGATGTTACTGTGTAAGTCATTGTTTAACTGTGGTTGGTTGATTAATTCACAATTTGCTGAATTTGTGCAACTGACTAAGGTATAAACCATAGTTTACAAACTACAATTGGCAGTATTCACATAACACGCTAAGAAAAAGCAGACAGACATGGGTTAACATATGTGAACCCAGCCTCCACGTTCAGCAGCTCAGACTAACAATGAAACTCTAGGTTCACGTGACAAACTGAAGTTTATCTACCTACCATTTAAATACGAGATTTAGCCAGTCACCAATCACAGCAACCCAGATGAGCTTGATTCCCACAGCTTCGCAGAGGTGGAACCAAATAGGAAACAGGACAAAGAAAGTGTTTCGAAGATCGGCAGCAAAAGAAACAAAGAGGAACCAGTCCTGCGATCCTGGGTATCTTGTTTGTAGAAAGTGTATGGCTTGGATGCCTGTGTGATATAGAATATCCATGCTGGCTTCCATTCTATCTCTGGGTTGAGCAACAAGCTATCTTTGGTCTATATTGCAGCTGCAATGTACCCTTTAACAGAGGCCTGCCGTCTTTTATCCCCTCCCGTGTGTAGCAGCTTGAGCTTTGAACCCAAAATTACTTTGGTCACAAAAACACCTCCTGGTCAAAGGTGCTTCCCCAAACAGCTGGGGACAAACACACTTAAAGCAGCTTATATAAGAGGGGCAAGTAAGCAATCCAAAACAATCCATGTAACCATCATGACAAAGTTGTTAATTCTTTGCAGAGTTGCTCCTTAATTATCCTTCTGCCCCCACCTCCTGAAAAAAACTTAAGGGAACATTGCTGCATTTTAATCTGTGTATCGCTTCTCTTGAAATCAGGGTTTGGGTTTGTGGTATCTAAATTTGATTCTGGATCTTAGTGAATAAGCTCAAATGGACATTCTCTGAATGTCAGTTGGTATTAGCCCATTGTTTGAAAACCTGAAGGCAACTACAGATTTAATCCTCATCTTACAAACATTCATTTAGTGACCAAAGTTACAACAGCAATGAAAAAAGTTACTTTTGACTATTTTTCACATTTTTAAGTGTTGCAGAATCTCCATGGCCATGTGATCAAAATCCAGATGCTTGGCAGCTACCATGTATTTATGAGAGCATCAGTGTCTTGGAGTCAGATGATCATTTCCGATAAGCAAAGTCAATGGAGAAGCCTGATTCACTTCACAACCATGTTACTAACTTAACAACTGTAATGATTCACTTGATAAATGTGGCAAGAAAGGTCGTGTTACTGTTGTTCAGATGCTAAGTCATGTCCAACTCTTTGCAATCCCTTCAATCATAGCATGCTAGGTTGTCCTGTCCTTTACTATCTCCACTGCCCAAATTCATGTTCATTGTGTGGATGACACTATCTAATCATCTCCTCTTCTGCCACACCCTTCTCCTTTTGCCCTCAATCTTTCACAACATTAGTGTCTTTTCCAATGAGTCCTCTCTTCTCATTTGATGGCCAAAGTATTTGAGCTTCAGAAGAAAGCCCATGAAATGGGGCAAAACTGAATAGCTGTCTTGCTTAGCAATGGAAATTTTGGGTTCAGTCGTGGCTGTAAATAAAGGATTACAGTACAAATTGCCTTTTAAAATTAATTGAAATAAATAAGATATGTTTTATTATTTTACCTACCAGTGGCTATTAAGCTCAAAAGCTGTAGTTGCCTTCAGTTTTCCTTCTATTGAAGAATACTTGCTCTTCCTCAAGGATTGCAAATTAGTAACCTGATAACACATTTCAATCATTTTTATGCCCATAATCATATTATGAAATAATAACTAGTATTTTAATACATTTTTCATATATTCTGTAGAACTACATGTCCGCAGTCCAGCTAGCAAATCTTAAAAAAAACAAAAAACTCCTGGGACATTGTTCTTCTCAAAAAGTAAAACTTTATTGAATAAACTACATTGGCACAGAAGAAGTGAAACCAGCTCTGCGTTTCTGAGCAAAAGCCCACATACTTATTGATTTTTCCCTTTGGCCATCCCCTTCAGTTCATTGCATTGTCCAATTGAATATGCTCCTTTTGTTATGAGAATGGCCTGCATCGCTCCAAACACCTGCTCATCGTGACCTTGGGGGTGCAGCAGGGTATCGTGATCTACAGACAGATTTTGCATTATCAATGCTCTGGGATGGGGTGGAAGTGAGGATTTTGCATTATCGGATAACGAGCCACTTGTTGTTGTCCCAATCCACTGACAGATTCCACTTCTTCAGCCAGGATTATTGTTTCAGTAATTCCAGAAGCTACAATAAAATGGATAGTCTCTATGTGATTCCAGAGCCTCAGGCTCACTCTCTCCGTCAGGCACAGGGGTGTCAAACTGGATCTCTTCGAGGCCTGGATCAGCATTGTAGTTCTCCGCGGGCCAGCTGGAGGGGTGGGAATGGGATGGATGCCTCCCACACCCCATTTTGGCTGGCAGAGTGTTGGAAGTGGCTGTCCAGGCAAAAAACGGGGTGTGGGGGCATGTGCGGTCCCTTGCACCCTGTTTTTGCTGGCAGAGTGCTGCAGGAGGCCATTCAGGCCAAGAACAGGATGTGAGGAGGCTGCACATGCCCCTCCATGCTCCGTTTGCACCAGAGGCACTGCAGGCCAGTCCTTTGTAGGCTTGCCCCGCAGGCCACATTTAAGCATTCTGCAGGCCAGATCCAGCCTGAAGGCCTTGAGTTTGACACCCTTGGTCAGGCAAGTCCCTGTCACCCTCCTTCCAATAAGGGAACCATCTAGCTGTTCAAAGCCCATGAACCACTTTAATTTCTTGTGTCTTAGCACCAACATTTGCACTGTTGGCAAACTGATCAGGCACTGAGTGCACCCCGAGTCTAATAGGGTTGTGAGAGTGCCCTTTACTCCCAAGTAAGGCATTAAGATCTCCACTTGGGCAGTCATCAGGCACCATCTATCATCAGGTCATCGGCCTCCTTGCTGTCACTCTCATAGAAGGCCAAGCCAGGCTTATCGGAGGCCAAAGTTCCCTCCTCCTTGCTGGATTGTGGAGAGACCTCTGCAATCTGGATCTTCTCCTTTGCCTTCTCTGGTGATTCCTTTGCCTTTGGCCAGGTTGGGACTCGCAATACAGATGCTGGACCTGGAGCAGGGCAGTCAGCCACTTGCTGGCCTTCCTTACCACATGAGAAACAGGCTCCTGGGATTTGGTGGGGCTTCTCTTAGGGACCAGGGAGAACCTCCCTCCATCCCCCCTAGGGCTGCTGGGTATCTCTCGGCTACCCAGTCAGGGCTACTCTTGTGTGCATTGTGATGCCAGTAGCCCATCAGCTGCACATTAGTGGCCAGCTGGTACCATGCCTGGAGGTCATTAGGCACCCCTTGAGGTAGGCAGTTGTAGTACAGCTCCCGCTTTACACTGTCCTGGAGCTGGTAGACCAGCAGGAGCTCAGGCCATTGTCTCAGGTGGGCCACCAGGCTGCAAAACTCTGAAATGTATGTATGTATTTAATTTATTTATTTTGTCAAGCAATTATAAGATAACAGGTATAAGTATAAACATAGTTATGGATACATGAAATGGATACATATAAGAAAAATGAAAATAAATAATAGGACAGGGATGGTAGGCACGTTGGCGCGCTTATGCACGCCTCCTACAGACCTCTTAGGAAAGGGGTGAAGTCAATAGTAGACAGTCTAAGATTAAAGTTTTGGGGGTTTGGGGAAAAAAACCACAGTCAGGTAGAGTATACCAGACATTGACCACTCTGTTGCTGAAGTCGTATTTCCTGCAATCAAGTTTGGTGCGGTTTACCTTGAGTTTGTATCTATTGTGTGCTCTTGTATTGTTAGGGTTAAAGCTGAAGTATTCATTGACAGGTAGGACATTGCAATGTATAATTTTATATACTATACTTAGATCGGACTGAAGGGGGCATAGTTCTAGATTTTCTAGGTCTAGAATTTCAAGTCTGGTGGAATAAGGTATTCTGCAATGAGTAGAGGAGTGGAGAACTCTTCTTGTGAAATATTTCTGGACTTTCTCAACTGTGTTAATATCAGATATGTAATGCGGGTTCCAGACTGATGAGCTGTATTCAAGTATTGGTCTAGTAAATGTTTTGTATGCTCGTTAGTAGTGTGATATTACCAGAGAAAAAGCTATGTAGGATTAGGTTAACAACTTTTAATGCCTTTTTGGCTATGTAGTTACAGTGGTCTGTAGCACTTAGATCATTAGAGATGAATACTCCAAGGTCCTTGACAGAGTTTGGATCATCAACAAGGTCTTGACTATTCAGCTTGTACTTTATTTTCTGATTTTTTTTGCCAATATGTAAAACAGAGCATTTATTTGTTGAGATTTGAAGTTGCCATTTGTTTGACCATTCTGATACACAGTCAAGGTCTTTTTGAAGGATAGAAGTATTGTCTGTGGTGTTGAACAGCTTTACATCATCAGCGAAGAAAACGCAGTTGCTCTTAATATGATCAGAGAGGTCATTTATGTAGAGTATGAAGAGAGTTGGTCCTAGAACACTGCCCTGGGGGACACCACTGTTGACAGGTACAGAATTTGATAGGACGCTCCCAATTTTGACCATTTGTTTTCTGTTTGACAGGAATGCTTCTATCCAGTTGTGCAGGTGTCCAGAGATACCATAAGATTTTAGTTTTAGGAGTAGTTTGTCGTGTACCACTGAATCAAAGGCTTTACAGAAGTCTATGTGGATTGTGTCTATTACTTTGCCCTGATCGGGTTGTGTAGTCCATATGTTTCTGCAGTGTAAGATTTGCAGATTACAGGATAGTTTTTTTCTGAAACCAAATTGTTTATTAGAGAGTAGGTTGTTTGTCTCAAAGTGGAGGATAATGGATTGGTTAATAATTGATTCCATGACTTTACAGGTGACACAGCATAAAGAGATTGGTCTGTAATTTTCAACTAGGCTGGGATCTCCCTTTTTGAAGATGGGGATGACCATGGCTTGAGACCATAGGTTTAGCAAGGAGCTGGTCCTAAAGGATTTTTCAAAGATTATGCTTAGAGGTTTGGCTATGGCAGTGGATAGCTTTTTTAAGAAGTAGGCACATATTCCGTCCGGTCCAATAGATAGAGATGGTTTTAGATTACGTTGTGCTTTTTCAACATTGTCTTCTGTAAAATCGATAAGTATTGGATCATTGTAGTCATCTGTGGTTTGACTAGGAAATACTGGGCATGATCCATTGCTGTTTACAAATACTGAGCCAAAGAATGTGTTAAAGAGGTTGGCTTTAATGGTGTCTTTTCCATTAATTAATTAATTAATTAATGCAGTGTTTACCATTTGGTCCTTTCAGGGGCGGGATGGACCTTGAGTCTTTTAGCTTATTGTTTACAAAATTGTAGAAAGCGTGGGTGGAATTGGTGCATAGAAGGTTTGCCTCTTGTTTAATGTGATAATTGGTGCATTCAGTCTTTATCTGGTGGCATAAATTTTTGTATCGACTTTTGAAGTTGGCAACATGACCAGACTTGTTTTTCTGCCAAAGTGATTTCTTTTTGGATTGAAGCTTCCTTATTGTTATGGGTAATTTGTTTTTTCTGGTTTTGGGAGTTGTTATTGGTACATATAGTTTGATGAGTCTTTTGACTTCAAGTAAAAATATGTTGTAATGGTCTTCAACTGTATTGCATCCAGTGAATAGAAATCAAGGGATGAGAGATCATTGTTTATAAGATCATAGTTGCCTTTTTTGAAGTTATAATTGGGGATTCCATTATTGTGATGATTTTTGTGTGGACGTATGTTGAGACAAAAGTCAATCATGTTGTGGTCACTGTTGGAAAAGGGTTCTTTAATTTGTATTCCATAAATTGAATTCAAAGTATTGCAGAAGATGAGATCGAGGCAGTTATTAAGTCTAGTGTTGTTGATTACTAGTTGTTCTAGTCCCATATTTGTTACTGCATTGTATAAGGTTGCATGTGTGGGTTCAGTTGTACATTCGTTAAGGGTCCAGTTAATATGAGGTAGATTGAAGTCACCAAGAAAGATAAAAGCTGCCCATGTCAGTAGTGTATTTAGCTTGTTTGCATGTTCGATGTCATAATCAGGGGCTCTGTAACATAGTAAGAACCGAAATGTGATATTTAAGGACAGTTCACAGACGATGGTCTCAGGAACAGCAAGCTCCTGGGTAACTTGGATGTTTTTTTGATGTAGGGACATTTTATAGAAGATAACAACACCACCTCCTCTACGGATTTCATGATCTGATCAGTAAACATGATAGTCTCTTACTGTGGTAATGGAGTCAGGGAGAGATGCATTGAGCCATGTTTCACGGACAAATATGATGTCGAATATAGCCGTATTTAGTAAGAGGAGAAATTCAGTTATTTTATTTACAAGTCTTCTTGTACTCCACAACCGTCTGCTTCCCTTTGTCGTTTTGGCTGGCAAAGTGATGCAGGAGGCCATCCAGGCTGAAAACGAGGCACAGAGAAAGCACGTGGCCCCCTTGAACCCTGTTTTGGCTGGCAGGGTGCTGCAGGAGGTATCTGTCCTGTGTGTCTCCCCCCCCACCCCCCAGCTGACCTGTGGAGGAGAACTACAATGCTGATCCGGCCTTCAAAGAAATCTAGTTTGAGATTTCTCGTTTTAGTTGCTTAGAGGGGAAATCAGCTGGAATGCAAATTCTGGTGTGAATTTCCACCAATAGAGTTCCCAAGCTCTGTAGTCTTCAAGCTCCTCAAATCACAAAATACAAGTTATTTGAGGTTTTGGGTAGCTAAGCCAGGAAAAAAAATGTTTTGTTTCTTTATTTTGCTGGTTACTTGGCAACAGCAATCCCAGCAGCAGCAAATACCTTCTGAACTCTTACAATTAAATTTATTTGTGTATGAAAGGGGGTGGAAGGGAGAGAGAGGCATTCTGTAGATGAGAGAGAGAGAGAGAGAGAGAGAGAGAGAGGGAGGGAGGGAGAGATGATGGATTCCAGAACTTCATGTTTAAAAATGAGGCCCTATGGATAATTTGATGGAATTTTTATGGCTTTCACAAGCTTATGCCTGATGACTGAAAGAATGCCATGATTATCCTATCCTACATTTCTCAAAGGAAAAAGTAATGAGTGAATGCAAAAGGCACTGGGAAAATATCTTGTTAATTTTCTGGGAAAGTGTTTGGCAGAATCCTGAAAAGATATGAGGTGGCAACAAGTAGTCATGACACAATGTTCCTTCACTTTATATGCACACAAGTATCTGAAAGTTGTTGGGAGAACAGAGGTGAAAGCATTGCCTTGCAGAAAGTTAGCACCCGCCCTTCTCCTAGAAAAATGAAATATTCTAGGAAATATTAAAAAGGCAGAATATTATATCTCCCTGGATGAGAAAAGGAGAAACACACTCTTGGAAAGCAGTCCCCACCTTTGTTAATAGCCCCAGAAAGGCTGGGCAAGCTTATCTACAACACAAAAAGATATTCAGCTCCAGGGTGATAGGATTAGCCCTCACTTAGATACAAACCAGGACAAAGCCATTAAGCCATAATAGGAATTGCCCAAAGCCCCTTCATTACATCCCTTAGCAAGATTCAATCAAGCCTGGGACTCAGGACAACCTACAAAGTTACCCCTGCATGGCCCCATGGGAATCTGACAACCAATTAGGATACATTTCTTGCCACAGGAACAAGAAGCAAGTTCAAAACCCAACAGAGGATATAAATCTCTCTCCCTCTCTCACCTATGTGCTCGATTGTCTAGGACGTGAAACCATATGGTCCTGTCCACCATCAAACCATCTTTCCAAATAGCCTCCATGTTTCCAGTCCCTTTCTCCCCACTTGGAACTGAACCCAGATGGACATTTCTTCCAACAGCCACTAATGCTATCAGAAGTTTCTTCTAGCAATAGCAGTAAGTTCTAACAATGATGCTTTCTTAGCACTCTGTCAGTCCATCAATAGAGAGGAAATTAAGTAAAGCAACCAGAGGGGATGGGGATTGCACAGAGGCGGTATTCAGCAGGTTCTGACCCGTTCTGGAGAACCTGTAGCAGAAATTTTGAGAAGTTCTGCCTGCCCCCATCTATTCTCTGCCTCCCAAGTCCCAGCTGATCAGTTGGGTCTTCTTTTGTTGCCCTGCACAGGAGAACAGAGCTGGAAAGCAGGTTAGTTGGGTGGGAATGGAAATTTTACAGTATCCTTCCTCTGCCACACCCACCAAGCCATGCCCACAGAACCGGTAGTAAAAAAATTTGAATCCCACCACTGGGAGTGCAGTGTGAGTGAACTCAGGATTCAGCACCACATGTATGCCATTTTAATGACACCATTAAAGCCAACCTCTTTAACACATTCTTTGGCTCAATATTTGTAAACAGCAATGGATCATGCCCAGTATTTCCTAGTCAAACCACAGATGACTACAATGATCCAATACATATCAATTTTACAGAAGACAATGTTGAAAAAGCACAATGCAACCTAAAACCATCTCTATCTATTGGACCGGACGGAATATTTGCCTACTTCTTTAAAAAGCTATCCACTGCCATAGCCGAATCTCCAAGCATAATCTTTGAAAAATCCTTCAGGACCATGGTCATCCCCATCTTCAAAAAGGGAGACCCCAGCTTAGTTGAAAATTACAGACCAACCTCTTTATGCTGCGTCACCTGTAAAGTCATGGAATCAATTATTAACCAATCCATTATCCTCCACTTTGAGACAAACAACCTACTCTCTAATAAACAATTTGGTTTCAGAAAAAAACTATCCTGTAATCTGCAAATCTTACACTGCAGAAACATATGGACTACACAACCCGATCAGGGCAAAGCAATAGACACAATCTACATAGACTTCTGTAAAGCCTTTGATTCAGTGGTACACGACAAACTATTCCTAAAACTAAAATCTTATGGTATCTCTGGACACCTGCACAACTGGATAGAAGCATTCCTGTCAAACAGAAAACAAATGGTCAAAATTGGGAGCGTCCTATCAAATTCTGTACCTGTCAACAGTGGTGTCCCCCAGGGCAGTGTTCTAGGACCAACTCTCTTCATACTCTACATAAATGACCTCTCTGATCATATTAAGAGCAACTGCGTTTTCTTCGCTGATGATGTAAAGCTGTTCAACACCACAGACAATACTTCTATCCTTCAAAAAGACCTTGACTGTGTATCAGAATGATCAAACAAATGGCAACTTCAAATCTCAACAAATAAATGCTCTGTTTTACATATTGGCAAAAAAAATCAGAAAATAAAGTACAAGCTGAATAGTCAAGACCTTGTTGATCCAAACTCTGTCAAGGACCTCTCTAATGATCTAAGTGCTACAGACCACTGTAACTACATAGCCAAAAAGGCATTAAAAGTTGTTAACCTAATCCTGCATAGCTTTTTCTCCGGTAATATTACACTACTAACGAGCATACAAAACATTTACTAGACCAATACAGCTCATCAGTCAGGGACCTGCATTACGTGCATTACCTGCATTACGTATCTGATATTAATACAGTTGAGAAAGTCCAGAAATATTTCACAAGAAGAGTTCTCCACTCCTCTACTTATTGCAAAATACCTTATGCCACCAGACTTGAAATTCTAGACCTAGAAAATCTAGAACTATGCCCCCTTCGGTCCGATCTAAGTATAGAACATAAAATTATATGTTGCAATGTCCTACCTGTCAATGAATACTTCAGCTTCAACCATAACAATACAAGAGCACACAATAGATACAAACTCCAGGCTAATTGCATCAAATTTGCAGGAAATACGACTTCAGCAACAGAGTGGTCAATGTCTGAAATACTCTACCTGACTCTGTGGTTTCTTCCCCAAACCCAAAAAACTTTAACCTTAGACTGTCTACTATTGACCTCACCCCTTTCCTAAGAGGGGGCATGCATAAGCGCACTAACATGCCTACTGTCCCTGTCCTACTGTTTGTTTGTTTTTTCTTATTTGTCCTACTGTTTGTTTGTTTTTTCTTATTTGTATCCATTTCATTTATTCATAAGTATGTTTATACTTATATCTGTTATCTTATAATCGCTTGACAAAATAAATAAAATAAATAAATAAAAAATGCTGCAAAAGTGGTCCACATCAGACAAAGATCAGGACTGTGTCAGGAGAAGATTGAAGTCACCATTTAAACCATTATTCTAAACATCTCGGGATGTGGGTGGAAGAAAGACTGCATCAAGCACAGGGGTCTTTTGAGAATGGTAAGTGGGCTCTTCCCAAGCTAAATGTATTTGGATAGGCCTTGACTGAAGACCAGAATTTCCATTGTTAAGCAAGGCATTTGTTAAATCAGCCATACCTGATTTTATTACCTTTTTGTCATGCTTAAGTGAATCACTGCAGTTGTTACGTGAATCGTGAAGAGGTCATTGAGCAAATCCAGCTTGCCTATTGGACTTTGGTTGTCAGAAGTCAGCTGGGAAGGTTGCAAATGGTGATCACATGATCCCAGGATTCTGCAACTGTCCTAAATACATGTCAGTTACCAAGCATCTAAAATTTTTATCATGTTGCTGCAATGGTTGTAAGCATGAGGACTGGTTGTAAGTCACTTTTTTGAGTATTGTAACTTCAAATGGTTTTTAAATGAATAGTTGTAAGTCTAGATCTATTAGTATCTGCCCAAAGAGTCATCCTCCTAACTTTAAGCCAAAATAATACTGTCGTGCAGGGGCGTCAAACTTGTGGTCCATGGGATCGTCATGTGCTGGCCATGCCCACCCCTGATTTAGCGAAGGTGAAAAAAGTTGTGATATGTCACGTGATGACAATGTGATGTTGCAAGTTTGACATCCGTGCCAGAGTGCTTTATTTTTTTTCAACTTGAGCTTTTAACCATTTTTAAGAAAGTTACACTAGAAAATACAAACAAAATAAGTATAGAGTAAAGAAAAATATTACTAAAACATAAGTAAAACCATTATAGAAAAACTGTTTAGTGACACATTCTGTCTTCCATTTGTTTCCCCAACCATTACCCCCAATCACCAGGCACAGCCAAAATATATGTATTTTTCATTGAGCATTGATAGTTATCACTATAGAATTTGTTCAAAGCACTTTGTTGTTTTAAATGGCCTCATAATTCTTCTTTAGAAATCATATATCACATGTCTGAACCTGCCTTATTGTGTGAGACATTCCTATTGAAATTTGAGTAATTTTGTTACGCGAGTGTGTGTGTGTGTGTGTGTGTACAGATGTGTGTGTGGCTTATTTTCCCATTTTGGTCTCCAAATACAAGCTTTCTATTATTTCAGTGCTGTGAAGATATCACAAGTCATTATTGTGGAAATTTCCTAAACTGTATTATCATAAAATCTAGTGCTTCTAATAATCCTGAAGTTACAACTATGAACTTTAGTCATTGAAAATATTTCCTGATTGGGGTTCTGTGGTTTGTTTTTTTTAACGGGAAGAAGATTAATGTAGACCCCTTTTTAAAAGCTTGAACAATATAAATTATAGATTGGCCTCTATTGACAAAGTACTGTCATTGTGAACGAGGGTACATGATGTGAAAAACATTGGAAAGCTGTACGAACGAGTGAGATACATGATTTATTTCCCAGATGAACAGACGTTGTTTTAAAAGTCTTCTCTTGTTTCCTGTTTCTCAGCCTAGTTTTTCAGGATGGAAACCAACGTTAGAAAAGGAAAATTAAACATTGTCAAGCCCTATCCCCACTTTTATCAGCAGAGAACATGTAATGTCTATCTCATACCAACTCTTTTGTTTAGAGCTACATTTTCCTGTTTATCACTATTCTATTGTCAACAGCTTGGGCAGTTTGTTCTCATTTTCCTGGAAATCTGGTTCACACAGCAAATGTGTATTGTAAGCAGACAGTTCTAGCGCAGAACAATGTTGTGCGTATTGTGCCACTGGGAAAAAGCAGGGCTAATATTTACCAGCTGACCAGTGAAAATGCCTGGCTTATCTCTTGTTACCAATGAAAGTCCAGGCTTAAGGCCCTTGACCTGGTGCAATCTGCGCAGGCAGTGGCAATTCCCTGAAGGCCAGGCCATTGCAAATGCGGAGCTAGAATTCAGAATGATCCAAAATCAGTCATTTGCTGATCTTGTCTATTTTGCACAACAAAGTTTAATTAAGTCTTATGTTAGGGTCCAGCTACTTATACTATCTTCCTTAGCAGCAGCATTAAAAATAAGAAGAAGGGAGGGAATGATTGTGAAATAGTTGCATAAGAGCAGAGTGACTCCATCAGGAAGCATACACCGTCTTTCCTCCATTGCAGAGGTTGTTTTTTTTTGCATTGTAAAATGTTTTTGTTTTTTTGTTTTTTGCATTGTAAAATGTTTTTGTTTTGTGTTTTTTGCATTGTAAAATTTTGGGGGATGTGAGATTTTAAAAGAAGATTAAGCACCAACATCCAAGGTATCAATCCTCTTGGTTCTTCAGAACAATTTTATGAATCTGATAATTACAAAATAAAAGCATGGGGAGAATCTAATCACACACCTTACTTACCTTTTAATCCCAAGAATCTGAATCATTTAACAGTTTGGGTAGATTTTAAATTTGAACATATTTTAGGTTTGCCCAGTCAGTTTTACTGGGAGCCTGAAGTCTGTCATGTGAAGAATAAGATGATATAGAGAAGCAAAATGCATACTTAGAATTAGAGATCCAGATATTGCTATTCAGCTTATCAGTATTGGTACTGGAAATGAATTTAGGGGATTAAAAATGAGTCAAAGGGATTAGAGAAATGTTTAAGATGCAATTACATTAAAACAAAAATTCCATTATAGAAATAATGGAAGAAAGCAAAAAATATATGGATTTTTTTGGTTTTAATTCTGTTCTTGTTTCTCTATTATTTTCTATATTTTTGTTTGTTTTGAATGTGGAAGGAGAAAGTGAAAAGCAATTTGTTGCATTGTACATTGTAATATAAAAGCAACAAATTGCTTTTCACTTTCTCCTTTTCACTAAATCAATACAAAGAGAGAGATAATTTTGTTACCTTTTGTTACTGCTATTAGAGTGTCAAAATCCCAAAAGACTTTATTGCATTTAACTCAAATAGAATTTTACTGAATGCAATCTACATTCTTTCCATTTCCAAATGGGCAATGGATACCAACATTTTTGTGCTCTGATATTCAACTATGCATTCATTTTGTTATATGAAAGATGACCAGGAGATTATGAGTAATATTATTACCATTACTACTGCTGCTGCTGCTACTGCTGCTACTGTTACTACTACTACTACTACTACTACTACTACTACTACTACTACTACTACTACTACTACTTGCCAGCTGGCTCTGTAAGAAAGAATAATGCTTGACTCTGGCCCGACACTATTACTTATCTGTTCATGGAATTACCTATAGGCAGTGGTGGTATTCAGCAGGTTCTGACCAGTTCTGGAGAACTGGTAGCAGAAATTTTGAGTAGTTTGGAGAACTGGCAAAAACCACCTCTGACTGGCCCTGCCCCCATCTATTATCTGCCTCCTAAGTCCCAGCTGATTGGCTGGGTCTTCTTTTGTTGCCCTGCACAGGAGAATGGAGCTGGAAAGCAGGTTAGTAGGGTGGGGAGGGAATGGGATTTACAAGTAACCTTCCCCCAATAGTGGGGTGGGAATGGAGATTTCACAGTATCCTTCCCCTGCCATGCCCAAGCCATGCCATGCCTATCAAGCTACACCCACAAAACTGGTAGTAAATTTTTTTGAATCCCACCACTGCCTATATAGCATAGTGCAATCTTGTACCCTATGCTTTTTAATATCTATCGGTACTTCAATATCTACAAGAGTTTGCCTGGGTTAAAGTGTCTAGGTTCATACAATGTATCTCTTTTTCTTATTGTTCAAACCAAGTAAGATAATGAAAACCTTGAGAAGGAATCAGATGAGCTAGATGTTGGTATGCAAACAGGATAGAGATGTTAACAGTATTTGTAAAGAAGGCTTTAGCTAATGTTTATTCAAGAGATACAGTACTTCATAAAAGTAGAGATGATAAATTGTTCAAACAGCTGTGATTTGGAAAACATTTTATAGCTCCTAACTCCTGGTAAATTATCTAGGTAAAGCTATAGACTTTGACCAAGGTACAACAGAGGAAAATTAAGAAATGTTATATGTTTGTTAGCCAAACAAAAAGGATAAACAGTATAATCCATTTTTGGACTTGTGCTGGTTGGCTGGTGACAATTTGTTATTAACTTCCTTGTTAGAAAGCACATCATGACCCAGGGAAGTTATTCACATAAAATACGTAATATCTGAACAGTTCAGATTTATTGAGTATAATTTTTTGGTTTGTATTTTTATTCCTGCAATGACTTAAACCTAATCATACACAACTTTCCAAAGGATAGCCCAATCACTTTTTGATTCAGGAAAACTAGATGTTTTTTGATAGATTATTCTAATGTTTACCATTGTTGTTTTACTATTTGAATGTCTTGATTAAAAAGATAGAATTAAGTAATTTTTAAAGCACAAATAAATGAATTTCTTTTTAAAATTCAAGCATCTGCATATAGAAGTATTACTGGTTTGTTTTTTGACACACTAAAAACTTTACATTACTCAAGTAGATTTAGATAGGATTGTGTTCTCTAGAAACAGTATTTATTCCAGGTAAACTATTATAAACCTTTGTAAATACAATTATGCCCAATTATGCAAAGATTAGGAAATTTTCCTCCAAATTAAACATGTTTAATGAAAACATTCTAATAGGTTAATGCTAATAAATACATTTATCCAGTTCTATTCAGACATCTTTTCTGTCATGTGTAAAAATCAGTAATATCATAAATTTAGTGTGACCTGATCCTATTTTCTGCAAACTTCTACCATGGAAATAATCAACCCTAATCCTAACCCTAATCCAAACTCTTCATCATTTAGAAAGGCAAAGGATGTAAATGCTACTAGAACTCCCAGCAGTGGTAAATAGGAAACCTGGTTCCACTAACTAATGCAAAAATTGGACTGCATGACATGGACTTGAGGAAATAGATTTCTATGTTTTGCTAGGACAATAGGAACATGGTCAAACAAGTGTGAGAGAACAGAAATTAAAGTGTATTGGAAGTGGAACTGGTAGTCCAATCACTCCTCCATATCACATATATTTTTCTCCTCTAGTTCTTCCTGAATCAGTTTGAGTCAATTGTCTTCACTGTTGAGTTCAAAATATGCAAGGAATATGATAAGCCCACCGTTGTTCATCCCCTTTTCTTCTAGCTAACCAATTGGAAAGCTAACCAATTACAAAGAACATCCTTCAATTTGTTTCTGAACTGCCATCAGCCATGGACTAATAAAAATCCTCCAACCCATTCCACATAAAAATAAAATATTAGTACCACTCCTGTCCATATTGGTGTCTGGACAGCAACAGAATGGTGAAAATAACTTTTTTGCATATATGTTTTATTTTTCCATTCAATTGTGTCTGATTCTTGGAGACTGCCTGCACAAGTCCCTGCAGTTTTCTTGGCAAAATTTTTCAGGAGTGGTTTTGGCCATTCCCTCCTTTCTAGGGCTGAGAAAAAGTATCTGGCCCAAATTCACCCAGCTGGCTTTGTGTTTTAGGCAGGACTAGAATTTACAATCTCCCAGTTTTTAACCTGATGATTTAACCTGAACCAAATTGGCTCTCTCTATATATTGGATGCATACCCACGTCAAAAATGGAATTTCATCCAATATATATAGAGAACAGAGAAGAAGTATGTTTATGTGTAACAACCAGAGTTCAGATGAGTGCCTACATTCTGGCCTATACTGTGGTAGAGGGAATTAGTGGAGGGAGAATGAAACTTGGAAGAGTCAATGAAAATGATGCTTCAGGTGACAAGATGCACATAGAACTAAATTAATATGATAAAAAGATTTTATTTTGAGATACTTCATTATATTACTCCAATATGAGAAGAGATTTTAAAAGATTGACTCAGCTGGATTCTATAAGTCCAACAGATGGAGATACTGGATTTTGTTTTGACTAAGATGATAATGCAGGAAGTACAACCACACGTTTTTCATTCATTGAATTAGCAATCCTCAACAATCAGGACATATTTATAGTTACTTGAAAATTATTAGCAACTATGTTATTGTATTTTACTGCATTCAAAACTTGTTCTAACCAATATTGTCAGAATAGAAGACATGTAAGCATGAATGTTATACTCAGAAAGAATATTTTTTTTGTTTCTGCTTGGTCGGTTTTACAGGGGTTATCAAAGGAGGAATTAAAAAATGAAGACCTACTAACATTGAAGATAGCACACAGCTGTAGTTTCCTGTTAGACTTAAACTTGCCTCTTCATTCACCCTAATCCTCCCTACTGTCCTGCTTCTCACCGGCTGTGCTCAAAAAACAGAATGACTATTCTGGGAGAATTGTAATCTGCCTTTGTTGGCATCATACTTAGCCACAGATATCTTAGTATTAAAGGGAGATTGTGTGCCATTTACTCTTTCTGTGGTGGCTCCCATGGGTCGATGGAGTCTGGGGAAGATTACCAAGCTGCATCCCCTTCTTTGAAGGTTTTGCCATCCTATGTATTTCAGGAATGGTGAAATATAGAAAGAGAAGTGATAGATTATCTGTGTTTTTGTTAGGTCCTTCTATAGTCTCATTTTTGTGCCAGCTTCTGTAAAATCATACACTGTAAAATCATACATTGCAATGTCCTACCAGTCAATGAATACTTCAGCTTCAACCATAACAATACAAGAGCACACAATAGATACAAACTCAAGGTTAATCGCACCAAACTTGATTTCAGGAAATACGACTTCAGCAACAGAGTGGTCAATGTCTGGAATATTCTACCTGACTCTGTGGTTTTTTTCCCCAAACCCCAAAAACTTTAACCTTAGACTGTCTACTATTGACCTCACCCCTTTCCTAAGAGGTCTGTAGGGGGCGTGCATAAGTGCACCAACGTGCCTACTGTCCCTGTCCTATTGTTTCTTTTATTTTTCTTATATGTATCCATGTATTCATAACTATGTTTTTACTTATACCTATTATCTTGTAAGCAATTGACAAATAAAAATAAAATAAAAAATAAAAAAAATAAAAAAATATCTCTTTGTATCACATAGCTCAGTGATCCCCAATCTTTTGACGCCTGCGCTGCCCGGTTCCGGCATCAGCTGGCGCGCCATGCCCGGTATCTGGCGTTAACTGGGCGCCGCCATCTTTTTTTGACGAAAAAGTGCTTCCGTGATGTCACCGAAGCACTTTTTTCGCAAAAGATAAGCGGCGTTAGCGCGCGCTCCGTGAGCTTTTCGGGTAGAAATGGCTTTCTACCCGGAAAAGCTCATCAGCGCTTGGCGCCGCCATCTTTTTGATGAAAAGTGCTCCGGTGAGCTTTCTACCCGGAAAAGCTCACCGGAAGCACTTTTTTTACCAAAAAGATGGCGGCGCCCAGCAACCAGCGGCCCGGTAAGGCTTGTTCCGCTGCCCGGTGCACGGTCCGGACCGGCGGTTGGGGACCCCTGACATAGCTGACTGAGGGTGGTTAGTTTGGAGAAGCAAGCCTAGTGTTCTTTGAGACTAAAATTAAACCTTTCTATATCCCAGGGTCTAACTATTTATATTATTTATTAGTCTCTGTATAATCCAGTTGCATATTTTATATAAACAGAATTTAGCAGTAACATGACAAACTCAAGAAGAATTCCTCTCTTTTCATGTAGAGTCAGCAGGATAATGCTGATGTCTCTCTGTTTTTCAGGTAAAACCCACAGAGCAACTAGTGATAACTTGAGTGACACATTTCTATTAGCTTTCTGGACAGAGATGCCCTGTGCAATGGAGCATTTTCATCAAGTGGCAAGAACAGAGTTCAGAAGGTTAACCCATCCCATCCTGTCAATATTTATTCTGCAAAGCCCCAGTTTGGCTCATTTGTTTAATGTCACACAGAGACAGGTACAATATGAGTAGGCCCTTTAAAAAAAATTGACATGAATAAGAAAGTAGTTGACCTGTACTATTTTGAGGGAAAAAATAATGTTTTTTTCAATCCCTTTTGGGCAATGTCTTCATCCTCTCTTATTCCACCCTTAAGAATGGGGCACTTCTTATTCTGGCCTATGCATTTAAGACAGATCACATTCTTGGGCTATTTATATATCACTCAAGCTAGGAAACAACAAGGCTCCATCACACTCAATTCCTCAATTCGTCCCATCTTGGTTACAGTAATGTCATCAGCTAGCTTGCAGTAATCCAGAATAATATTGTTACGAACTAAATAAACTCATTCGCCAAAAACTATACTAGCTTACTTCAGCAGCAGGCTTGTAAGCCTGCACTTCTGATTGGCCCGCGGATAAGCGAATCGTGATTGGCTGATTCTGGCTGACCTGATTGGCTGACAACGGGCCGTCGTCGATTGGACGCTTTCAGAGTGGTTACTTCAAAGTCATTGATTGTTGTGACAGCAGCTAGCTCTATAAAAGAGCTGCTGCTGCCCTTGTTGTTGTTCTGTTCTGAGGTCACTATTAAACTGTTGAGTTGAATCACTATCGATGCCTCGTCTCCGTTATTACGCCCACTCCTTCATATCTAACACTGGCGACGAGGATGGGATGCGGAGACGATAGAGCTGACTGAGCACTCGCTGAGTACCGAACAGAGCACGTGGCTAAGAGCATGCCAACAATGGCAAGATGGCCAGCGGCGCCATACCACCCGCTCCATTTGACCCGGCTAACGAAGACTGGGTCTCGATATAGACAGGTTCCAGATGTTCCTGGAGACCAACAATCTGAAAGATGCTGCGCCTGGCAAGAAACGAGCGATCTTCCTGACCCATTGCGGGCCTGCCGCTTTAAAATGGCTAAGGCACTTGCTAAACCAGCAGAAGTTAAAACAATGGATTGGGATACCCTCGCACCGATCCTCCGAGCTCATTATGCACCCGGTACCAACGCTTATCCGAAGGCACGAATTTTACCAGAGGGACCAACGAAAACGAGAGCGTTGGGGACTTCATCGCGGACCTCCGGAACCTGGGAGGCCTCTGTGGTTTCGCAAACCTCGAGGAAGCCATGAGAGACCGCATAGTTCTGGGATTAGATGACCACACTGCGCAGAGCAAGATCATGGCTAAAGGGGACATCGACTCGCAGATGTCATCACCGGCTACTGCAGCAGAAGCAACCAGGAAGTCGGCCGCTCGAATGCGCCGCACCAACGCACCGCTCCGCCAACTCGCCAGTGACACTCACGCCTTTTCCGTGAGGCACTCAACAACGGCTCACCATGAAGACCTCGAATCCTCGCCTGATAGTGAGGAAGAAGAGGTCAACCGACTCAGGTCAGAGCGTGACCAGCGAGACCTGAAGAGCCAGAAACCTGCACGTCAATGCGCCGGTTGCGGGGCCAATCACCCGCGATCTGACTGCAAATTCTCGACGCACTCTGCCGCTCCTGTGGAAAGAGGGGACACATCGCAAAGGTTTGCAGAAGCAAGCGAAGCGCCAAGCCCAATCCGAAGAACAACGGGCAGCCCACCTGTAAATCAGGACCGCCTGAATCACCAATGGAACCACTATCACTACAGAAATCGGAGCGCCTGCTGCGCCAGCTAGGCGAGAAGAGGTGCATCAAACCATTACCATTGGTCACGCATCACCCTTGGATGCAAGAAAGATCCAAGTGAAGGTCGCCATTGAGAATCGTCCATGCGTAATGGAAGTAGACTCGGATCGCCCCTATCAATGGTCTCGTGGAAAACCTTCAAGCAGCTGATCCCTGACATCCGTCGCCAGGACCTCAGCATCCAAAAAATCATATTACGGGACTACCAGGGAAACAGGATTCCCGTTGCCGGTTCCCGCCATGTCCAGGTGTCCTTCAGGGACCACACCGCAACTCTGCCTATTACCATCGTCGATCGAGACCGACCCAGCTTGTTGGGGTTACAGTGGTTCACTCCACTGGGAATTGAACTAGCTGGCATTCACCAGACCGGGAACAGCGATTGGGAAGCGGCCCTCGCCCAGGAATTCCAGGACGTGTTCACCGAGAAGCTAGGCAAGTACAAGGGATCCCCCATATCTTTTAGCCTCAACCCCGATGTTGCGCCCATCCGCCTTAAGCCTCGCCGAGTGCCTTTCGCACTCAAGCCAAAGATCGATGAACAATTGGACAAATTAATAGCTCAGGGGTGTTAGAACCAATCGATCACGCCCGTTGGGAAACCCCGATTGTAACTCCCATAAAGCCGGATGGATCGATAAGAATTTGTGGGGATTACGGGCCACCCTAAATCACGCGCTTCAGCAGAGCGCTTACCTGTGGTCCAACATCTTCTTCACTCCCTGGGTGGCGGAAAAATATTTGCAAAATTGGACCTCGCCCAGGCATACCAGCAACTACCCGTAGATGCAGAAACTGCTGAGGCCCAGACTATAGTCACGCACAGAGATGCATTTAAATGTAATAGACTCCAGTTCAGAGTAAGTGTAGCACCAGGCATTTTCCAAAGCCTGATGGAGAGACTGCTACAAGGCATAAAAGGAGTCGTGCCTTATTTCGATGACGTATTGATAGCCGCCCCCACTAAAGACGTATTAGAGGAACGACTCAGAACAGTCCTTCATAAATTCAAAAATGCCGGGTTGAAAGTAAAAAAAAGACAAGTGTCAACTTTGTACTGAGAGGGTTGAATTCCTGGGGTACCTTTCTTGACAAAAAGGGAATCCACCCCACTGAAAAAAAGGTAACAGCAATAAAAAACGCCCCAAGACCCAGGAACAAAACAGACCTCCAAGCCTTCCTGGGACTCATTAACTTTTATAACATCTTCTTGCCCCAAAAGGCAACTGTAGCTGAGCCCCTACATAGATTACTCGACAAGAAGGCTTCCTGGGTCTGGGGACATCGGGAAGAATGAGCATTCCAGCAAGTAAAAGATCTCTTAACCTCAGACGCTGTACTAATGCAGTGTAACGAGACTTTGCCTTTAACGGTCACCTGTGACGCTATGCCGTTTGGGGTGGGAGCCATCTTGAGTCACGTCCTACCAAATGGAAATGAAGCACCTATTGCTTTCTTTTCACGAACTTTATTGAAAACTGAAAGAAACTACAGCCAACTCGCTAAAGAGGCTCTTGCTATTGTATCCGCCATTAAACGCTTCCATGAATATGTATATGGCAGACCATTTACCATAATAACCGATCACAAGCCATTGCTTGGCATTATAGCGGAGACAAACCAACTCCCCACATATTATCGCGCCAGAATGACTCGTTGGTCAGAGTTTCTAGCCGCATACGATTATCGGCTGCTGCACCGCCCGGGGAAAGCCATTCCCCATGCTGACGCCTTGAGTCGTTCTCCGCTACCGGAAGCCATAGATGATCCAGCTCCAACTCTGACTGCACTCCAAATCGAAACTCTCCCTGCACCACCCCTGACTGCACGAGACATCGCCGCGGAAACAAAGAAGGATCCTGTATTCGCTCGAGTCTTCAGCTGGATGGAACGAGGTTGGCCTGATGACGAACCCAACAGCACATTCGCGCCTTTCAAACATCGACAGACAGAACTGTTTTCCCAGAAGGGCTGCATCTTGTGGGGGACAGAGTCGTCATTCCAGGAAAATTACAACATACAGTTCTAAAAATGTTGCACGATGGTCATCCAGGCATCGTGCGAATGAAGGCATTGGCACGGTTACGCGTGGTGGCCTGGTATCGATAAACAGATAGAAGCCTGGGTGGCCACATGCACACAAATGCCAGGAAATCCGTGCTGCCCCACCGAAGGCACCTCCAACTGAATGGGACGCACCTCGTGGTCCCTGGTCCTGCATCCACATTGACTTTCGCGGGACCCACCAAGGGACACACTTTTCTCATAACTGTGGATGCCTATTCCAACTGGCTCAAGTCCACAAAATGAAGAGCACCACCACAGAAGCCGTTAAAAATTAAATAGACTATTCGCTACGCACGGATTGCCTGATGTTTTAGTCTCGGATAACGGTCCCCAATTCACTGCCCTAGCATTTGAACAGTACTTAGCCGACCGGGGCATCCGCCATACCTTTCCATCTCGCCGGCTCACCCTGCGGCCAATGGCAGGGCTGAGCGCATGGTCCAATTCATAAAAAAGACCCTGTACAAGATGGAACATGGAGACATTGACGCACAAAGTAACCCGGGTGCTTCTCCTCCAACACATCACCCCGCACAGCATCACAAACAGAACCCCGGCCGAACTTCTGATGGGCCGGAAACCGCTCACACCTCGATCGCCTGCACCCAACCTACACGCCAGAAAAACCTTGCGGTTCCAGCAGCAAGTGTCGTGCGTTCAAGGTAGCGACTTAGTCTTCGCGAAAAACTTTCGGGTGATCCATTGTGGGTCCCCGCTACTATAACTCAAATTACGGGCCCCAGATCTTACCGTCTACAAACTAGCGATGGGAAATTATGGAAGCGCCATATAGACCAACCGTTCCCGATTGGCACCTAACCCTATCTCAACCCCTGAATCGCAAACTGGGGGAAGGGAAATAGAGGGGCGAAATAGAAATAGAAGACGACCCACTAACTGACGCTCAGCAGTCTGCACAGCCAACCAGGCGATACTCACCTTCCGGAGGTGGACCGAGCCGGGTGATTGTTTCGCCATAAAGCAGCCCGGCCATAGAAGCAAGTCCAGGGAGCCCGGATGACAATAGAGAGGACAGCCCTGAGTCCCCGAGCGGAATAGTGGAACCGTTTTCGCCACCTGGTTCTACAAACAGTCCACCGGAGCCAGCGCCAGAGCAGAGACCGGTGGAACAGCAAAAATCGAATAGACAGGTGAAACGGCCTGCCTACTTATGAGAATACATCACCCCACCCCTCAGACGGAACCTAGGAGGGAGGGGTGTTATGAACTAAATAAACTCATTCGCCAAAAACTATACTAGCTTACTTCGGCAGCAGGCTTGTAAGCCTGCACTTCTGATTGGCCCGCGGATAAGCGAATCGTGATTGGCCGATTCTGGCTGACCTGATTGGCTGACAACGGGCTGTCGTCGATTGGATGCTTTCAGAGCGGTTACTTCAAAGTCATTGGTTGTTGTGACAGCAGCTAGCTCTATAAAAGAGCTGCTGCTGCCCTTGTTGTTGTTCTGTTCTGAAGTCACTATTAAACTGTTGAGTTGAGTCACTATCGATGCCTCGTCTCCGTTATTACGCCCACTCCTTCAGATCTAACAAATATTGTATGTCCCTGTGATTACCCTCTGGGCCTCTCTGCTTATCCAACCTCTTGTTGTTTAGCACAGTGTCCTTGTTATATCTCAAACATTATATAAACCTCCAAAAAAGAAGAAAAGGGAGGGATGCTATAAGGAATGGGACACAGAGAAAAATTATAAGCAGGTTTGGCAGTGGTGTGTCACAGTTGCATGGCTCAATATTCAAGTCAGATTATCTTTGCAACACAGAGAGAGATCATTAAAAAGAGCAATATTTGTGTGGTGTTAAATCAAATATGAGAGCCAATTTGGATGGAGAGCCCAACCAGGCTCCAGCATAGAAACTGGGAAAGTGTGAGTTTTGGTTCTACTTTAAGCATAAAGCCACCTGGGTGACCTGAGACCATTTATTTTCTTTCAACCCTAGGAAGGAGACAATGTCAAACCACTTCTGAAATCTTGTCAAGAAAACTGCAGGAATTTGTCCTGACAATTTCCGAGAATCAAACACAATTGAATGGAAGAAGAAAAAAAAAGCTATGGGCAAAGTGTGGTTCTGAAGATCACTATCTTTATGCTTTCAAAAGCTGTTTAATTCCTGAACTACCAACATATCTTGCATGATTCTGTCTACTGATGACTGGCCCTTGCTCTTCTGAAAGAAAATATTTATGTCACTGAAAAGTTGTTCTTATGTGAAATATATTAGTGTGAAGCTAATATAGTTGTTTTTCTCTCTCCGTATCTAATTATGAGCATGAGAAACAGTTTAGTATAATGGCTGAGAGATCAAACTAGAAACTAGGAGAATCAAAAGTTCTAGCTTTGCCTTAGGCACAAAACCCTATCAGGTACTTGGACCAGTCACTCTGTCTTAGCCCTAAGAAGAAGGTAAAAGCAAACTACTTAAAACAATCTTGCCAAGACAACTGGAGGTTCAGTTAAACTCAGATTTAATGTGTGTGTTTTAGGGGGAAAGTTCCATTGATGACAGAGAGCCAAGGTCACTGTTCCACAGTAGTTAGGAGTGGGGCAGGAAGATACTGGGAAAATGGGGCTAGGGACTAATGGTTAATCAGGTATATTGTGTTTACATCCAACATATAGTCAGCCATGAGGATCAAAGAGGAAAAAGGAACTTGCAAAGTTAGGCAGCAGGCTGTCACAAGGATATGTGGTAAAGAAGAGAATGGAAGGGAAAGGCATACTTGCCTTGTTCTAAAAACATAATAAACCTCTTCTGGGTTTTGTGTCAGCTAATACACCTGAAACATCCAAAATGCTCCAGGTTTTTCTTAGGCTGGTTGATGACTCACCCAGAATGGCCTGGTCAAGATTCTAAACCACAATATATTTGTCTTATGCTTGAAGCAAAACATGTTTTCCATTTCACACACCTTATTATAAAAGCTGACATGTTTTTTTGTGATGTATTTGGCAATAACAAGAACCAGTTTGGTCTACTGGTTAAGGTACCAGACTAGAAATCCGGAGATTGAGTTCTAGTACCGCATTATCCACTTTGGGCCAGTCCAACTGACCTCACAGTTGTTATGGAAAAAATAGGAGGAGGAAGATGTGCTGAATATATCTGCCTCCTTATTTGTAAAAATAATACAGGTGGGATACAAATAAATAAAAACATAAAGCAGTTGATCCAATTTTCAGGAAAACAAAATTAATTTGTCAACAAAAAGGAAGTATTTGAGGCCAAATTATATATTACATAAGAGAAAAATCAAATGCTGCAAAAGAGGCATCCAGCATGCAATTTTTAAAAAGTGTCAATTTTCAGTTAGTGATGATTCCAGACTAATTTTCGGAGTTTCTCGAAATGGGAGAGCTGACCATCTTAAGCTTTTTCTGTTGAGAGAGCATGTATTCTGAACCACCGTTCCCACTCACTCAGAAGCTGTCAGCTCTTTTATACAATTGCCATTTCCTTCAATACAATAAGGATATAGGAATTTGGCTGAAAGTTAGTTCTTACAGACAGTTTTGTCTAAAATTATTTATATGAGTGTGTGAGTATGTGTGTGTGTGTGTGCGTGCACGCACGTGCATGCACATATGCATGGAAAGTTGTTTTGAATTAAGGTCATGATAGAAAGTGATTAATAACTGACAGGGGAGAAGAATTTATGTAGACGAATTTCATTAAAGTCTCCATTGTTTGGATTAAACTGACATTGGATATAACAAAAATATTTTCTTTTGTATTTCAACCTTGTACAACTTAAGTCCATTATTTCTGAAGTACTACAGGCAATGTTCTAAGTTATATTTATGTAATTTGCATCAATTTATATCATTTGCATGAATTGCTACAGATAATTTAAAATCGTAGTTACCCAAATAACAAAAATGGCATCAACAATAATAAACACTCCAATTTAATGGAACTCTTTCTAGCCAATTGAGATGAAGGCATTTTCATGAATATAAAGCAGAATAAATATATTTGGGTTGGATGGTTGCAGCGAGGTAAAGGCTGTGTCAGTGAAATTGCCAAGTAGAGGATCAAGTCAAAGTGACCATGTTTGGGCATCTGTATCTACAAAGACAGAAAGTTAATATTTATGCTATTCCCAGAAAACATATGCAATACGGCAAAAGAAGCACAATCCTAGGTTAAAAAGCTCTTTTTTGCTGCCGGGAAAATTACATAGACATATCCATAAAATAAACAGAAACTTTATTTCATTGGGCGGAGATTTAACCCTTCTGCTGTCTCTATTACAATTGGCTCCAGGATTAGCTGGTTAGGGCACTCTGATACTGTACTGTACACATTCAGATAAGTCATATTGTTGACCAATATGAATCAAAACTGTGTCCAGAACATAGGGCAGAGTTGACGGTTAGGGTTAGCCAGGAGAGTTCCTAAAGTCAAAGGCAATTGATTTCTTCCTCCCTCTTCTTTCCATCCTTAATTCAGTGTAATTGTTATTTATTAACCCTGCTGTTTTTACTTGGCAATGTCTTTCCTTTGACCTTCCAGGGTATCACTGTGGCCTTGACATTTTCCATTCTCAATCGATTATTATTTCTGAAGAAATATGTTGCATGTTACATGGGGATGATGGCCTTACTGACCTTACTGACCTAACCTTCATGACTCTATCATACTAATTTAGTCAGTCTAATATTTGTCCTACAATTTTCCATATTGTAGCAAAATAAAGTTTTAGAAGAAGAATATGTATTGTCATTACCGCACTCTTTTATAGTAGATATATTTCCTAAACTTTAGTTAGCCATAAATCCTCAGATTTTGGTGCAACCAAATCTCACACATTTTCTAACTGATAACATATAACAGATAATCAGAGTTGGAAGGGACCTTGCAGGTCATCTAATCCAACCCCTCGCCCAAGCGGGAGACCCTACACCATTTCTGACAAATGGCAGACAAAGTATTCTTTGTATGACTGGAAGCAGATTCTCTTTGCTGTAAGAATAGTCTGCTTGAAAACATACTGCTTCCCAATCTAAATCTTCAGGCTCCTTTTTTGTTTTATTTAGCTTTGCTCAGTATATTTTGTATTTTTGGAAAAAAATGACCCAATTTTCTATGTGATATTTAATAAAATAATACATTTACTTATCTATCTATATCTATTTATCTATTTATTTATTTATGTGTTTATTTATCTATTTATCTATCCATCTATCCATCCATCCATCCATCTATATTTTTAGAAAATGCATGCTAAAAGAATAAATCCTTTCCAATCAACCTAGAAATTCCCCAGTAAATTATTCATCTTCCTGGGCTCTAAAATCAACCAATGTGGTGACAGCAGTCCTAGTATTAGGAGGCATATAGCTCTTGAAAAAACTGCAATGCCAACATGAGTAACAACTGGAAGAATAAAGATATTGGACTACCAACCAAATGCAGATTAGTCAATGAAATATTTTTCCCAACTGCTACTTATGGCTGCAAAACCTGAGCTCTGAAAAAGGCCAATAGAGGGTGGATGCATTTGAACTGTAGTGCTGCAGTAACTATTACATATCCCAGGGACTGCAAAAATCACAAACAAAGAAATCCTATCTTACCGAAAAATATTATTTGAAATGAAGATCACTGAACAGTCATACTTTAGTCATGTCATGAAAGCTTTGCAAATTCAATTATTCATTTGTAAATTCAATTATGCTGGGAATAAAAAGCAGAAAAAGAAGTGGCTATCCCAGCACCCACTGGCTGGACACTATAAAGGATGACATCAGGATGACCATGGCAGGATAACCAAGCTAGTAGTGCATGATAAAGAGGCATGGAGAGAACTGAGGTTGGACACATCTGAATGGCTGACAACAATGACAAAATTCCTCTTTTCTTAACCATGATTACTTGGTTATTTCCAGAAAATACGACTGTATGATTCCTCCCTCAGTTATTGAATATTGCAGGGGGAATTGGAGGTTATGTTGTATTTCCTATGTTCTTCTATATTTTTGTTTTCAGCAAAAATGTGTTCAAGAGGAAAAGATGAATGAATTAAGAGATATACTCCAGGAAGCAATCTTTCTATTTTTTCCTCTTCTTGTAACTACTTGTGCTGAAGAAGGAAAACAAAACTGACGAGGCACTATGTTGGAGATACCAATTTAGAAAAAGCTCTTGTTAGCAGATATGTATCCCAACATTGGTAGGGTGCTGAAACAAACTTTAACATTCAAGTAGCAGCATTTCCCATTTAAAAAAAAATAAAATTCCTGATGTAGTTATGTAGGATGCAATATATGTATCAGCTCTGCCTGGTTTGGCTTGGCAGCTCTCAGGCAACCTACCATCAAAGGCTAGAAGAAGGGGGTGAGGATGGAAGGTGTGTATGTAATAGGAATTTGGGAGTGGGGAATGACAGGTGATAACAACCAGAGTAGCCTGGATCCAGTTTGTACCAGCATCCCAAGGCCAGGCTCTCTAAGAAAATATGCAGACTAGCCTCAAACATCCCAGTGTTCTCAAAATATTTTGGCAAGTTCTGGTTGGTTGGAAATGGACTTAAGAACCTAAGAACCAGAGGTGGTATTCAGCAGGTTCTGACCAGTTCTGGAGAACTGGTAGTGGAAATTTTGAATAGTTCGGAGAACTGGCAAACACCACCTCTGACTGGAGATTTTACAGTATCCTTCCCCTGCCACGCCCACCAAGCCATGCCCACAGAACTGGTAGTAAAAATATTTGAATCCCACCACTGCTAAGAACCATTTGTTTTAACCAAACGGAGTTAAGAATCTTTCTTTCCTAAGGGATCAGATTGAGGCAGGACTGACAATATGGGATAAACAATTAATTCTTTTGTGAAATAAAAAGGCATTGTGCAAAAAAACCAGAACAAAATAAAAACAGAGCATTTTTTAATTGAGAATGTGACATCTGAGCTTACATACATGCATATATTTCAGATTATCTCAAAAGGTCTATACAAACATAAGGGATTTCTAGCACATTACAATTGTTAATTGATATGATAGTTGTAACCTCTCCCCTCTAAAACAGTCATCTACATAACCAACCTATCTCTTCCTCCTTTTTCCATCTCGGAAAATGTATCTAAATTTTACATCTAATGTAGTGAGCTATTGCTCATATGGCTTAAACCTTGGCAATGAAGATATTGAAGTGGTGGATAATTTCTGCCTTTTACAATCGATCACCAATAGTAAAGGAAGAAGCAGTCAAGAAACATGCTATAGGCTAGCACTTGTTAGAATAGCCATGAAGGCCTTGGAAAAGACAATCAAATGTTGAGATGTGTATACCTACACAAATCAGAATCATACAAGCCACGGTATTCCCTCTAATGCTCTATAGAAATGAAGTTGCACTTTAAAGAAGCAGGATAGGAAGAAGGTTGACACTTTTGGTGTTGGAGAAGGTTCCTGAGAATTGTGGACAGTTAAAAGAACAGATGGATCATCAAAGACATCAATTCAGAGTTCTCACTCAAGGCACAAATTACCAGGCTGAAATTATCCTACTTCAGACACATTACACTAATACCTAGCTCTCTGGAGAAGTCTTTAATACTGGAAAAGGTAGATGGAAAAAAGAAAGGATGATAGGTAGTTTAGAAATTGTTGGTGGATACAATTGTGCTTTTTATTTTTTGAAGAAAATGGTGTGCTTGGGTAACATTGGGTTGGGGTTAGTACTTTGGTATTGGTACTGACATTGTCTGGCCTCTAGGTTTGTCCAACAAAATTTAGGTTGGGAGGGATAGGGCAAGTGGTATCATGCAATATACTGAAGTTTCGTTTGTGTTGAATACTTGGATGATATATTACTAGTGTACCAGCCCTTTTGTGTTAACCTATGACATGCAAAACCCCTGTCGGGTTATGTAGCTGTAACTGGGAAAAGGGGTCCTTTAAATAACCTGGGCCCAAGCCATGTAGTGGTAATAAATACCACCTTGAATTACATCTGGAAGCAGATTGGTAAACAATGCAAAAAAAATGACACATGTGTAAGTCTGGACTTGTGAAAAATTCTGAGGGTCATTGCACTTTCACCAAGTGAAGCTTTTGAATACTTGATAGATATTTGAATAATCTTGAATATGCAAATATGCAATTAGTACCATTCACATTGACATATTTTCCCCATACATCTCAAGGAAATATACAGTCTATTTAGATACTCCCATTGTGTTAATACACACAAACCTATATATTTCAATTTATAATGCTTAAATCATATGCATGCACCAGAGATATTCTCAAATATATATGGGGACAACACAGATCAGGCAGGGAATCATAGCAAGACATTGTGGTACCCTTAATAGATGATCTACTAATGCCACCTCCGGTATATATTTTTGAAGAATAAACCAGAAGCACAATTCTCTCCAAAGATGTAAATTAACATTATTTTTATCCATTACATGCGCCACCAAAAATAGGTAGTGAGGGTCATTCCTAGTGAAGACCTGATGATTCAAAGAAAATGCGTTCTTTTTTCCCCCTCCTTCTGTCTTTCCCCAAAATAACTAGTGTAAATTAAGATTGTTGGTCTTATGCTTTCTTTCAATTGAACAATATTCTAACCTGGAGTTTTCCCTAGATGGGTTAAAAAAAAAAAATCCTTTCTTCCCTTCCATCCTTCCCTCCCTTTTTACATTTACAACATCTCTCAAAATTTCATTTATTGCTTGTTATCCAAAAGTTTCCATCACATGTGAAGATGGTTGATGTAGTTTTACTAATACAAATACACACAAATTAAAGCAGTTTTTTTGTTTCAATTCTTGTTTAATTTAGGGTAGAATTTAATCTGATGCTAAAATGGCATGAAGTTCAGCAAGGATGAAATATCCAAGTTAGCTCCTAGAAGATTATTTTGATTAAATTCTTATGCATTCCTAATACAAGCAAAGACACTGATTTATCTTTTTGTATTGGAAGAATCAGAATTGTATTATCATAATTAGCAAAGGCTCAATTACTCAACAGTTTTTTTTACAGACAGCAAAATACAGCCTTCTTCCCAATGCATATTAATACAATTATTTTTAAAATAATAATAAAAATATTTCAAATACAAATACAAAACAAATATTAAATGATGGAGCATAAATGAACATTTTAATGCCAATCACTACATTTATCTGAATGCATCATTTAAGAAAATGATCTTAAATTTGAAATGGGCCCATCTGGAAACAACTGTAGTCAGCTGATTCTGCAGCTGGGGTCCTGGCCATGATTTGTCTGGAATTCCTGTGCAAAACCAGAGGGCTTTTGAATAAGCAGTGTATTCCTACTGAGAATGGCCTGTCCAATCCAGCCATTTGTTTCCAGCAAATCATTTATGTGAATGAAAGCTTTTGGCCTGGAATTACAGTATAATAAACTAATCATCTTTCTGTATCTGAATGGCGATTTCAAAAGTCAGTATATTGTTATGACCATTTGAAAGCATTAGTGCATTCTAATTATCATTGAACTGAGCAAAACTTTGCTGGATTCTTTCTCTAATATGCAAGACAAATGACATCCTGGCTCAATTTAGGTACCCGCTAATTTTGCATAAAATTAAAACCCATACACGCTAGAACATTTAGAATATCAGTTAATGACATTCAAAGCCATAATGTGTAAAAAGACTGGGTCATTGTCAGTTGAAAGCAGAAATTCTCCATTGAGTTAGTCTAAAAAAAATCCCAGCCACAAATTGAAAACAGTGAGAGGTGACCAAAAGTAAGGAATAGAATTGACAGAATAGAAATGTGGAACTAGGAGTGCTCAAGCCAGTCATTCTTTAGCCTTTACATTTTTTAAAATGTTAAGCCAGGTATAAATGTGTATTCTTGTCATGGATTTGTCAAGTTCTCAAAACCATTGTAAGTGAAAGGAGGTAGGCTGGGAAAACATGTGACCGTTTGTTGCAAGCAAGCAATTTGGTTGATATCACATTTGCCTGCATCTTCATCATCTCTGAAGTAGATGCTGTCAAGGGAGCTGCTAGAAGGATCAACATCAAAATAGTTATAAGGCCGAAGTAAAAAGCCCACTCCATTACCGACTGTCACAGTAGTTGGGATGTCCTCAGCATGTGGCACATGTAAAAACCCAACTGAGATCCAGGCCACAAGATCCTGGGAAGAGGAAAGGAAAAAAGAAAAATTAGCAAGAATTAGCAAGATTAATGATTAGTAAAAAAAAAAACCGTTTAGCTATGACACTTTTCTGATAATATAGAATGCAGTTGTATTTCATGGAGCTGCGCACCCTTGTAAATGATGGTCTTGAAACTGGCTGCATGTAAATGAAAGTCAGTTCATATTATTTGTTCAGATGATCTGCAACTAGATTGTAATTCATGCATCAGATATGCGCTGTCAACAGAACAATATTGTAATGTTTTATGTTATTTTTCTTCTTCATTTCCTCTACTGTATACCTCTTAACATTATCTAATTCCTTTCTTGACTACTTGCCTTACGTTTCCATTTATTTAAATTAATTTTTGGTTCTCATTTGCAAATTGTGCAAATTTCAATTTTTTAAAAGAGGTCTTTTTGCCTTGAACAATTTTCTGATCACATAGAACTCTCTCTCTCTCTCTGTGTGTGTGTTTGTGTGTGTGTGTGTGAAAAGCTGCAAGATGGTTAGTGTTAAGTTTGGAGAATAATGGAGACCAGACATCTGACCAGTGACTTCAACTCTTTAATAACAGTAGATAGAACAGAACAGAGCAAGGCTATGGGCAGCAGTAACCCTTTTATAGGGTTGGCTGCTACCTTATTAACCAATAATATGTGCAACAAGTTCAACTAATACCCAATAAGAAGTGTTCTAATATTGGCCAATCAGGGACTTGTTATGGACCAATCCTTATTCGTTGTTTAAGGACCAATCAGGTGTGCAGGCTTTCAAAACCTGCTTTGCATTTAGGCTAGTTACTTTTTATTGATTCACAACACCCTCCCCTTGGGTTCCGTTTGAGGGGAGCTGTAACAAAATCCTCAAGATAGACAGGCCGTTTGGTCTGTCTGGATGATTTCCGTGGTTCCACCGGTTAGGCCCTAAAGTCCGGTTCTGGTGGAGTGTTTGGATGATCTCTGTTAAGCTCCGTTTCGCTGTAACGGAATTTCCATGTTGCTTTCGTTGTGGTTGTCCCCACCAATCAGTGTTTCTTCGGGTTTCGTAGTTCGGTTTCCCCGTGTTCACGTCCCATGGGAAAGTCAACTCCCTCCCTGCTTCGATTCCCGGTACTTCGCTGGGCCGTAGGGTTTCCGTTGGCCTGCTATCTGTCATATCGAAGTCAATTTCCTCGATATTTCCTCCCCCTCAGTTGGTGAACCCGGGAGCCATGGGTTCTGGGTGGTAATCTCGAACGGAGTTGGTCTATATGGCGTTTCCACACCCTCCCATCGTCTGTTAGCAGGCGGTAAAGATCTAGGCCCTGTGAGGTGGGTGACGGTTGTGGGTATCCATAAAGGGTCGCCGGAGAAGTTTTTTGGCAAAGATTAAATCGCCTACCTTAAATTCCCGGCATTTGCTGTTGGAGCCGAAAGGCTTTTCAGGTGCGTATGGGTGGAGCCGGTCAAGGTGCGATCGTAGTTTCCGCCCCATGAGAAGTTCGGGCGGGCATTTTGTTGGTAACGCTGTAGGGGCGTGATGTGCTGCAACAATAAAATTGATTGATTTTTTCATCGATGTTTCCAATTCCATTTTGTGGAGGGTCTTTTTACAAACTGTACCATGCGCTGCACGTCCGTCGCCGCAGGGTGCGCGGGCGAGGTTAGCGCATGGCGGATGCCCCGGTCAGCAAGATATTGTTCAAATGGTAATGCTGTGAACTGTGGGCCGTTATCCGAGACCAGAACGTCCAGAAAACCATGTGTGGCAAATAGCCTGTTTAATTTGTTGATAACTGAGTCCGTTGTAGTTGAGTTCATTCGATGGATCTCGAGCCAATTTGAATAGGCATCGACAGTAATAAGGAAAGTGTGCCCTTTTGTAGGCCCCGCAAAGTCAATATGAATACGGGACCATGGTCCCCTCGGAGTTTCCCATTCGGTTGGGCTTGCTTTAGGTGGGGCGTTGCTGACGTCCTGGCAACGTTGACAAATAGCGACCCAGGCCTCGATTTTTTTGTCGATTCCCAGCCACCAGGAGTAGCTCCGTGTGAGTGCTTTCATCCGCACGATGCCTGGATGTCCGTCGTGCAATACCGCTAAAACAGTTTGTTGCAGTTTGCCCGGGATTACGACTCTATCGCCCCACAAGATGCAGCCCTTTTGGGAAAACAGTTCGGTTTGGCGGGCTTTGAAAGGCGCCCATTCAGGTGATAGTTGTTCTGTTGGCCAACCACGTTCAACCCAGCGTAGGATGTGTTGCAGGACCGGATCTCGTTTTGTTTCGAGGGCAATGTCTCTCGCTGTCAGTGGCGGCACGTGTAGAGCCTCAATTTGCAGCGTTGTGATGGTTGGGGCTGGATCTTCAACCGATTCTGGGAGCGGCGTTCTGCTCAATGCATCAGCGTGGAGAATTGATTTCCCGGGTGGTGTTGCAAGGTGTAATTTGTACGCCACCAAGAATTCAGACCAGCGGGTCATTCTGGGGGACAATATATACGGGTTGGTTTATTACCCGCAATAATCCCCAGTAGTGGTTTATGATCAGTAATTATTGCAAACGCACGCCCATACACATATTCATGAAATTGTTTAACTGCAGCCACAATAGCTAAAGCTTTATCCAGCTGACTATAATTTCTTTCAGCTTTAGCTAAAGTTCGCGAAAAAAACGCGATGGGAGCTTCTGCTCCGTTTGGTAATACGTGGGCCAGGATTGCTCCAACCCCAAAAGGTGAGGCGTCACAAGTAATAGTTAGCGGCAGAGTCTCATTGTACTGCATAAGTACAGAATCAGAAGTTAGCAATTTCTTTACTTGTTGGAAAGCGTATTGTTCACGTTGTCCCCAAACCCACGTTGCTTTTTTGTCTAAGAGTCTATGTAATGGTTCAGCTACCGTTGCTTTATTGGGTAAAAGACGTTATAAAATTGATAAGTCCAAGGAACGCCTGTAGATCTGCCTTGTTCCTTGGAGTGGGGGCCTTCTTAATTGCCTTTAATTTGTCCTCAGTGGGATGGATTCCTTGACTGTCCAGGAGGTATCCCAAAAAACTCCACCCTTTCGGTACATAACTGGCATTTATTTTTTTAACTTTGAGGCCTGCGTCTTGGAACCTTTGTAAGACCTCTCGGAGTCGCTTTTCTAGAATGTCTCTGTTAGGGGCGGCGATGAGTACATCGTCGAAATACGGTACGACCCCTCTTATTCCTTGTAACAGCCTTTCCATTAAGCTCTGAAAGATTCCTGGTGCAACGCTTACCCGAACTGGAGCCGGTTGCATTTAAATGCGCCCTATGCGTGACGATAGTTTGCACCTCCACGGTGGCCGGATCTACAGGCAATTGTTGATACGCCTGCGCTAGGTCTAATTTAGCGAAAACTTTCCCCGCCGCCCAGGAATGGAGCAGGTGTTGCACTACCGGCACTGGATATGCACTTTGCTGAAGTGCGTGGTTTAGGTGGCCCGGTAGTCTCCGCAAATTCTCAGTGACCCATCAGGCTTGATAGGCGTCACTATTGGGGTTTCCCACCGGGCATGGTCGGTGGGTTCCAGCATGCCTTGTGCTATTAGCTTATCGAGTTGTTAGTCGATTTTAGGTTTCAGGGCGAACGGCACCCGACGCGGCTTAAGGCGGATGGGTGCTACCTCAGGGTTCAAGTTAAATGAGATCGGGTCCCCTTGTACTTGCCTAGTCCGTTTGCGAAACGCCTTGGAATTCTTGCACGAGGGCTTCCTCCCAATCGTTGCTCTCGGCACGGTGGACTCCGGCCACAGTGATTCCGAGCGGTCTGAACCATTGCAGGCCTAAAAGACTAGGCCGGTCATGGTCCACGACAGTCAGTGGCAGTGCGACGGTGTGGTCCTTGAAAGAGACCTGAATCGGCGGGACCCGACAACGGGAATTCGGTTACCTTTGAGTATAACCCTTTGAGGGTTGAGGTCTTGGCGGCGAATCGTTGGAATGAGCTGTTGGAGCGTCTTCCAGGACATCATCGAGAGGATGATCCTGAGTCCACCTCCATTACACAAGGTTTGTTTTCGATAGCGACCTTCACTCTGATTTTCCCGGCATCAAGGGATGTAGCGTGGCCTATGGTAATTGTCTGGTGGGTCTCTTCCGCCTGGTTTCTTCCCGCCTGGTGGAAGTGGTGGACGGTTTGTTTCTGTAGGAGTGGCTTCCATTGGTGATTCAGTTTGTCTCGGGTGTGCCGAAGAATCCTGAAGACTGGCATTCGCCTGTCGGGGTTTGGAGTTGGAGTTTTGTTTGCTTCTGCAAACCTTGCGATGTGACCTCTTTTCCGCAAACGCGGCAGAGTGCGCGAGGAATTTGCAGCTGGATCGTGGGTGATTAGCTCCACATCCTGCACAAGGTCGAAATGAGCATTGTGTGGACTGGTCTCGTTCCGCTCGGAGTCAGTTGACCTCTTCCTCATCGCTTTCTGACGGGGATTCTAGGTCTTCGTGGTGAGTCGATACCGGTGTCTCTCTGAGCGAGGCGAGGTATCATTGGCAAGTTGACGTAGCGGTGCGCTGGTGCGACGCATTTGGGCTGCCGACTTTTTGGTTGCCTCCGCTGCAGTGGCTTCTTTAAGGGCATCGGTGAGGCTGATGTCCCCTTAGCCATGATTTTACTCTGGATCGTGCAGTCTTCTAGGCCCAGAACTAGGGCGGTCTTGGAGGGCTTCTTCTAAGTCAGAGAATCCGCAGAGGCCTCCAAGGTTGCGGAGGTCTGCGACGTAGTTGGCAAGGCTTTCACCTTTCCGCTGGACCCTCTGGTAATATTCGTGTCTTCTGACTAAGGTTGGCATGGTGGGCGCGTAGTGGGCCCGTAGCAAAGGCTCGAGGACGTCCCAGTCCATCGCTTTTACTTTGGCTGGCTTGGCAAGTGATTTTGCCATTTTAAACACGGTAGGCCCGCAGTGGGTTAGAAATATAGCTCTTTTTTGCTGGTTGTTGCATCTTTCAAATTGTTGGTCTCAGAAACATCTGGAACCTATCCATGTACGACTCCCAGTCCTCGGTTTCTGGGTCGAATGGAGCGGGTGGTACGGCACCGCTGGCCATGTTGCCGTTGATAGTGCGTGTTCGACCACGTGCTCTGTTGGTTGCTCTGTAGATCAGTCAGCTCTTCGGTCTCCGCATCCCACCTTCGTCGCCAGTGTTAAGTTTGGAGAATAATGGAGACCAGACATCTGACCAGTGACTTCAACTCTTTAATAACAGTAGATAGAACAGAACAGAGCAAGGCTATGGGCAGCAGTAACTCTTTTATAGGGTTGGCTGCTACCTTATTAACCAATAATATGTGCAACAAGTTCAACTAATACCCAATAAGAAGTGTCCTAATATTGGCCAATCAGGGACTTGTTATGGACCAATCCTTATTCGTTGTTTAAGGACCAATCAGGTGTGCAGGTTTTCAAAACCTGCTTTGCATTTAGGCTAGTTACTTTTTATTGATTCACAACAGTTAGTGTAGCATCATCCTTTGCCTACAAAGGGACAAGGCTTAGATTGTGACACTGTGCCTACTACCTTCCAAATTAGGCAGAGCTTTGAAGATGTTCCTAAATCTCACATTAAACAAATTATTCAATGGAGTACTATAGTGCTGATGCCATATATCCTTGTCTGAGATGTATTTATTAGCTGGACAACTTTTACTACAGTCTTGAGTAACCACAAAGCATTCTGAAGAAAAGTAACCAATTTTCCTTTTGAATATACTTTTTAATTTTCTTTTTCTAGAGGTTGCTCTTTTGAAGTCAAATGAGCTTCATACATCAATACCTCTCCCCCCTCCCTCCCTGTTTTCATAATGTTTTTATCTGATTCCGGAAAATAACCCTAGTTTTTCCAGTGCTAACATAGGGTTTGTTTCTTAATTGGACCCATGTGTTTTGACCATGTTTCAGACTATTCTGTCAGTCATGTAGTCAGATGATTCCTAAGTGACTGGACTGATCTCACTTCTATAGGCCACTTGAGCTCTTGTAGCCTTGTGGTTATCTTTCAAGTTGCTAGATGCTGTACTTTGGAGCCTTTATAATTTGGCCTCAGGGAAGCCCAGATTTTAATTGGTTGCACTCCCAAGTTTCCAAGCCTGGCTTTGAAAGACAAATCAGTTCAACTAAGAGATAAATGGCATAGAATCAATTGATGCTGATGCAACAGATTTTCCTCCTGGTTTGCTAGGTAACTCCTTCCCATCAAACTCCTCATTTCTTAATTTTAAACATGGATTTATTGTTTTGTTTATAACTCAACAGAATAGCTGGCAGGTGTTGGGACAGTTGTCTCTAATCCCATATACTCTTGGAGTCCTGAAGAAGTGACTATTCACCTTAACCTGCTTGGCGATATTATTTACTTATTTTAATTATTTATATAGCTACCCAAATTGCAAATAATAACTTTGAATCACTGAGGATTAAAAACACAAAATGAAAGAACTAATAAACAGTAAAGCCATAAAATCATAACAAAATACAATACAACCAAGACCAAACCCCAATTATATAACATTCCCAAACTATTTCACGAATTCATTCAATTCACTTACCCAGGGGATGAATGGGTATTGAAAGTGTTATAGCAGGCCAACAGGGCTGGGCCATCAAAGTCTGGTTCGGAAGGCAGAGTTGGGAGAGTGGGCAAATGAAGGGGGCGGGGGTAGAAGTATCTCTTCATGACTTTGATTGGCTGATCTGTAAGACTGGAGACAGTTCTGTAAAACTGTTCTCCTAACGTTGAATGGAATAGATTGAATGGAATTCATGGACACTGTTTTTTATTGCTTACAATAATTTTTTGAACTACAGGAGTCACATCTCAAGACTTTCTTCTCTTGAAAATTCAGTAGTGCTGGTGCCATAGCAGATTTCTTCCTGTTAATGTTTCAACTCTTCCATGTAAAGCATAATTGGGTCATCTCGCCACTTACCTCATTGACTATGGTCTCGTTGTCTATGAAGTTTGCAAAGGTTACCAGGGGATCCCATGGATCATTCTGGTTATAGATGCAAGTGCTTGTCAATTCTTCTTCTTTCTGCTTAGTGACAGACAGCTTGTACCTAAAGTGGACATAACATAGGGAAAATGAGAGAGAAAATGCGAGGAAGGAGAGAGAAAAACAGGGTTTTATTGTGTTCCTCAGAAGTGCAAACTAATTCTCTAATTTCCTTAATTCTTAAAAAAAAAATACAATGATGAGTCTGTAACCAGATGATCATGGTGATCATTTGACCTTGGTTATGGATTTTATTAATTCACTTGTATTGCTTTTTTAAGTTTAAAAAATATATTTTGATGGTTTTCTTTAGTTTTTAAATTGTCTTAAGTCATCCGATTCATGCAGCTGATCAATGTACATCAAACAAAGGAATAAACTGCAGCACCTTTTCTCCTGACATCATTCTTTAATTTAAACAAGATGCTATTTATCTAAAAGGCAAACATAAGACGATGATAGGCACCTACCTGCCCCAGCTGATAGCCTTTTCCATGTGGCTACTTTGTGGTAAGTGCTTGCCCGCAAAGCTGATGATCTGGATGCGATAGCTCTGTTTGTGGCCCCACTGGTTTTCATTGTTAGAACTGAAAAGCAGGTACCGTGGGATTTTGCCATCAAGTGAGAAAGCAGCTTTTTCTTCTGTTTCCAGGACTTGCTGGGTAAGGATTGGTCGCTGGATTATGTGCTCTGTTCTCCAAGGGGCCTGCACAGATTCATATTCCATGTCAAGGTCCACCAAAGAGTTCTTGACTCCTAACAAACAATCAAAAAGAATGAAGCAAACACTTCCTGTTTTGGAGTCCTGCCTAAGGATACACCTACTTAGAAACAATGGATTAAACACAAAGATCAGTTTAAGACTGTGGACAGAATGGCTTATCTTATGTTTGGGAGAGTTTCTTACAAATTCACAATACAGCCTTGTTCAATTATAATTTCTCAGGATCTGTGGTTCAACTATAAATTGGGAACAATGGAAGCCTACTCAGACAATTGTTATAATACCTTACACTACATTATAGATCAGAGGTCTCCATTAGCAACTTTAAGACTTGTGGACTTCAACTCCCAGAATTGCCAAGTTTGGGGACCCCTCTTATAGATCTTCTTCCTTGCAAACAAACGTCAACCAATAAAATCTTTGTCATGGGGCACCTATTCTATTTGGAAGATAACATGAGAGATCTTTTCACGGGTTGCTTTGAAATTCTCTTCCTCCAGTGATGATAGAACTGAGATCCATTTGCTTTTTGTGGTCTAACATAATAGAATATATGTGAAATAATTATTTGCATTGTACAATCTTTTTGTTTTTCCTTTCACAACTCCTATAGTTATTATGATATGGACAGACTTCAGCTGATGGGACTCAGGTGAGAGAAATAAATTCCATCAGTGGTACAAAATGCTTCCTGGGTAACATGGCAGGTTGTTTATTATTCTATGGGCTGGTTACATATGTACAAATGTGTTAAATTGCCATAGGTTCTAACAACTTGAATTATAATAATAAACAGAAGATAAATCAGTTAGATTCATATTTTAAGGAAATATATACATTGGCCATAATAATAATAAATCATACAAAAAGGGTGTTACCAGGAATAGTGCATACAGTGTTATGCTTATTAGTAAAAAAATAAGATATAAAAGTTCACTCACTGGTAGAAAATGGCTTGCAAAAATCTGCACAGTAAAACTGTGTATTCACATGGTCTATTAGGAGGAGTGGTCACAATTCTGAAGATTTTGTTTTGAAAATTACAAACTTACACAAATGGATTGTAATGAGTTTCAGGATGGAAAAATACAAAATTAAGCAAAATGAAATTGACCAATTTATGCGTCCTTGATTTAAAAGAGGACAGTAGTTGGGCTTTGCCCGGAAAGCCTTGCCAATATACAGTTAATCACACAGAGAGATCTATATTTAGAAAGTCCTGGAATCGCTCAGTGTTATTTTCTGCACACAGAATGAGAACAGAAGAGATGAGATGTCCTTTCCCAAGACCAACTCTTTCCAAATAAAGAGCAAAGTAAAACTTTTTCAGATTGAAAGAATAATCACTAACTCTACCTCTTCTCACAAGAAAGGAATATAGTGAAATGCAGCTTTTGGAGACAAAAGACTTTCCCATTTACAAGATGAAACTAATCCAGAATTATGCCATCTACATATAATCATATATCATAATGACACTTCTGCATTGTCTCCTCCTCATGGTATCCAGTTGTTAAGATTAGTCACTGTTGCTTATTTAAAGTTCACATATTTTGCTGGCCCAGAGCAACTCTTCTGAATGACATAAACCATTAGATACTAAACCTATTGCAGCTTCTTGCCACATATATGCAGAAGAGTATCCAAACACAGAATGTATTTTCAGGCTGAAGACCATGCTGGGCTTTATCTTCCAGAGCCTTCATTCCAAAGAAATATGCAGAACCAAGGCAAAATAAGCTTGACACAAATTAAATTTAACTTCATTGCATTTTCATTTATATATAATCATGATTTACAGAAGATGATTACATCCCAAACACTGAATAATGCATTATTTATTCACAATAAACATTTACAATGCTGTGATAACTTCTGAGGCCAGAGCTGTCTTTCAGAGAAAGGCATTTGTCCCTGCGACTGAGGCATAAAAGCAGCTGCTGTAGAAAGGAGTCCACATATTTGATAATCTTCTGGATTCTTTTGCAAAAGGTGATCATGTGACCCTGGGACGCCACAACTATCCTAAATATGAGTGAGTTGCCAAGCAACTTTGATCATCTGACCACAGGAATGCTGCAACAGTCATATGTGTGAAAGTGGTCATAAGTCATTTGTTTCAGTGCCATTGTAATTTCAAATGGTCCCCAAAACGAGAAATGGGACATGCAGGTAGTCTGCTGTAAATCAAGGACTATCTATATTTCACTCTTTCAGCTTCAATCTCTCATAACTTTGTTCAAGAGCTGAAGGCAGTATGCATAGAGCCTCTTCCTCCATTTCCCTCTCCTCATCCCCACCTCAAAAACAAAACAAAAAACCCAGCCCTGTGAGGTAGGCTTTCATAGTTTAGGGTGAACTTAGCTTAAGCTTATCCATTTCCAATTCAATTTTTTAACCACTAAATTACACTAGTTCCACCATTCATCAATGATGCCAAAATAAATCAAACAATGATTTAGGCTGAATGAAACTCGTTTGAATTTCTAAATTCTCTCCCTCCCTCCCTCCTTCCCTCCCTCCCTCTCATTTATCTACTGTATCTTTTGCATGCAAAGTCATAGAAAGCTCAGGATTTATTTGGGGTTGCAAACGAGATAAAATAAACCTTATAGTAGGAGAAGGCTGACCAAACCACCATAGAATGGCAGTTTATGGGAGTTAGGGAAATATAAGAACTTACCTTCTACATCTAAGTCAACTTTATAGTTTATCAGATGGTTGTGCATGGTTCCAAGTGTGTATTCCCCAACCTTGTTTCCATACTGAGTACCACCTTCCATAAAAAATGAAGAGCTGATGTATCCTGTAGCATGGACTTTGACTTCGATGGCACCATTTTGATAGAATACAAAATCCCAGACATAGTCATAGTTAATGAGGGTAGAAACAGTCCTTAAGACCAAAGCATATTTGGCTAACCCCTCATAGTAAAAAGAACCTAAATTAGAAAAATGGCGACGCAGAGGGACACCCATGTCATGTTCAAAGATGCAGAAGGAGTTCTTGTTTAGTTTGGGAATGTCAGAGTCTATTAGGTAATGCCGATCCACATATGTGGCCATGTAAGGGCAATCCACACCCCGGACTAGTTCATAAGAAAACTTTCCAATGCCAAGGCTACCATCCATGTATCTGGTCACCATTCCTCCGGGACAATTGGAACCATAAATGGCAAGAGCTTCTTGCAGACTCAACTCATAGACAATCCTCTTATCTTTAAATCTGATGTTGAAAAGACGTGGCCCTGTGTTCACATTCATCCCAAAGGTAAACTCCCATAGCTGATAGGTAACATGGCTGCCAGTTACAGTGTAGCGCTTTCCTTGGGTCTCAAATTGAAATGGGCCTCGAGAAGGTGCTACGGGTTCAAATCGCTTCCTGGAAGCATATTCCATCTCCAGCTGACTACTCTTCATTCTTGCCTCCTTCACCTGTCCATTCTTGAACTCTTTTTCCAGATGGACCATATCCTGATAATAGTGTCCATTATAGAATACTTTCCTCAGCTTCCATTCAGAGATGTTCAGACTGCTGTGATCCACCAGCATCTCCAAGCCAATAGGATGGATGTAAAATCCACTGCCAATCACATTCTGGAAGAGGACAAACCAGGTGGCTCTTTCACCAGACTCAAATCCTCTTGGAGCTGTGGTTAGAGTAGCTAAATCAAACCTCTCATAATTACAGCATATTTTGAGAAAGTTGGAGGTGTTGAAGAGTTCATGAAAAATGAACAAGTCAATATCTTTATATTCCCTCTCAGTCACTGGTCTGCTGTGATATGGAACCTTCTTGCCAAATTTCCGCATTGTAATGTCTCGATGGTACATTGGATTTGGAAGTGGACCTACTACAAATTCTGTAATATTTGGATCTGACTGGCTTCCAAAGTATACCACAGCCAATGCCTGCCGGGGTAGCTCTTCCCTTCCACGATCAAGAAAGCCCAGAACTTTGGCTTTAGGCGGGAAATATACATCCATATAATAAATGCAATTATCTGATGGTTTTGCATGAAATGCATCTTCCAGGTACACCCCGAGATTCTTCTTGAGATACTTCACCACCTGAGTCATTTCATCAGCTGTCAGATCAACAAAGACATCACTTCGTTCTCTGTTGGGCCTCTCAGAGGAAATTGGTAGTTCAGAGTAGACACAACTGGTGACTTTTTTCCCCTTCTTTGTCAGCAAAACACAGACTAAAGCAAAAATTGTAGCCAGAGCTAGCACCAAAACAACAACTAGCACTTTTATATTCATGTTAGCACAGTAAAGGCAGCAGTGATAGCACACAGCCAGCCTGTGCTTTTCTAACAGGAAAGTGTCTGGGTGGGTGGATGAGAGGAAGAAAAAAATATTGCTCCATTTAGAGTAAGAGGAGGGACCTGAGCTAAGAATGCCTAGGGGTTTTACAAGAGACCATAAAAAGGCGGATTTTTATTTGGTTTCTTTTTCTTCCCCACGCCTTCCCTTCCTCCCACCATTTCTTCTGTATCTGCTTTGATACTAGCCTTATAAGCTTCTCCGGACTAAGGATACTTGAAGAACACACTGGGCTTGGGTCCAGAAAGGTCAAAGCAAAGATCAGTTAGTGCACAGAAGCTTCCCAAAAGCACTGGGAACATTGCACTAACTAGGAAGAAGGTTCTCAGAGCCAACTCACACATAAATATCCAGTCAGGTTATTCTAAGGATATTGTGTTCCCATTATTTCCTTGCTTATTTCCAGAAACACAGATCTAAATCTTCCACTGATAATCCAGTTGCCCTCTATTTATAATCTAGCTGTTCTAGTGTCTTAGACCTTTCGATTGTAAGACTTAAAAGGTTGATTGAACAAGACACTGTCAACTGGAATATAAAATAAGGTATTTTGGTTGGTGGACATCTAAGACATCTAGCCTAGGAATGCTTTGATTTGTAGTCCATCTACTAAAATTCTTATGTCTATAAGAAAGCTTATTATTATTATCTCTTTTATTCATTAAACATGAAACTCAGTCAACTGAACATTTTAAAATGTATCACAAATATCATTGACTAGCGCTGATGGTTGCTATGGGTTGTTACCAGCATCCTAGGTATCAACCAAGTATCGTCTTAAAAAGTACAATGTTCTGAATAGCACAGTTTTTTTGCAGTTCCATTGTTGTTATTGTTGTTGTTGTTGTTGTTGTTGTTGTTGTTGTTGTTGTTGTTGTACACAAAAATGACAGTATACACAGTAGACAAGATAACCATGCTGAGTTTCGTATCACAAATCACTAGTCAAACACTTCCCAAGTGTTTAGGACTGTGTGATGTATTGGCAGATTATGTGAGCAGATCCCAGTAAGGTGGCCTTCTGCAGCTGACCAATGGTGATCTTTTCAGCGCCAATTGTTTTTAAGTGCTTGCCTAGGTCTTTAGGCACAGCACCCAGTGTGCCAAGCACCACTGGAACCACCTACACTGGTTTATGCCAGAGTCTCTGCAGTTCGATTCTCAACTCTTAATATCTGGTGACTTTTTCAAGTTGTTTCTCGATTCTGCTATCACCAGGCATGGCAATGTCGATGATCCACACTTTTTTCTTCTCCACAATCATGATATCTGGGGTATTGTGTTCCAGAACTTTGTCAGTCTGTATTTGGAAGTCCCACAGTAGTTTTGCTTGCTTATTTTCGACCACTTTTTCAGGCTTATGATCCCACCAGTTCTTTGCTACAGACAGATGGTAGTTGTGACACAAGTTCCAGTGGACCATCTGAGTGACTGTGTTGTGACGTTGTTTGTAGTCTGAGCTATTGTCTTGCAACAGCTCAGTATGTGATCAATGGTTTCACCCTCTTCTTTGCAGAGTCTGCATTTGGGGTCATCAGCAGATTTTTACTATTCTGGCTTTGATTACATTCGTTCTGTTGGCTTGTTCTTGGGCTGCAAGAATCAGGCCTTCTATTTCTTTTCTTCAGTGTTCCGTTGGTCAGCCATAACCAGGTCTTTTCCTTATCTACTTTTCCTTGGATCTTTCCAAGGAACTGTCCATGCAGTGCTTTGTTACACCAGCTGTCAGCCCGAGTTTGCATTGCTGTTTATCTATATTGATTCTTGGTTTGCTGCACTTTGAGCAGCTTCCTCTTGTTGACCTCCATCAAAGCTGGTTCAACACTATCTTTCACATAATCTGCCAGAGCATGCTTCTCTTCTTCGACTGTCTGCTTCACTTGCAAAAGTCCTCTGCCGCCTGCTTTTATGGGTGTCACTACGCGGGTGCAGCACATAGTGTATGGTCATCAGTCTTCTTGTTTTCCTATCCAAGCTGTCCAGCTCGGCCTGTGTCCAGTTTATGATCCCAGCAGTATATCTGATGACGGCTATGGTCCAGGTATTTATAGCCTTGATGGTGTTACTACCATTCAGTTTGCTTTTTAGAAGTTTTCTGACCCTTTGTGTGTATTCTTTGCTGACCACATTTTTCACTTGCCCGTGCTTGATATTATCCAGCTGCAGTATGCCCAGGTATTTGTAGGCTTCGGGTTGGTGGCACTTGATGGTTTGTCCATTGGGCATTTCAATTCCATCACTTTCTACGATCTTCCCTTTCTTCAGTGCCACTGTGGCACATTTGTCCAGGCCAATCTCCATGCTGATGTCAGTGCTGAAAATTCGAACTGTATTGGTCAGTGCCTGGATTTCAATTTCTGATTTTCCGTATAACTTCAGATCATCCATGTATAGCAGGTGAGAGATTTTCTGTGAATTTTTAGCAGTTTGATAACCCAGGTTAGTTTTCTGTAAAATTGTTGACAGGGGGGGTCATGGCGATGATGAACAGCAGAGGTGATAAAGAATCACCCTGGAAAATCCCTCTTTTGATGTTGACCAGTCCGTAGCTTTCACTTCCAATAAACAGTTCTGTTTTCCAGTGCTTCATTGCATTTGCAGTGAAAATACCAATGCACTTGCATATTCCGATGACATCCAGGCACTGGATGATCCAGCTGTGAGGTAGTGAATCAAATGCTTTCTTGTAGTCAATCCAAGTTGTATGCAGATTTGTTTTTCGGCTTTTGCAGTCCTCTAAAATCATTTTGTCAATCAGGAGCTGATCTTTTGTGCCTCTGCTTCCTTTTTTGTTTCCTTTCTGCTCTACTGGCAAGATGTCATTTGCTTCTAGGTAGTCCTGGATCCTGTCAGCTATGATGCCGGTCAGCAGCTTGAACATGGTTGGCAGACACGTTATTGGCCTGTAATTTGCAGGTGTTGCCCCTTTTGCTGGATCCTTCTGTATCAAGTAGGTTTTCCCAGCTGTTAACCATTCACTGATGTTTCCTGTCTGCAGCATCTCATTGAATTGTTCAGCCATTTTTTCATGCAGGCTGGTCAGGTATTTGAGCCAAAAGCCATGCAGTTGATTGTTGCCAGGCAATGTCCAGTTTTTTTCACCCTGTTGCTTATCATTTCAGTAGTTATTTCCAGTTGGTCCATTTTGTTCTTGGAGAATTTCATCTCAAAGTCTCTGATCCACCCAGCATTTTTGTTGTAGCATTTCTCAGTCTCCCATAGGTCTTTCCAAAACTGAGTAGTTGCCGTTTTTTCAGATTTTTCCATTTTCGTATCCCCCGTCTGATTCAGACTCTGATAGAATTGTCTTTGGTCTGATTGGAACAATTGATTTTGTTTGTACTGGATGACTGTGGCTTTGTATCTTTCAATTTTTCTTGCTGTTGCTATTATCTGCTGCTTCACTATTTCCAATGCTTTGTCAATTTTTCTTGTGCTGAGCCCATATTTTTTTATCAGATGTTTCTTGATCTTACTGTTCTTCAGCTTTTTCTCCTGAAAATGCTTCAAGTTGCTTGCATCTGTTCGTAGGCTCTTGATTTTCAACTCCAACCTGATTTTGGATTGTTGTTTTCCAGTCGATTTTCTAGGGGGCTGCGGCTGTTGAATTCCCAGTTCTTCTGTTATTATGACTGCTGTTTGTTCAATTGATGTTATCTGGACTGCTGCACGTGCATAGTTCGCATCTATCATCAATGGTGCCAAATATTTTCTAGGCACAGTCTTCAATGTTGGAAGCCTTCTTCTTTCTGCATTTGTTGCAGCATGTGCCAAGATTTTAGCTTTCAGTTCTTGCTGCCTGGCATTGAGCACTCCTGGTATTTCAGTGATGACTTCAGGCCCTTGCTGATCCTGTTTTTGCAAAATATCTGCATTTTCTTTGAATTCAGGCTGTTCAGTTGCTCCAGATGTTAGTGGAGTATTTTCTGCTGCCACTTCAGCAGTCTGCTGTTCAGCAGTCTGTGTGCCCGTTTCACAATTTTTCCATATTTCTTCAAGTTCGACTTCACTGACCACTTTGTTCCGAGTGATGAATTCAGTAACCTGGCAAATAGAAATAGACCTGGTGTCGGCTAAAAAGATACTCCTTTGGTCTTTTTTAGCTGCCAGAAAAAGGGAGTGTGGGAAAACAAGGCATTCTTGAAATGCCTAGATATCAACTCAGCAGCCTGAAGTTGTCAGAGCATAAGATGGTTATTGGAGAGCATGATAGATGACTCTTGGAGACTGATGTGTCCTATTGGAGAAGTCATATCCAGGAGGTGGAGGAAAGACCAGGGTCAAGGGGGAAATGTATGATGTGATTTAGTACCGGCTGCACCCAGCCATGCACTAACATGGCAATTTCTATTAAACCAATTTATTTTTTCTGAGATGTGTCTAGAGACTTTTGCTTTAAATGAGGGGGATTTGTTGGAGCCCTGACAGCCAGCCGGTACTAAATCACATCATACATTTCCCCCTTGACCCTGGTCTTTCTCCCACCCCCTGGATGTGATTTCACCCAGCCTGAGAAAAACAGCAAACCAAAGCAACAAAGTAATTTCAAAGATGTGGCCTGGATGTTGAAGACCAGTGAGTGAGCTAGTTTGAGATCCAACTAGACCAAAAACCAGTCACAAGGTGAAAGTTGCATATCAAGTAATGAAGCCTATCTAGCCCACTAAGAACCAGTTAAGAACACGGCCAAGGTGAAAAATAAAGCAAGGGGCTATTTTCAAAAGGGTCTAGATAGGAGCCTAGCGGAAAGTCACAAAACACTGGATCATGAGCCATCTCCCTCAGGTTTTTTGGTGAGTATATGAGAGAAAAAGAATGTGTGTGTGTGTGTGTGTGTGTTTAAACCACAATATTTCCACATTATGATAGAAACAGAAAAAATTAACAGAACACTGTGTGCTGTTTCATCAATTAGCAAGAACTATTTGACTGTTCCCAAACTTGGGGGAGGCCTGATACTTCATTGGAAATCAGTTCATGATCACTGACCAAAGCTGTGTCTCACGATGAATAGTACACAAAAAGCTGATAAGAGTGATTCTATATTGTTGTCATAAAAAAATACCATTAGGAAACAGATAGCAACACAAACAAAAATTCTTACTTTAAGACCAGAGGTTTATTGTTTCTAATAATTTGGAACATAAGAAATAATTAGATATAAAAGATATAATAGCAATAATACACTTACATTAATAAGCCATTGCAATGGGGTCCAATGACACATAGCAAGTCCTGCAAGGACTGCCATAAATCAAAGGGCCCCAAGCTGATCTCCAACCCTATCCTTTATACTTTTCTTCTAACCACATACATGCTTCACAACTTCACTAACTGTCACATTTTGTAAACACCTGTGTACATTACTTTCAGTTCCTCGTTTCCAACAGTTTCATTCTTCTTGTTTTAAACGTATCCATCCAAGTGCATACTTTGCAAAAATATGTTTTCACAGTCAGCAATGGCTCAGCAGGATTGCAAATAGTTCTGGTATATTTTGAAACCATCCTAGCTGAAAACTTTGGTTCATGTCTTTTTCTTCTGGGGCCTGCTATCATCCATAGGACTTATTGAATCTAATAGATCAATAAGCTATATTTTTGATTCTCACAATCACCACTTCTTGTTCATAAGAACAACACAAAATGAAACATACAAAGCAATATCTGCACATAAGCTACCTTATATCAATTATATCAATTATGGAAGTAAGTGAAATAAACCAAAATCCTACGACTTATTGAATCTAATATATCAATAAGCTATATCTTTGATTCTCACATTGTGTAGCCCCTGTGACAGGGATAATGGTAAAAATGTGGTGATTTCTATGTTTTTAGTAGCTCCCACATAATTAAATGGGAAGATATTGAGTACAAGGAGGAATTCACAAACAAGAGCTGGTACAAAAGTGGAAAGCACATGTTCTTGAAAACTCATGGAAAACACAGTGGTCAATTGGTACTTGTTTTCCAAGTACAGATAGGTGGAATCCATCAATTGCTAACATGGGTTGGACAGAATACCAAGCTATTACATTGAATAAAATGGAGGAAAAATCTGAAATCTGTAAAAAGCTGTCTTAATCCAGCTTCATTTCCTTCTGATTTATACATAGAAATCAAGTAACTTAAGGATAGAGCATGAGAGTGGCAGAAAATGGGCCACATTTATATTAAAAATTGATATTTTGACTGCTACACCCAGGACTTATTAGATATGGCTTCTCAAACTACTTGCTGATTCCTGCCAGTTCTACAAAAGCATCAATAGGTCTTTCCTATTACCTCAGGTTGCAAAGTTTCAAATTCTTCCTATTTTGATGGAAAATGTATAGCAATGTCATATATTTATTTCCCACATATCTCCATAAATATGCAGAGGTTACTTCAGGTTTTGAAACAAAAATATAGCAAAGAATGATAACTTAAATGTATGAAAACCTTACAGTGGCCACCCAAAGGTTGGGGGAAGATTCGAAGTTGTCCAATTCTCTGATTCAGGAGTGTCAAACTTGCGTTGTCACGTGACATATCATGACTTCCCCCCCACTTCGTTAAACTAGGCATGGATGTGGCCAGCACGTAACACATCCAGTCTACAGGCCATGAGTTTGACAGCCCTGCTTTAATTCAAAATTAAAAATATGGAGTATTTTAAAAAGGACTATTCTGGAAGGGTGATTAAGTTCCTATTTATCACAGCCAGCTGAAAAACAAAGTTAATCTCTCTCCTAGGTTTGGACAACAGTCATTAAGTAAGGGATACTTAGCTCTAGGATTAGTCCTAAGTATGTTACAATTGGGGCATAATCCTAATCTGCTTTACCAGTTTTGGAAAAGCAGTTTAAACATTCCAGAGGCTTGCTCTAGGGCAAATATTCATAGTTTTGCTGTGAATTTACTGTGATCATGAGTTAGCTTTATTATTATTATTACCTTTATTGACAGAGTACAACATGTGTACAATGAGCCTTCCTTTGTGCAGCCTCCCCAACACAACTCACAGTGAGGACAGAAGTCTCTAACCCAGTCCCAATCTTATTACACTATGTGACCTTGTTGCACAATGTGCTGGCCCCACAAGTTTATCATACTATGTTGATATGAAGTTATTTTCCATTCAGAAGTCTGACAGCCCACAGGTAGAAACTGTTCTTCAGCCTGTTGGTGTGGCTGGATATGCTTCTGTATCTCCTACCCAATGGTAGGAGACTGAAGAAGTGCTGACTGGGGTGTGAGTTGTCCCTGAGAATTTTCCTTAATCTTCTAAGGCAGCGAGTCCTAGTGATGTCATCTAGTGCAGGGATTGCCAACATTTTGGACCTCAGGGACCACCAAACTCATAATTTTAAATCCTGTGGACCACTAATATGAATTTTGACTGATGGTGGCTTGCTGACGTTGGTAGGAAAGTCGGTCCCATATTCCAGAGCTGCAGTAGTCACAGGACTGGCCCTTTGGTCGTCCCCGGAGCAGCTGCTCCTCTACCTGGGTGCACCAGCCTGCCATGGACTGGAGGAGCTGCTCTGGGATGACCAAAGGGCCAGTCTTGTGACTGCTGCAGCTCTGGAATATGGGATTGACTTTCACATCAATGTCAGCAAGCCACCCTGGGGCGGATTTCCCTCCCCTGCTGTTGGTCTTACCTTCCAGTTCCAGCTCGCATGTCTCTACTCAAGGTAAGGTTTGCGCTTGGCCGAAGGGTGGCGGGTCATGTGGGTGGTGCAGCCTTGTGTTCTGGTACAACCTGGAATAATTGCTTTGGGGGGAATGCTTTTGCGGGGACATTTCTCTGCAGATCACCAAAATTTTCTTGCGGACCACCAATGGTCCCCGGCCCACCAGTTGGCGACCACTGATCTAGTAGTATCAGGGAACAGCCTACGATGTTTTGTGCTGTGCTCACCACCTTCTATAATGTCTTTCTATCTGCAGCTATCAAGCCAGCATACCACACCATAATGCAATATGTGAGGACGCTTTCTATTGTGGACGAGTATTGTATATGCAAAAGACGACAACACACACATGCTTTATTTGCAGATTCTGGCTGATTGCCACAGAGAAGCTTCCAAGGAATCCAAAGATACAAAACAATAGCAACTAAACAGGCAGGGGGAAAAAAAGTTAGAAATTGTCAAAACAACTAGTATGAGCATTTAGAAGACTAACTGTAGTTTAACAAACCACATCTTGGCATAATGTGTGATTATTAAAAAAAAACATTTCTTATAGATTTCTTAATACAATATATCCACAGTGTCACTGTGATCTGTCCAGAAGATGCAGTATATTTATTGTCACCTGTGGTAACCAAAGAACACCAGTGGTGGGATTAAAATTATTTTACTACTGGTTCTGTGGGCGTGACTTGGTGGGCGTGGCAGGGGAAGGATACTGTAAAATCTCCAGTCAGAGGTGGTATTTGCTGATTCTCTGAACTACTCAAAATTTCCGCTACCAGTTCTCCAGAACCAATCAGAACCTGCTGAATACCACCTCTGTTGACCATGCTTGTGTTTCTGGTTAACAGTCAGGAGAACTTAATTATGAGTTCTGACAAAGAATTCTGGAAAACTTAGTTTCATGGCATTTAATTTTTTTAAAAAAAAATCTGTTTCATAGAGGAAATTTAGAGAATAAAATATAAATGTACTTGTAAATAGCATTAAGAAAATCAGAAGCCTTTTATTTTCTTGGTACTTGTTACACATTACTTTTTTCATAATTTTCTCTTTATAAATTTGTATTTTTATTCTTTTACATTTTTTCATTCACACACACACACACACACACAGAGAGAGAGAGAGAGAGAGAGAGAGAGAGAGAGAGAGAGAGAGAGAGAGAGAGAGAGGATATAAAAAGTCTACACTCCTCTTAAAATGCCAGACTTCTGAGATTTAAACAAAAAAATTGTTTCAGGATAAATCATTTTTTTGTTTTTCCCTTTAATATAACACATAAGCTATACAATTGAAAAACAAACTGAAATTGTTTAAGGGGAAATTTTTTTACAATAACATGGTTGCTTATGCGTGCACATTTTTATTGAAGCACCTTTATGACAGCATTCAGCCTCTGAGGATAGGATGGTGCAACTTTGCCTTGGGAACTTTTGCCCATTCTTCCTTGGAAAAGCACTCCAAATCTGTCAGATTGTGAAAGCCTCTCCTGTGCCCAAATCCTCTTCGGGACATCCCTCATCACTCAATTTGATTCAAGTTTCCTTCCAAAGTTTCAGTCCAAAACTTTAATCTTCTTCTGGTGAAGCCATTCTTTTGTTTCGCTTTGGGTCATTGTCATTGAAAGTTGATATTCCTCTTCTTCAGCATTTTAGCAAAAGCCTGAGGCTTTTGTGCCCAAGTTGACTAATATTTGGAACTGTTTATAATTCCCTCAACCCTCACTCTGATTAAGCCCCAGTTCGAACTGAACAAAAGCAGCTCCAAAGCATAACACTGCTGCCACCAATGCTTCATTGTGGTGTACTTTAATTTTCTTATTTTTTCATCAGTTTTGGAGAATCTCCAGTTCTTGGTAATATCACTGTTGTACCATATTTTTTCCACTTGTTGATGACCGTCTTCACTGTGTCCATGGTATAATCAATGTTTTAGAATTTTTTTGTACCATTCTCCTTCCAATAGTGAGATCTCTTTGATGCTTTAGAAATCTTTTGAAGATAGACAGATAGTTTTACTGTAAGAGGCAACTGAGTAAATGTCAGAAAAGTTTTACTATAATATTTGAACTTTATATGGGCTTCATCAAAGGCATTTTAATAGGTGGCTGGTGTGCACTGACTACTATTTAACATCAGTTTGAATGTGATTGGTTAATTCTGAACACAGCCACATCCCTACTTATAAGGAGGTGTGTACACTTATGAAACCATGTTATTGAATTTTTTTATCTGCCCCCGGAAAAAAAAGATTTCAGTTTGTTTTCCAATAAAATTGCACAGATAATATGTTATATTAGAGGTGGAAAAAGTTCTGAAGTGATTTATCTTAGTCTGATTTTTTTTACATCTCAAAACTTGACATTTTAACAAGAGGATGTAGACCTTTTATATCTGGTAGGTAGGTAGATAGCAAATTACCAAAATACAGATACTAGTTAGATAGATGGATGGAAGGATGATAGATAGATAGATAGATAGATAGATAGATAGATAGATAGATAGATAGATAGATAGAGCAAATGATAAATATACTTGACAGATATATCTAATATTATCTTCAAGTAAAAAATTTACAGGAGAAGCAGTTGGATTAAAAAAAAATAAAACAATTTGGTAGATAATAAGTTGCAAACACAAGTGAATACAATGCCAACAGAGCTAAGATTTAGGTGAAACACTGTCAAGAATAAAGGTCTCAAAACTGCTATCTTACACACAGATTTTGTGCTCGACTATTTCCACTACAAACAGCAGCATTGACTCAAAGTCTGGACAGTATCAGAGCTTTGTCAGATTTTGGAAACCTTCATAAGTGAAGGGTGGAAGATTGGGCACGCAAGCAGCTGTTTTAGGGAGGCAAGCAATATGGTTGATCTCACAGGAGTTGAAGTCATCCTTGTCAGTGAAGAACACACTATCAGGCGAGTCAATGGAGGGGTCATTGTCAAAATAATTATAAGGTCTTAAGATGAAGCCAATTGCATTTGCAAGTGTCACAGTGTTAGGAATATCCTCGGCATGGGGAATATGTAGAAATCCAGTGGTGATCCAAGCAACCAGATCCTAGTGAAAGACCATAAAACAGGGCAATCTGATTAAAAACATGGAAGGGAAATTTTGGAATAGCCATTCCAGTCACACGATTAGGAGGGAAGGAGCTTAAGAACGAAGCACTCAGCAATATTCCAAGGCTCTGCCAACTGCCTCTTATAAAGGGAAGATTTGGGGAAATTATTCCTGTTTGTTCGTTTCTTTCTTGCAGAGATCCCAGATTGATTTGACCCATTTTGGAAGTCCCCCACCTTTTTTTTGTTAGTTTCCCCCATATTATCAAATTTAGTCTCTCTTCTCCCTGTGTTGTTTGACTTCCTGCCCTTTCTATTTGTATTCCAAAGCACTTTTTTTTTCATTTGCCCCATGCCGAACTACACAGATGTTTTAGTAGGAAAAGTATGCCAAGCATGGCTTCTGGTATTGTTTCTAACTTCTTAACAACTATGGACATAGGACACTGTATTTTCTTCTGTTACTGAAATAACACATTTTGTGTGTGTGTGTATGTGTGTATGTGTATTCTGTATGAATGCATTTGCTGGGAAGATTAGTTAGCTGCCTAAGCTTCACTTTGGGTAACATGACCAGGAAGGAAAAAAGTTTCCTGTGAGGCAATCCAATCAAGTGAGTTTACGCTTATGAGAATAAAATAAGGTGTGAGATTGAGTAAGGCAGACTTTTCTGAAAGACAAAGATCTGTGAACTATTAATAAAAACAAAAGAAACACCATTTTTGTGCACCCACTTACTCTGTAACCTTGTTACTGAAAAACAAACTACTTATCTAGCCTCACTTTTTGCATGCCTGCTGTTAGGAATTGATAGACACCTAACAGTTGGGTTGGAAATATATAAACCAGGATAGACATTTAATACTGTCTCTTTAAGGGAATGCTAAAACTGTAATTGGATGTGGTTCCTCAAACGGCCATAAGATGGACCCAGAAACCTGGTTTCCTATATGTCCTGTTGTTGCTAGTTGCTAGTTGGTCGATGTTCTGATGTTCGTTGTTTTTGGTTCCTGAATTTTTTCCTTATTAACTGTTGCTGATAGTCATTCTTCTTGGATTGCTGTAAGGCTGTTACTGAACTGTTTCTGATACTGGACTTTGATATTTGGATTATCCCTGAACTGGAAAACTGACTGCTTTAACCATGTATGACTTGGACTGCTTGTTGGACTTTGCTTAACCATTTACTGGAAGCAAAACCTACATTTTACTATTCAATGTATCTGTGTGCTGGTCATGTGTTATTCAACATCACTCTCACTACGTCTCCCTGTATGCACTCATTCTCCTAATGGGGAATTACCTCAACACCTGCTAAAGAGAAAAGCAATTTTTGGTGTGGGGAAGTAGATTTGTTTCTTTGAACCCAAATTCAGACTCTCAAGTGACCACTCAGCAAGACTTCGCTCTACTGAACATTTTTCAATTGTGCAATCAACTCTTGTGTCTGTCTTTGCACTGGACTCCTCATTCCTCTTGGTAAGCTGCTTATAAATCAAGCAGATACAATTTTGTTCAGTCTGAAATAGGGCAGCCAGCACAAGATAGAAAAGAGAAATTTTCCCAACTCCCTAATAATATAATACACTTGGGAAGCTGTAGGCTGGTCAAATTATTTTAACAGAATGAAATAGAACTTTCTGGGAAAACACTGAATTTTGGCTACAGATCATTCTGAATGCTAAATGTTCCAAGTTTGGAATTGCTATTTCAAGCATTCTGGTTATGAATACCCTCTTCTCCCCACTCCCTTAGAATTTGTCCTAATTTGGGATAAAACTGAATGTTTTTCCCCCTGTTATTTTCAAATTTTCACTGTCCTCTTTTTAAAAAAACCTCTTTCCAAGCTATGGAGATTTGAAGAACGTAATAGTAAGAATTTAGAGGAAAAGAAGAAAAGTGGGTAAAGGACAATCAGTTCAACCCATAGTGAAATGGGAAAGACTTTGGATTGCTGCATCATCGAGAAACATGAGAGCTAACAGATTAATTTGGAAGCTGAACTTCATCAGTATAATCAACCAGTTTAAACTAACTTTATTAATGTAAAGAATTGATTACACTAATGAAGTTCAGCTGCCAAATTAATTTGGTCACCTTTCCTCTTACCCCAGTTCCTGTATCTAATACACTAGTGTTGTAATTCTAATTAGTTAAGCAGTGTAGACAGTACTTTATGAGTTGAAATGTGACATAACTGTTCTTGTGCAGTGTGTGTGTGTATAGTATTTTCTTTTTCAGGAAACTTGTCAATTCAAAGTAGAAAATGTTCATGTGCATAAACAGATACTTCCTGTAGCTGTGCTGTGTTTTGTAGGCTTTTGCTGTCCGCAAAGAATGTTAAATAGTACAGAAAAAGAAACTTTCTGAGCTTTATTTGTGTGCTTAAACTTTTGGTCAAAAGTTTTTGTGGGTTTTTTTTTTTTTTGCAGGTAGGGTGCCAAATCAGAAACGCATGCACTGTGAGTATTTTTCTGCTGTTTCATTGTTTGTAGGGTGTACTGAAATGAATTGATGGCTGTTACTTGCTTTTTTATTGGGCTCAGTTCTGGGCTGCAAAAAGCATGCTTATCTGTTGGTTCTATTGTTCGATATTGGAATTTAATTTTCTTTTAAAGCAAACTTTTTCATTCTTTTTGTAAGTCAGATGGCATGTAGCATTTATTGTGAACTACTACCCCACTTATTTTCATGACTCTGACATAAAAGATAAAAGATATGAGCTTTGTTTTGCGTTCTTATTTTGGAACATAGCCCGCTTAAAATTCGCAGGGTAATTTCTAGTGGCTGAATTTCAAGAGTATTATTTTCAACTTGAAAACATGTGAGACATATGAAGGATAACTAGTTTACATACTAGTAGAAACTAATACACCTTCTCTGTAAAAGAGAAACTGTATTAGTTTCCATGTGAACCAGTTTTCACTGACATTTATACTGAATGCTCAAATACCTTTAGGGAAGCCCCCAAGATTTCTCTAATGATCTTGGTGAAGTAGGGGAAGGATATCCAGTGTGCTCATATAAGTGTTCTGGATTCATAAAGCCCAAAGAAGGCTGTTATATGTTATAAATATGTTATATTTATGTAGGAGAATATGCAGGCAGAACATAATTGTTTCTTTAATCCTTTCATAAATGTAGATTCTTCTCTGAAATTACATATGGGATCTCATAGCAGGGAAAAATAGATATAAAATATAAACAATTAAGATATAAGATATAAAAATTAGGGGAAACAATGGCATTCATATTAGAAAATTTATTCTGCCTTGAAAATGTATCTCTTGTTATTGTGCACTGTCTGAAGATAACCAGCTTTACTTCATAATGTGTCTTTTCTCTCTGAAAAGGTATGGAAGGCATGGAAGTTTTTTTTTTTGTCCTATGTAGAATGTGAAAGATTTCCTGTGTGATCAGATGTAGGATTTTTGTCAGAAAGGAAATCTGGCCAGAACAAACATTAGCTACATGGAAAATGGACTGTTCTTCATTCCCACCCACTATTATTTACAACACTTACCCACAACCCGCAGAGGGATTCTGTGGAGTCTACTTATTTTCATTTAATGTATTTAACAACTAGGGATTTCTTGCTGTATCAGCATTTTTAAAAATCTGATTTGCTAACAAAATATTTTTAACTCTTAGAAGTTCTCTAGATTTGTATCCTTCTAGTGCAGATAGAATAACAGAAAATAAAAATACTATAGAGACTAGAAAAGTAAAAATTAAGAACATCCTTTTCAGCAGTTCTGATCATAAACAATAGATTTTCTAAAAGTGGAATATGAGTGGAGGAAAACCACTCAGCATTAATACTTCACTGTACATATCAAACCAAGTTAAATACAATCTCCATGTGGTTGTCAAATTCATTCTGAATTTTCAAAATATGCTACAGCAGACAGCAGAACGAACAAGATTTCTTGGAATTGCACATTGCTTTTCCTAAATTAATACTAATAAACAGCCATAGAAAAGAGAGGGGACGATCGATTTGTCTAGTATCCAGCCAAGAGATGTCCAACCTCTGTGTGGGTTTGCTTGGAAAAAGGGGAAATATCCCCTCTTGTCTCCCTCAGGATCTAACAACTCACCTCATCAACAATGCTCTCATTATCTATAAAGTCTGCAAAGGCAACAGTAGGTGTCCATGGGTCATTCTGATTATAGATGCTGGAACTGGAAGGTTCTTTCTCCTTTCGCTTGGTGACAGCCAGCTTGTACCTAAGGAGCAGAATTGCAATAACAAAAACATTGTTGAGCTGGATGGTTCCATCACGTTCATAGGCATGAAATAAGTTTCCCTAATGTTTATAGGCAAAGTAGCTCCAAAGACTCTACAAAAATTGGCAAATCTTAACCTTTCCACAGTTGCTCACAATGTAACACAATGTACAGATAGTCCTTGACTTGTGACCATTCATTTAATCACCATTCAAAATTATATGGGTCCTGAAAATATGATTTATAGCCAGTCCTTGCATTTACAACTGTTGCAGCACCCCCACAATCAGATGATCAAAATACAGGTGCTCATCAGCTGGCATGCATTTTAACGGTTGCAGTGCTTCAGGGTCTCTTGATTGCCATTTACAATCTTCCCAGGGATCTTCTGAGAAGCTGGGCTTGCTTAATGACTATAGGATTCACTTAATGTGTGAAAAAAAAAGATTATAAAATGGGGCATTATTCACTTAATGATTGCATCGCTTAGTTGACCACAAAAAAAAATCTACTCCTAATTGTGGTTATAAGTCAAGCTGCCTGTATAGCAATAAATGTATTATTAAAACTATTGTACAAAATTAGAGAGCAAGAGGATAAACAATTTTATGAAATTTGGGATCTTTTCTATCAATGATTGGATGACAAAATACAATAATATTCTATACTATCTTTGCTTTTTCTTTCTTTTTTGTTATTTGACATCATATCTATAAAGTGTTTTTAGGATAGATCTGGTATGATTATATGATTTGTTATAGAATAAACCATTTAAAGTATTGTTATCTCATAAAGTATGAATGAATAAAATTATAGTCAAATGTTTTTGTAATAGCGATATTAGGATATATAAGTTTGGATTGACAATATGAGTTATTATGTAATATAACTGTAATTGAGACTATGAAATGAATGCACAAAACTGATGAACCAACCGACACACTGTATGTATATATGGAAGAGAGTTGATGTTTTTATGTTCTGTTTGTTTTGTTTGTTTTTAAAAAATCAATAAAATTGTTTTTAAAAAAAACACTATTGTACAGATAGTACTTGACTTACGATCATTTGTTTAATAACAGTTCAAAGTTACAATGACTTATGACCTGTTCTCAAAGTTATAACAGTTGCATTACTTCTTCAGTCACATGATTGCAATATGCAACTTTCCTAGCTGGTTTCCAACAATCCAATGGTAGAAATCAGGTTTGTTTAAAGATGCTTAATGATAAATGAATCGTATGATTCACTTAACAATGGAATGATTCACTTAATAATTGTGATAAAATTGAGTCTGCTCACATGTGACTCACTTACTGATCACATCACTTAGCAACAGAAATTCTGGTTCCATTTGTGGTTGTAAATTGAGGACTGTAAAATTGTAACAAAATTACCCTAGTGCCAACATAAAAGAAATGTGTCAGTACATAAAACACTGAATAAAATAATACAAATACACTGATTCAATCCAACAATTTAAAATTAAGTTGAAGACAGAAGCACAACAAAGATATGAAAGAAAAAATCATGTCACACACTGATGAATGGTTTTCCATTTCACAAAGGAGTATAGGGCAGCGTATCTCAAGCTTTATGGGTGGGCTTCAGTTCCCACAATTGAAATACACCCATCTTCAAGTTGCCAAGATAAAAAAAAAAACCTTAGATGCTATTAATTAATTTATATGCCCAACAATTCTTTTTCCATTAAGACTTTGCAAGGTCCCTCAATTCATTATTTATATATTAATTATGTTTGTAAACTGTCAATTCTCTCAACTCTGATGGTTTATAATATAGCCATTAAGCAATAAATATATAGATTATATTTGAACAATTATAACTCCACAGTAATAAAACAATAAAAATAAGAAAGTATTGGCACTAACCCAACCATCCAGTCTCATTAACTCCCAAAGAACCTATGGAGCTGCTCTATCTTGGCAGCTTTATAAAAGGATGCTGAAGAATTCTGGAATTCCACCAGACATATGGAAAGGATCTTACACTGCCCTAGGACAACATATGACTACTCTAGGCTTGAACTCTGCATAGAAAGGGATGAATCATCCTCTAGAACACTCTGTTGCTGCTCTGTAGCACATCTTCTCAATAACCTTCCCTGAAAAGGGAACATTGGCAATGTTGTGGTTATTATTTAATGTAACCAAATTTTTAAAAAAGCCTTTTCTGAAAAGGCTGCATCGACCTTGTTGAAGGCATTCAGCATAGCTAGACTGAATAAATCTAGTTGTCAAAGTAGGAGGTCGTGAACTCTAGTCCCCCATAAACCATGATAGCTGGCTGAGTAACTATGAGCCAGTCACACTCTCCCAGCCCAGGTCACTTCACAGAGTTGCTGTTGTGATCAAAATAGGAGGAGGAAGAAATATTAGGATTGTTCACCACCTTTATTTATTAAAGCATAATGAAGACAGGATACAAATAAATAAAATTTAAAAATAGTATCTTTCCCCAGACAGGCTTGTTTATTGTCCCCAAGTGGTTATAGCCTTATCCTTTTACATTTAGGGCCTGCCTGAGGAACTGCTCCTCCTGTTAAGCACCTCCTCAGAGCTTAAGATCTATAGGAGAGATCCATTTGAAGATGCCCCTAGTCTCAAAGGCTTATCTACCAGACATATGGAAAGGATCTTCTTTTTTCTTAGATTCTAGAAGTTGCATTGGGCTCCAGATCTCTCTGCCTTGAGAGAAGTGGTTAAAAAGAGTTAGCAATTAATGCTTTCATAATTTAAGTTATCTGTTTCAATGTTTTTTCTCTTCATATGTGTCTGTCACTTTAAACCGTAAGTTATCCAGGGTGCCAATTTTGAACAGAAAAGCCCCCATTTCAAATCAAGCAAGTAAATTAATAAATACATGAAAGTATTGGACATCGATGCTTAGAAAATGTCTGCTTACCTGCCCCAACTGATAGCTCTCTCCATTGGATCTGCCTCTGGGAGATGGTCTCCAGCAAGACTGATTGTCTGGATTAGGTAGCCACGCTTATGGCCCCACTTGTTTGTGCTGTTTGCTGCAAAATATATGTATCTTGGCATCTTATCGTTATGGCGAAAGGCAGCCTTATCTTCGGTATCCAAGACCTTTTTCACTATTTTCATTCTCTGAATCTCCTGGCCTGGATTCCAGGGAGCGTTCACTTTCTCAAAAGTCATATCATTGCTAACCAAGGAATTTTTTGTACCTATTGATAGAAAGAAAATGGAAAGGAAAAGAAAACAAGAGAAAGAGATGAGGGAATTTTCTCATTTACCCAAATCACAATACAGCCATGCTTCAATAGCCAATTATTTCTGCCTTGTTCTCATGATATTTCTTTCAGCCCATCTCCAGTCCATAGCTGAGATAGTTTCCGCCTTATCTTAACACATTTTTCCCTCTGTGAATATAATCTGGCATACTTCATTTAGGAAGTGATATGTTCAGGAATTGTGATATGTCCAGGTCCTATTTACCACAATACTTTAGGCTGCTGCAGTCACGGCTCCTTTCCTCTAGTTGCCAGATGTTTTCCAATTTTGGCTTGGGATGCATAATGAGGGGACACCTGAACTCCATAGAGGCATCAGCACACATCAAGGTCATCCAAAGCTTTCCATAACACTTGCCAGATCTTTTGTGGGCTCCTTATCAACATAAGGTTTAGTGCTCTCTCTCTCTCTCTCTCTCTCTCTCTCTCTCTCTCTCTCTCTCTCTCGTTTTACATGGCCATGTGGTTGTGTTTTTTTTTAGTGTTTAGTGTTTCAGTACATTTTTATTATTTTGGGAAACTTGAACATAAGCCTTAGAATTTCAAAGGTGCTTTTTCAAAAGGCAACTGGACTTTCTGGGTTTTCTTTTGAAGACATTTCATTTCTCATCCAAGATGCTTCTTCAGCTTTGATGCTTGACCTTTGGGATAACTGTGACCTGGATGACTGAGAATCTCCATGGATATAAGCCTTAGAACTTACCACTCCTAACATTCCTCCTATTTCATGGAGCTGCAGTTCCTATGACTGCTTATGTGATATACCATGCTTATTTTCTTAATGAGGGAGTGATGCCATTTATTTACTGTAGTCTAACTTTGGTGACATTATGCACTGTGGGGACAAATGCTGTTATATATGGGCATATCACAGTAGTGTGTTCCGTATTAACTATAATTGAACACTGGCAGAATTGGATTCTTTTTCCAATTGCTGCTAACACTTCCTTCTATTCCTTGAAATACGAAGAGTTCTTATTTAGCAACTGCTTCATATAATAACTATTTGCAGTAATGACTAATCCCCACAATCTTTTCAATTCAGTTAAGCAAGGGAAAATCTTCATAATTATCCATTACTTCATTTGTGATTCAGTCACCAACTTTTCTTCACACCTGTTTTTGAATATACTTTTAGTGCTGTTTCAGAAAACTAAACTTATTGACCAGAGGTGGTATTCAGCAGGTTCTGACCAGTCCTGGAGAACTGGTAGTGGAAATTTTGAGTAGTCCAGAGAACCGGCTGACTGGAGATTTCACAGTATCCTTTTGCTGCCACACTCACCAAGCCACACCCACATAACTGGTAGTAAAAAAAATTGAATCCCACCACTGCTATTGACATGATACAGCTATAGAGAAGGAAGTGTACTAAGCATCTCTTGCTTAGGCAGCTTCAAGTGACTATAGCCCCTTCAATGAGGCTAGCCTCACCTAAAGTCATCCAGCACCACTGCACTCTGGACAAAAAGGAAAGCATTTGGTTGTAGTTGCCCCTGCAATGGGTGAGTTTGGTAGAAAGAAAAATGATGCTTGGGGAGTACCTTAATGACTTTCCTGGAATTGGCTTACATGATGTAAGTAAAAACAGTACCATTGGCTGGTGTCTATTGGTAGAATAGAAATTGGCAAGAGAAAGCATAATTAATGTCAACATACTTTGATCCTGGTTCAAGGACTACTATAGCAAACAGAACTTTAATGTGGCCAGGTGGAAGAGCCCTGAGTCTTGAGCTGTACTTGTACAGATATTCCAGGCACAAAGAAATCTTCTCATATAGGGTTTATCAAAATCAATACAGGTAATCCTCAGTTAGCCATGACCTTGGTTAGTGCCCATTTGCAAATAAGACTGTAATAAATGATAATTAAAATTTCATTTTTCAGCCAATGCATGCATTTAGGACTAAATTTTGGATATTAGGATTGTAGAAAAAACAATTACTACCAACCTGCCTTCAATCGAGGACCTGTATATGTTATACATTTGCATACTTGAAATACTGCATTGTGATTGGTCCATCAATGCTGCCTTCTGATTGGTCCTAAATACTGCCTGTGATTGGTCCGTCTTGAATACTTGAATACTGCCTTGTAATTGGTCCATCTGACGGCAGGAAGTTTAAGGAGCCATCATTGGCCGCGAGCAGCCGCTATAAAAGAGGCTGCTGCGGCTCTGGTTTTGTTGAAGTTACTGAGAGCAAATAAAGAGCTGAAGTCCCACTGGTCTCGAGTCAGGTCTTTTCCCGCAACAGAACACTGGCGAAGAGGGTGGGATTCTGAGACAAAGGAGACCAGTTGAGCACGTGGCAACGAGAACCGAGCAAACGACGAAATGGCCGGCAGCAACTCGCCACCCACACCGTTCAACACAGTGACGGAGGACTGGGAATCATACACCGACAGATTCCTCATGTTCCTTGAGAGCAATGAACTACAGGGGATATCCGACAACAGGAAGGGAGCCGTTTTCCTGACACACTGTGGGCCCACAGTGTTCAAGATGGCCAAGGCATTGGCCAAGCCCCAGGACGTTAAGCAAATGGCATGGCCAGATTTGGACCGGCTACTAAGAGCCCATTATGTGCCGACTGTCTCCAGCCTTATCCGGAGACACGAATTCTACAAACGAGATCAGAAAGAAGGTGAGAGCATCGGGGATTTCGTGGCGGCTCTAAGGGACATTGGAGGGGCATGCGAGTTTCTCAACATGGACAAAGCCATGAGAGACCGTGTGGTCCTCGGACTGAGAGATCTCACCCTACAGAGCTGGCTGCTGACCCAACCCAACATCACCATGACTGAGGCAATCACTGAAGCCACCGCCACTGAAGCAGCAAAAAAATCAGCAGCCACCATGCGGCTAATGAATACAGCAACCCAAGAAATTCCGAGCGAACCGAGCCAAGCCCAAGACAAGAAATCAGAGGACACTCAGAAGCCCACCACCACAACCACCCACCATGAGGACATCGATTCCTTGCCTGACACCGATGACGAGGAAGAAGAAATACATAGACTCCAGTCAGAACGGAATAGGCAAGAGAGGAGGGAAAGGAAATCGGAATTCCATTGTGCCGGGTGCGGAGGAGATCACCCACGTTCCGAGTGCCGTTTCCTCGATGCCATTTGCAGACACTGCGAGAGACAGGGGCACATCGCTAGAGTCTGCCGGAACAGAAAGAGCTACAGCCCTAAAAGACGAGGCAGCACACACACACCCCAGAACAAGAGAGAGACAGACCAGGAGTTGTTGGAGCCGAGAAAACAGAAGTAAGCGGTTCAACGAGAAGGAGGAAACACACCAAACAATCATCATTGGCCATTCGAGCGCAACCAATGCAAAAAAGGTAAATGTCCAAGTCAACATAGAGGGACAGCCATGCGAGATGGAGGTGGATTCCGGTTCATATCTGTCCATGGTATCATGGAATACCATAAAGAGCTCGATACCAGACATACAAAGAAAAGAATTGGAAAAGCAAAAACTAACCCTGAAAGACTACCAGGGAAACCGGATCCCTGTAGTCGGACTCGGACATTTCAAAGTCAAGTTCAAAAGACACACGGAAATCCTCCCATTGATGATACTAGACCGGGATCACCCTAGTCTGCTTGTACTCGAATGGTTCGCACCCCTGGGAATCGGAGTGACCGGAATCAACAGCGTCACCGAGATGGACTGGGAGGAGAGCCTGATGACGGAGTTCCAGGACGTATTCGATGGGAAGCTAGGCAAGTACCGAGGGTCCCCTATATCATTTAATTTGAACCCTAACATAGCCCCAATCAGGCTAAAGGCGAGGCGAGTCCCCTTCGCATTAAAACCGAAAATCGATGAGCAATTGGATAAACTCATCGCACAGGGGTTATTGGAACCCATAGATCACGCAAGATGGGAAACCCCAATTGTGACTCCCATTAAGCCAGATGGGTCTGTGCGCATCTGCGGAGACTATAAGGCCACCCTCAATCAAGATACAAAAAGAGCCAAAAAAAAACAGACAGAAGATATTAGAGACACCAATCAAGCAGAACACAGCAAACTCCGAGACCAATAAACACAGACCAAGACTCCCAACCAATCAGGATGAAGAAAAAACCATTCTGGCACAGCAATAGGCTGCCCCAAATTTAAATCTGAAACCACTGTAAAAGTCTGACTCACAGACGGACACAATACAGAAGCCTGATGATGGCAGATGGGATTCTGCTGAAACGTTGCTACAACTTTAAAAGCACAACTATAATGACGTGGGAAAATACCCGAACAAAGCTGAAGGCCATATATATATATATATATATATATATATATATATATATATATATATATATATATATATATATGTGTGTGTGTGTGTATCTTTGGTTATTCGGGTTTCTCCCGTGTAAGATTCAAAGTATCTAGGCAACATTTCGGCGAGGTCCCACTCGCCATCTTCAGGCTGGTGCTTTCGGCTTAGTGCCAGTGCAAGCAGTGTGTGACCGGAGCTGCCATCTCTCTATATATACAAGTGGTGGGGGATGGTGTGCTGGGCTGGTTGGCTGTGCTGCAGCCTCTTGATTGGTTGATGGAGTTGATGTTGGTAATGGCCTTTTGTTGTAGAGATATCCTGGATCTTGTGATGTCATCTCCTGGGTCGTTAGCCTCTTGTGTTTTAACGGCTTGGGTAATGGGTTGTGTGATGGGCTTGTGAGTTCTTTTGTTGTGGTATCCTGGGTCTTGTGTTGTAATCTCCTGGGTCGCTTTGTGTTTTGATCTCTTTTCGATTAGCCTCCTGTGTAGTAACAGCTTGGGTAATGGGTTGTGTGATGACCTTGTGAGATTTATTGCTGTGGTATCCTTGGTCTTGTGCTGTGATATCCTGGGTCATTTGCTGTGTTGTGACTTCTTGAGTTCTTGAGGTGTAATTTCTTGAGTTTTCTGATGTGATGTCCTGAGCGGGTGGCTGTGATGCTTAGCATTTGGGTTTTTAATATGGCTTTGAGTTTGGGGTCTGGGTCTGTGTTCGTTTGGCTTCGAGTTCGTGGTCGTGCCACATCTTCATGGTGGGGGTCAGTTCACTTCATGTATGGTTCAGAGGAGTTTGAAGTGGGTAGTGATGCAGCTGCAGTGCGGCTTCTGGTCTGTGGTCGTGTCTCATCTTCTGTGTGGGTGTGAGTCTGATTTTTACGTGGAAGTGTGGTGGTGGCATCTTGTGGTGGACCTCGCCGAAACGTTGCCTAGATACTTTGAATCTTACGCGGGAGAAAACCCGAATAACCAAAGATCCACATACAAATACCCGCGAGAACCTCAGAAAACACACATATATATATATATATATATATATATATATATATATATATATATATATATATATATATATATATATATATATATATATATATATATATATATATATATATATATATATATATATATATATATATATAAAGATATTGTTGGAGGAGATGCCTTAAGGATTTGAAGACTGAAATTTATTGCAATAAGGCTTTAAAATACAGATTGGGTTTTTCTTTTTTTCTTAATTGATATTACCCCAGGAAGAGAAAGTGAGAACTTTGTTTTGGCTTGGACTGATTGATGACTTTGGGACTTTGGGACTGTTCTAACTTTTGAAGCATCTTGGTTGTTTTAAGAAGAAAGAGGAAAAAAAGAAAAGAAAAGATTTATAATGGCTTTATCTGTTGATGAACTGAGAAAAGAATATGGAAAAATAAAAAAAGGCAAGGACGCTGTGAAAGAAGCTTTTCTCTTTTTAGAAATGGTGCTTGCTATCTATCAACAAACACAACAACAGATGGAGGCAGCAGAAGAAGAAGAAGAAGATGCCATCTTTAATTAATCTCAAAATTTAATTAAGAAAGAAAGGAGAAAGAGAGGAAGGAAAAATGAAGGACTTAAGACTTAAAAAAACACCCAAGAAAGAGAAAAATAAGATGCAAAATCAATATAATGTTAGAAAACAAAAGAAAAAAAGGAATACAACAGAGAAGGGAAGCTAACAAGGCAGAGGCTAGGGAGAGGGGAGGGTATGAAGGTCTGGTGGGAGAAGAAAGGAAGGAAAAGGCGGAAAAAAGCCACAAAGCTTTGAAACAAGATGGGAAAAGAGGAATTTTTTTTAGGGACAAAGGGTAATGTATAATTTCTTTAAAAAAAGATTCTGCAAGGTACATAAGATGGTACTGTAGCATTTGTATTAGAAATAGAAAATTAGAAGGTTATAAGAATTAATAAGAGATTAAAATATTGAAATGTTTAGTAATGATTGATTTTAAAACCTATTAAAATATTAAAGGGAATCTTTAGAATATTGAGTTTAATTAAAGAGTCTAATTGACTATGGTGTTGATGCTATTATAAACTTATTATAGTAGCATTTGTTTTTGGAGAAAAGATAATTGGAATGTTATAAGATTCAATATTTAGATTTATTATTTAACTATGTATTTAATCATTTTGGATTTATTATTTTTCTTTTTAAAAGTTAGTAGATAGAATGTACCAAGCAGAATTAGATTGGGTATTAGGTGTTATTTTAAATGTTAATTTAGGGAGATGATAGAAAGGCATCATACTCTGATTAGTGATTTCAGGAGAAATTCTTTTTTCTTTTTACTATAGGGAATGAGACAAATGGATAATAAAGAATGGACAAAAGATACAAATATAATGACTTAAATTAAAATGAATTAAATAAGATAGAATCAAGAAGAGTGAAATGTGTGGAGAAGCTAATATAGAAGATATAGAATGGTAAATAAAATAGGTAATGGCATGTAAGATGAGCATGAACTTAATTGAAGTCCATATAGAGAGAGGTATCTGGGGCCAAGTTACTTTCCTAAAAGATGTCTTATATATTTGTGTTTTGTGTGTTTATGTATGTGGGAAAATTAATAAAACCTTGCAGGAATGTAGGATGAGAATAATGGTAACCAAGTCAGAGAGAAATAGATGATAATTATAAATTGGATAAATATAGAGAAAAATAATAATAATAATGAAATTGAATAAGAGTAAAGAGAAATAAGGAGAAATTTGATAAGAGATATTTGTATGTTCATATGGAAATGGTCTAAAATAGAATTATGTTGTATAAAATAATGTTTTATTTGACTTGTAAAATTTATAATGGAAAGAGGTTTATGTATTTAATGGTTAATGATGGTTTGTTTGTCTTTAAAATTAATAAAATTTGTTTAAAAAAATAAATAAAGAAAGAAGTTTTAATTGGAAGAATCATTTGAACTTTGGGGGGTGGGAGCAATTCTATTCCTTTGTATATGTGTTCTACCTGCCAATTTCTTAGTTTCGGAATTGGCTCTGTCGTTTCCACTTTATTTCCCAGTAAAAGGATGACTTTGCTCTACACCATGGAGTCTAAGTATTTCTTTCTTGGGATTTAGAGGAGCACAGACTGACATTATTCGAAACTCCCACATCAACCCACCGGAGAAAACAGCAACTTTTCTTCCGAGGGGGTTTCATCTCATGTCGTCTCCAACCAGCGATGAAGATGACCAGGGAGCTGCGGGGGGGCAGCCGATGCTGCTACCAGAGATGCCGGCTGCTGACCTACTGGCCGACCTGACTCTGGAAGAAACCTCAGCTGAGATGCCCAGATGGTCGTTGGGGGTTGGTTGGAGAGACCTTGAAGACCCCCCTTCTCCCAGGATCACTGTAAGATGAAGAGGTGCGAGAGCGGCTGTGGCAAGAGGGGAGGAGATGGAATACAGGCTGGATCAAGCTGGGAAATTCCTTATGGGCGTTTCTGAGAAGCCCGGCATGGCTCCAAGGTATGAGGGAAGAGGGAGCGAGGTCAGCCCGGGAAGTCAGACTACCCCACCCCCTAGCCCAGCCTACGCCGGCGCAGCCACCCGCCACCGCCGGGGAGCCCCAGCAATAGGTGTGGTTCCTGGAAGGCGCCAACTACCTCCTTTAGATGTGAAATTTGGAGGAAATCCCAGAGACTTGGGGTTTTTCCTGGTACAAGTTGGAAGTTATATGGCAGAATTTGAGAGGGAGTTCATTTCTGAAGCAGCCAAAGTGAGATGTGTTACCAGAACCCTGGAAGGGTTGGCAGCAGACTGGGTGGTGACTTTGTTCAATGATAACTCCCCCAACTGCGAAGCCTCGATGTTTTCATGACTGCATTGAGGAGAAGGTTTGAGGACCCCTGGCAGAGAGAAGGGCTAGGATCAGAATGAAGACTTTAACCCAAGGGGAAGATCGGTTGCAGACTACACCCAAGAGTTCAGGCAGCTGGCATACCACATCCGAGGTTGGTCCCAAGGGGCCCTAGTAGAAGCCTACAAAGATGGCTTAAATGAAGATGTATACCACATGTGCATCTCCCGAAGGGACCCACGTGATTTGCAATCGTGGTATTTGCTGGCGGAAGAGGTGGATATTGATCTAACTCGAAGCAGACGCAGAGGAGGTCCAGTCTGGAGAAAACCACTCCCCCCCGTTTCCGAGAGACCTCCACCCCCCAAAGGGGAGGGATGGCGGCAAGAGCCAAGACCACAGCCTGTTTCCATTGCGGGAAGGAGGGCCACCGAATGGCGGATTGCTGGGTCAAGTCGGACCCACCGAAAACACGGGGCCCAGGGAGGAAGCCCGAAAACCCCTCAACCAAGCCTTGCGAAACTGGGCTGAAGATGAGAGAGGTTGTAGAGGTCGCCTTTCAGGCAGGAGAGGAGCTGGGACCTCCAACCCCACTCGACGAGAGCGAGACTGACTCGGAAGATGACGTCCTGGTAAGTCCTAACCAAGGGCCCATGACCATCCCCATAAAGTTAAGGGAGCCTACCTCTGGGACCAAGGGAGAGATGTTGGCCTTATTGGACTCAGGGTGCACGAGGTGCGTAATTAACATGAAAGTAGTTAAGGGTCTGGGCATTGGACTGAGAACTTTAAGAACGCCCATAGCTTTCTGTCAACTGGATGGATCTGTGGCGGGAGGTTGCCCAGCACGTTTTATAATGGAACCCTTAGAGATGACCATGGGAACTCACCGTGAGATCCTATGTTTTATTGTGGCCCCTGGGATGGAACAGCCTCTAATATTAGGATTACCCTGGCTTCGGAAGTGGAATCCCCAGGTGAACTGGAGAGAGGGGTGGATACGCATCCGCACCGATTGGCCACCAGAAGGGGAGGAGCAACACTATCCGGAAGGGGAGGAGAAATCGTATCCGAAGCCGCAAGTTCCGGCCGAGGCAGCTTCCGCAGGTGTCGAACGCATGGAGGGGAGGAGAAAATCCTGAAGGAGTACTGGGACTTAAGAGAGGTGTTTAGTGAAGAGGCTTCAAGCGAGCTCCCTCCCATTGGTCAACCGATTGCAGTATTGAATTTCTACCGGGGTGACGCTCCCAAACCGAAGCTGTATTCGATGACACCGGGGAGCTGGAAGAACTGAGAGGTTTTATCAACAAGAACCTGAAACGTGGTTTCATCACACCTGCCAGACCTCGAGTGGCGGCCCCTGTGATGTTCGCGAGAAGAAAGCGGCTCCAAGCGTCTGGTGGTTGATTACAGAAACCTGAACGCAGTGTCTGTGGAGAACGTGTACCCCCTCCCTCTGATGAAGGACATGTTAGCCCACTTGGCAAAGGGAAGATTTTCACAAAGTTGGACTTGCGGGAGGCGTACTACCGAATCCGGATTAAAGAAGGGGACGAGTGGAAGACTGCGTTCAACTGCCCGATGGGTTGTTTTCAGTTCAATGTTCTTCCTTTCGGCCTACACAGGGCGCCTGCTGTTTTCATGCAAATGATCAATCAAGTGCTTCACGAACATTTATACAAGGGAGTTCTAGTCTACCTTGATGATATTCTCATCTACACGGAGACTAGAGACGAACATGTGAAATTGGTACGCTCGGTGTTGCACAAGCTGAGGGCAGCCAAATTGTACGCCAAACTGTCCAAGTGTGAGTTCCATCAAGAAAAAATCGACTATTTGGGATATCGTATCTCCCCGAGGGCATTGAGATGGACCCAGAGAAGTGCGAGCTGTATTGGACTGGGCCCCACCGAGAACCCGTAAACAACTTCAAAGTTTTCTTGGATTTGCCAACTTCTATTGGCAATTCATCCCGTCTTTTGCTAAAATAGCCATGCCCATCACCAACCTCCTGAAAACAAAGGGGAATTAAAACCAAAGCCCAGCCAACCGTTGAATTGGACCATGGAGTGCCAAGCTGCATTTGAAAAGCTTAAAAGACTTTTGCTGCAGAACCAGTACTGAAACACCCAGACATGGATGCCCCGTTCGTGATCCAGGCTGATGCGAGCGATGTGGCGGTGGGGGCAGTCTTACTTCAGTTAAACGAGAAAGGGACACTACAACCGTGCGCTTACACCTCTCGTAAATTGACTGACACTGAAAGGAGATGGGCCGTTTGGGAGAAGGAAGCGTTTGTAGTCCGCTGGGCTTTACTAGCGTGGAGGCATTTTCTGGAAGGGCGAAGCACCCATTCGAGGTATGGACTGACCATAAAAATCTGGAAGCTTTAAAAACTCCTCGGAAGCTATCTCCTAAGCAAGTTAGGTGGGCTCAGTTTTTCAAGCGATTCAATTTCTCCTTGAAATATATTCCAGGGGGAAAAATTTTTATGGCAGATGCTTTGTCTAGAATGCCTCAATACAACAGTATTCGTAAAAAGAAGAGATAAGGCCAATCGTGTTCACTACACAGTTGGCTGCCCCCGTAGAATTACCCGGGCGCAAAAGAGAAAACAGGAGAGAGATTTGTCCACTGACCTGATGGAACAATTTAAGGAGGCTTTGAAAACGGATGAGTGGTTCCTGGCAAATTCGAATAACTGCACCGTTCAAGATGGTCTAGCCTGGATAGGTGCGAAATTGTATGTACCTCAAAACCTGAGAAGCCAAGTGTTACAACAAACTCATGATTCCAAAGTGGCTGGTCATTTTGGGTTTGTAAAGACTCTACATTTGGTCAAACGGCAGTTCTGGTGGCCTTCGTTGAAAAAGGACATCAAGACTTATGTAGTGAGTTGTCCAGTTTGCGCTTCAGCAAAAAGACCTCCTGGTAAACCACCAGGTTTGCTGCAAAATGTGGCTCGACCAACTGCTCCTTGGAAGGAAATTTCCATGGACTTTATCGTAGACCTACCCAAAAGCAGTGGACACACAGTCATTTGGGTAGTGACTGACTTGTTCTCCAAACAAGCCCACTTCATCCCTTGCTCAAAAATCCCTTCGGCGAAAACATTGGCCAGACTGTTCATTATTCATGTCTACAGGTTGCATGGTGTACCCGAGCGTGTAGTTTCTGACCGAGGAGTCCAATTTACCTCGAATTTCTGGAGGGAATTTTTGAAGTTAATAGGCTCCACCCAGAGTTGAAGCTCCGCCCACCATCCTCAAACTAATGGGGCTTGCGAGAGAACTAACGGGGTGCTAGAGCTTTGGATGTCAATAAGATGTTACATAAATTATCAGCAAGACAACTGGGTGGAGTTACTGCCTTTTGCGGAGGTGGCATACAATAACTCTGTTCACAGCAGTACGGGGTTTACTCCTTTCAAAATAGCAACAGGGCAAGATTTTGTGCCCATACCTGAACTGCCTGGCGAAAACCCCAGTGTTCAATTGTTGAACGACTGGATATCTCAACTTCAACTTAACTGGCCGGTTGCATGTAAAGCTTTAGACGAAGCACATCAGTCTCATAAAAAATGTGCTGACAGAAAGCGAGCCCCGCAGATGTTGTATAAGGTGGGGGATAAAGTATTCCTCTCGACCAAATATTTGCAGACTACCCAGAAATCGAAGAAGTTGGGTCCTAAATATGTGGGGCCTTTTCCCATTGAGAGGATTGTAAATCCGGTGACTGTTCAACTGACTTTACCAAAGACTCTTCGTCGTATTCATCCGGTTTTCCATGTCAGTTTGTTGAAACCCGAACATACCTGTACCTTGAGACCGACCCAGTCTGATCCCCCCGTACCACTGTTGATTGAGGGTGAACAACATTTCGAGGTTAAAGAAATTCTAGACTCTAGGAAATGGAGGGGTCGTATTCAATATCTTGTAGCTTGGAAACATTTTCCTCCGTCCTATGCTGAGTGGGTTAATGAGAAAGACATTAGGGCTCCTGAACTGCTTAACAATTTTTATGCCAAATACCCTGATAAACCATAGAGATGTATGCCAATGTTAACATATAATTATTTTTTCTTACAGGGACTAATGTCCTTCTTCTAGGGGGTCCGAATGTCAGCCTCAAGATATCTTCCTAATAAGTATATTCTGTCTTCTAACTATTGTATATCTGCTGCTATGCTAATTTACTTCTTTTCGGCTGTCATGAAACGGTGGGGGGGAATCTTGGAGGGGAAGAAGGCAGGAGGTGTTTTGCATTCCTTTGCTGGGATAGCAAGGGGAGGGGGATTCTTTTCTTTAACTTTCCATTTCTTCGCTAGCCTCTGTCCCTTTTTGCGCAACTGCGAACTTTTATCAAAATATATCAAGGTCAACTGACAATAGCCTCATCACCACCTGGAGATGACCACATGATCATATTCAGAAGTTTTAATTGGAAGAATCATTTGAACTTTGGGGGGTGGGAGAAATTCTATTCCTTTGTATATGTGTTCTACCCGCCAATTTCTTAGTTTCGGAATTGGCTCTGTCGTTTCCACTTTATTTCCCAGTAAAAGGATGACTTTGCTCTACACCATGGAGTCTGAGTATTTCTTTCTTGGGATTTAGAGGGAGCACAGACTGACAGGGGCATTCAAATGCAAAAGACTGCAATTTGGAGTCAGTATGGCCCCAGGCGTTTTCCAAAGTTTGATGGAGCACCTTCTGCAAGGACTCAAGGGGGTGGTCCCATATTTTGATGATGTATTGGTATCCGCCAGGGACAAAAAACAATTGGAAGGCTGGCTGAGGGAACTCTTGCAAAGATTTAAAGAGGCAGGACTCAAAGTTAAAAGAGAGAAATGCCAGCTAGCCACCAATCAGGTTGAGTTCCTGGGATACCTCATAGATCAAGAAGGGATCCACCCCACCAAAAAAAAATAAGGGCAATCAAAGAAGTGCCCAGACCCAAAAATAAAGCAGAATTACAGGCATTTTTGGGACTTATTAACTTTTACAATGTGTTCTTGCCGCAGAAGGCAACGACGGAGGAACCATTGCAGATTACTGGATAAGAAAGCTAACTGGACCTGACGAGAGGAAGCCGCATTCCAGGGAGTCAAAGACTTATTGACATCCAAATCTGTGCTAATTCAATACAGCGAAACCCTGCCACTAATGATCACCTGCGACGCATCACCGTTCGGCGTCGGGGCCATTCTCAGCCATACCCTACCCGATAGGAGAGAAGCACCGATCGCCTTCTACTCCAAAACACTGTCAAAAGCAGAAAGGAACTACAGCCAACTGAACAGAGAAGCCCTAGCCACAATATCTGGGGTCAAACGATTCCACGAATACCTCTACAGTAGGACATTCTCACTAATTACAGACCACAAGCCACACTTGGGAATACTCGTGGGGAACAGGGCCACCCCCAACATCCTGTCACCACGAATGACATGGTGGTCCGAGTTCCTCGCCGCATACAGCTTCAATTTAATCCACCGGCCAGGGAAGAACATATCACACGCTGACACCCTGAGCCGTTCCCCCCTACCTGAATTGGAAGATGACCCGGCACCAACCACATCCGTTCTACAAATTGAGACATTATCGAACCTACCCATAACCGCATCAGACATCGCGAAAGAAACCGCAAGAGACACAAAGCTGGCGTGGGTTTTAAACTGGGTAGGTAAAGGGTGGCTGGAAACCGATAATGACGAGACTTTTAAGCCATTCCGTAACCGACAAACTGAACTCTTGATTTTGAAGGGATGTGTACTATGGGGGGATCGGGTTATCATACCGGAAATACTAAAGGAAAAAGTACTGCATATATTGCATGAAGGACACCCGGGGATCGTAAGAATGAAATCCCTGGCCAGGAGTTACGTATGGTGGCCAGGGATGGATAAGGATATTGGGACATGGGTGGAAACATTCACACAATGCCAAAAGTCCAGACCTACCCCCCTCCCGCACCTGTCCTCGACTGGGAAACACCAAGGGGCCCCTGGTCGAGGATACACATAGATTTCGCAGGATCGAAGGACACACATTTTTAATAATAGTAGACGTTTACTCCAATTGGCTGGAGGTAAGCGTCATGCACTCCATGACGACAGAAGCCATCATCAGACAGCTAAGGAAATTGTTTGCAACGCATGGATTACCGGATCTATTGGTCTCAGACAACGGGCCGCAGTTCACGGCATTGTCATTTGAAAGGTTCCTCGCCGAACAGAGCATAAGGCATGCCCTAACAGCGCCGGGTCGGCCGGCTACAAATGGACGGGTGGAACGCATGGTTCGGTATACGAAAGAGACATTAGATAAACTAGACACGGGTGGCATCCAAGACAAAATCTATAAAATGCTAACCAAACAACACATAACACCAAACACCACAACTAATAAAAGCCCAGCAGAACTATTGATGGGCAGGAAACTAAGGTCGCACCTGGATAGATTACACCCCACATACAACCCTGAAAAGCCAACAGACTCCTCCAGTAAGTACCGCACATTTGCAACAGGGGATCTGGTATACGCAAAAAACCTTACAGGGGACCCACTTTGGATACAGGCTAGGATAACCCAAATAACGGGACCCCGGTCATACAGACTAGAAACAGAGGACGGAAGAAACTGGAGGAGACACATAGACCAACTGAGGTCTAGAACACTAGAAAGAAATACCGACAACCCTAGGAGCGAAGGAGAAGAACACACACACACACAAGAACCACACCAAACATTAAAAGATAATAATAACCAAGCCAGAGAGGGGGGAGATCCCTCAAACACAAATGAAAGGGGAGGGGGAGACCCTCCACTAACACGATGAATAACGAAACAAAACATAACAACAAATCACCAACCAACACCACCAGTAGGCCCGTTAAGAAATCAAAATTACTTACCTGCAGACGATGTTGGAAGAAGGGAGCTGGCAGTGGAAAACCAACACGAAGCCACTCCTGGAAGAAGCAGCCGAGCCGACTCAACCAGTCCGGGTAGACCGGTTGGGAGCGGCATGGCTGACTCATCCTTCCAGGAGGCTCCACGGAGAAAGACGGGAGAAACAGCGATCCCGTCCGAACCAGCTGAAGACAACACCGCAACTCAATTGCACAGGTCAAGTAGGAACCATAGAAGCCCCACCTACTTACGTGACTATGTAACGTAGGTTGGACTAAACCAAGTGGGGAGGGGTGTTATATATTTGCATACTTGAAATACTGCATTGTGATTGGTCCGTCAATGCTGCCTTCTGATTGGTCCTAAATACTGCCTGTGATTGGTCCGTCTTGAATACTTGAATACTGTCTTGTAATTGGTCCGTCTGACGGTGGGAAGTTTAAGGAGCCGTCATTGGCCACGAGCCGCGAGCAGCTGCTATAAAAGAGGCTGCCGCAGCTCCGGTTTTGTTGAAGTTACTGAGAGCAAATAAAGACCTGAAGTCACACTGGTCTCAAGTCAGGTCTTTTCCCACGACAGAACAGTGTACTGCATGAGTCAAAAAAGAGGGCTGTGAAAATATTTACAGACCCCTCACATCCCAGACATAAACTATTTCAACTCCTTCCCTCAAAACAATGCTATAGAGCACTGCACACCAGAACAACTAGACACAAGGACAGTTTTTCCCCGAAAGCCATCACTCTGCTAAACAAATAATTCCTTCAACACTGTCCAACTGTTTACAAAGTCTGCACTACTATTACTATTAATCTTCTCATCACTTCTTATCACCCATCCCCTCCCACTTGTGACTGTGACTTTAACCTCGTTGCTTGTATCCTTACGATTTATATTGACTGTTTCCCAGTATGATTTGATTGCTTATTGTACCCTATGACTATTATTAAGTGTTGTACGTTATGATTCTTGACTCTTGACAAATGTAGCTTTTATGTACACTGAGAGTATTTACACCAAGACAAATTCCTTGTGTGTCCAATCACACTTGGCCAATAAAGAATTCTATTCCATTCCATTCTATTCTGTTCTGTTCTGTTTGGTTTGACAACAAAAGATTTCAGCGTGAGACTGATGAAATTCTGGTCAGTTTCAGGAAGCTGCCTGGAGGGATCTAATCAACTAATTTAAGGTCACACAACCGAGCTTGTCAACTTGCAGTTAACACTTTTTAGAGACATGCTGCTCTGTGGAGAAAAGTGGCTCAGGAAGAGATAGCTTGTTTTCTCATTCCTGTGAGGGGGCAAAAAAAAGGGGGAAGCAATGGGTCACAGAACGCTATTAGATAAAAATGAGACTGCAGCAACCAACAATCTTCTACTCCATTTTCGTTAATGACCAAATCACTGAAACTGATTTTAGTCTCTAAACAAGAAGAGGTGTATAAATATATGGATTCAGTTACAAAAAAAAGTAGAAACTCAGGGTTACTAAGTACATGTAGTCATAGATTAATAATGGTAATTGGGACTGGTTATTCTATCAGCAGGTAACATAGTTGTAAAGGGTGATATCATGTGATTTTGCTAACCTACAGTGGGAATTCTGCCACATTATTAAGCAAATCCTGTTGGTCATTAAGCTTGATACCACACAATTGCCATTTCTGATATCTCGCCAGCTTCTGCACTGATTTTGCTTGCTGGAAGCCTACAGTGAAGGTCACCAATGGCCATGCCATGAGTACAGAATGCTACATCATATTTGCAAGCTATTACCAAGGGCCCAAATTGGAATCACATAACTGCTGAGATGCTGTGACAGGCACAATTTTAAGAGCGAGTCATAAACCCCATTATTCAGTACTGTAACTTTGAACAGGTGCTAATTTGCTTGAACTACCTGTACAATCATAGGCAACAAAGGCCAGATTAGCTTTACTGAATTTTTATAGGCCAGATATTATTTATTTATTTAGCTATTTATTAAATTTACATGCCACTCAATTTGGGCAGATTTGAAACTTATGCAGTCAATTGTACTTTATTTATTTATTTATTTATACTAAACTCAGAAATCCACCACAGTTTGGATGCTGGATTAGGGAATATAGCCATAAAACATATATTTAATCTGTATACAGTATATACGGATAGTTCTCAATTTATAACCACAACCAAGCCCAAAATTTAAGTTGCTATGCGACAGTTAAGTGAATTTTACCCCATTTAATGACTTTTCTTGCCACTTTTGTTAAGTGAATCACTGCAGTTGTTAAATTAGTAACATAATTATTAAATGAATCTATCTTTCCCATTTACTTTGCCTTTCAGGTTGCAAAAGATGTTCACAGGACCTAAATACATGCTAGTTGCCAAGCATTCAGATTCTGATCATATAGGTCACAGGGATGATGCAACCACTTGTAAGTGTGAAAAACAATCATACATCACTTTTTTCAGTGCCATTGTAACTTCGAACAGTCATTAAATGAACGTTTGTTAGTCAAGGACTACCTGTATTTAAATACAAAAACTGCAGTTGAGCATATATTTCAACAGTTTAATCAAAGTTTAATCAAAGGGCACTAAAAAAACAAATCAGAATGAAAACAATATACGGTTATTCATTGCATAACTGTACTAAATATTTACAATACTTTTATATTTCTTTTCTATGCAAACTAATGCTCACAATGCAGACAAGCAAATTACGAATAGTATCCAAAGATACAGTGATAATAACAAACATGGATGGTTTTAAAAGTGGGGTTTACAGCCTTATATAAATCAAGGCTGTAAATAGAGATAATGGCTAATTAACTATATATTACTATAATCACTAAGCTACAACTGTTTATAGCCTTACTATCTATTAAATCAGAGAAAGTTACAATACTTGTAGAATATAGCATTATTGTGCTATATTATAATACATAATAGTTATATTATGTATTAAACTAAAAAAATCAAAATCTTTTTCATATTTTGCAAGAATTCAATGCATTTTGCAACTTTTTCTTAATGTCAATTTTTGTTCACTGACATCCTACGAATAATGTTTAATCTTGATATAAACTTGTTTTCTCATCTTTAAAGGTTCCATTTATCTTGATCATTACTGTATTAACATTTTTCAATTTCTACTGTATAAATATCACAGAACTCAGTACTTTTCTATAATGTATTTTATTATTTCAGTTTAATGTATCCATATTCTATTTATATTTCACAATGCAGTAAAACAATTAACTTGTAAAATATAGTGGTGCCATAATCTATTACTCTGATACTAAAGAATTATAATATTAAAGAAAATTAGTGTTTCTATATGCAAGTTGTAGAACAGGGGGAGGAAGGAACTCTTATTGCATAAATATCCTGCTTCAAAATTTTACCAGATGTTAGACTAGATGAACCTTGATCTGGGCCAGCAGGGTTCTTATATTCCCAAATCACTCCCTGCAGAACAATTATGTCATGACTAATAGTGATCTGATTTATTGGCATAAATCATGGAAAATATGTATTTTATAAGATTGGTTGGTTTTTTAAGCATAGCTGAAGGCATTGGAATATGTGTAAACATCCAAATACACTAAATCCAGGACTGACACAACAAAGTTTATTCTGAATTGAGTATGTGTACCATACATACTTAAATTGAGAAACTCCTTTAACTTGTTATTTAATCCTAATTAAATAGTAATTGAGAGTATATTATCCTACTGTCTCTGTGTATGGTTCTCGAGCTGCACAGTGGCAGAGAAAAAGGCAATTCAGAGGGTGATCAAGACGGCCCAAAAAATCATTGGCTGCTCACTCCCCTCTTTGGAAGAACTGTATAGGAATAGACGTAAGAGGAAGATACTTAATATATTGAATGACTCCTCTCATCCGGGACATCAGCTCTTTGAACTATTACCATCGAGAAGGAGATTTAGGGTATTAAGAACAAGGATGACCAGATTTAAGAACAGTTTTTATCCAAGTGCAGTTTTGAGTTTGAATGCAGGGTCATAAGATTTTTGTGGAATTAAATGGCTGAGAGTAATGGGGTATTTACATTTTTAAATTGCATAGAGATGATTGTATGGTTGGTTGTGTTTAGTTTAATTTTTTTTCTTTTTAGTGGTGTTTGTCCAGTTTTTACTTTGTGGAAGAGCACCTCATTTCGTTGCACCCGCTTGCGAGTGTAATGACAAATAAATTCTTATGTCTTATGTCTTATGTCTACCTTAAGGACTTTAAAAAGCTGAACCTAATAAATTGTAAATGATTGCTTCTCATTGACATTCTTAGAATTGTAGTTACTGAGCAGTCCAAGATAAGAAACTGGAACAGAAGATAAGAATATGGTAGGAGAGAGAAGGAGGAGGGTGGGAGAGGGGGGGGGTATTGATGTATGAAGAAAAGCTCATTTGACTTCAAAAGAGCAACTTCTAGAAAAGGCATACATTACTTATATTAAACTTTAGGGTTAATGAGCAAATGTAGACTATGTGTGCTTATACATGATTGCATGTTAATGTGAGTAGACAAGAAGCTAGAAACAACTAATCATGTTGGATTTAGAAATTCAAATTATTTTCATTCAGCCTAAATCATTGTTTGATTTATTTTGATATCATTGATGAATGATGGAAGTAGTGTGGTTCAGTGGTTAAAAATTTGAGCTGGAAGTGGATAAGCTTAAACTAAGTTCACTCTAAATTATGAAAGACCGTTTGAAATTACAATGACACTGAAATGACTTATGACCATTTTTTCACACATATGACTGTTACAGCATCCCCATGGTCACGTGATCAAAATTCAGATGCTTGGCAACTGACTGAATATTTATGAAAGTTTCAGTGTCCCGGGGTCACTTGATCCCCTTTCTTTCTTTCAAGCAAAGTCAATGGGGAAGCTTGATTCATGTAACAATCCTATTGCTAACTTAATAACTGCAGTGATTCAATTAATAATAGTGGCAAGAAAGGTTCTAACATGGGGCACAATTCACTTAACAATTGTCCTGCTTAACAATGGACATTTTGGGCTCAGTTGCGTTGTCAGTTGAAGACTATCTATAATAAAGTGTGTGTGAGAGAGAGAGGGAGGGAGGGAGGGAGGGGGAGGGGGGGAGAAAATGTTTTCATTGTTCAAATGGTGGCCTCTTCAGGTGCAGATACTTTACTCTGGAAATTGAATTACAAAGTTGTACAATTTGGAGAGTCAGTAGAAAATATTGTAATATTAAATAATTCTGCAGCTCATCAATATTGACTATCGGACCAAGTTGGGCAACCATCAGTTTCTATTCTGGTCTCTGATTCTACTAACTATCAAATCACTCTTTGGATTTTCCATAAGAAACCCAAACTGAGACAGAGTAAAGAACAATAAGAATAAGCAGTGGGGCAGAGAGTTACCAACAACAGTAGAAAATAGTGCAAAACTGCAACAATCAAAATTATTTAAGATTCCCAAGGACTTACCTCCAACATCTAAATCAACTTTGTAGTTGATGACATGAGTATGGATTGTACCAAGTGTGTGATCTGCAACTCTATTGCCATAATTCAGCCCATCATCATAGAAGAAAGATGAGATTATGTATCCAGTTGCTTGGACTTTGCTTTCAATGGCACCATTTGGATGAAAACTAAAACTCCAGACATAGTCATAGTTACCAATGGTAACTATAAAACGTATGACTAGTGAAGAACTAGCGAGTCCCCCATAATAGAAAGACTGAAAATTGGAAAAATGACGCCGGAAAGGGGTCCCTGTACTCTGCTCAAACACACAAATTGAGTTCTTGTGCACCTCTGGCTTGATGTTTTCAATTAAATAAACAGTATCGAGGTAAGTGGCTGAGTAAGGGCAATCAACTCCACGAACTAATGAATAAGCAAATCTTCCTATTCCAAAACTTGCATCCATATATCGGGTTATCATTCCACTAGGACTATTGGAGCCATAGATAGAAATGGCATCCTGCACACTGAGTTCATATACAATCCTTTGGTCCTTGAATCGGATATCGTAGAGATGGAGTCCCTTGTGTACATCCATCCGAAAGGCAAAACTCCAGGTTGGGGTAGTTATTTGGTTGTTTCTCACTTTGTAGCGTTGCCCCAAAGGCTCATGGTTGAAGGATCCAGGTTTTAGAGGGGGTGTTCTTGGATGAAGTGAGGAAAAGCTCCTATCAGAAGAAACCGGCTTAACTTTTGTTACAATCACCCGCTTTGCTTTGAATTCTTTTTCCAATTCTGCCAAACCGTTAAAATACTGGCCATTATAAAATACTTTTGAGACTTTCCAGTGAGAGACATTCAGACTGCTGTGGTCAACAAGCACCTCTAGTCCCACTGGATGCAAGAAAAAGCCACTTACATTTTGAAACAAGGTAACCCAGGAAAAGCGTTCTCCAGACTGAGACCCTCCAGGTACTGCGAGAATACCTTCAAAATTGCTTCCATTATGTCCAAATACTTGAGTCATAAAAGTGGGTGCCTCTAAAAATTTCTTCTCCACTAGGAATGTCCCAATATCCCCAAATTCACTGAGTAATATAGGTCTGCCATGATAGAATAATTTCTTTTCATACTTTTGCACTGTCACATCCCAATGATATGTGGGCACTGGAAGTGGCCCTACAACATACTCAGTGATATTTGGTTCTGGTTGATTTCCAAAATACACCACAGCCAATGCTTGTCGAGGAGGGCGTGGTCCATCATGATCAAGGAATTTCAGCACCTCTTCCTTGCTGGGGATATTGACATCAACATGATAAATGAAATTTTTGGAAAATACAGCATGAGAATCATCTACCAAGGGCAACTGTAGTTGCAGATATTTCACCACCTGTACCATCTCTTCTGCTGACAGGGCAGCAAATATCACATTCTTGTTCTTCTGACTTCTATCCAAGGAAATAGATGACTTAGCACCACAATGACTAGACTTCTCCCTCCTGGTCACCAACACACACACCAAGGCAAAAATTGTAACCAAAGCAAGTATAAGAAGAACAAGGAGAGCTTTTGGGTTCATTGCAAAGATATGGCTTGAAGACTCACCAGCTGTTTAAATGAAGGCAGTCCCAAAGACAATTCAATAGCTGCTAGATGGCAAGAGACTTTATCTATTTTCTGCAGGAAATGGGACCTCACTGGATTGGTTCCAAAAAGTGGAGGCTTAGAATTCATGATTTTGATTAAAAAGTAAACGCCCTTTCATGGCAGCTTTAATCTTTTACAGTGCCAAAAGTGAACAATGCATGTAGTGAAAGACTATGGATCACAAGAAAGGAACTAAATATTAAATTGAAAATAACAAATTACTTCATTTTGAAAAGATTCCTGAACTTATTGCTACATTGCTCATTTATGCATTTTTACTATTCTCCAAACAAATATATAGACTTAGTATTATTCTTAATAGAGTAATGTTGCTCTATTAAGTACACAGTACAACTGCTATTTGTACAAAACATCAAATCTCAAATGTGCATAGAAGTAAATTGGAGGATCAGCTGATTTGCAGCTGCAAAGAACTGAAGTTGGACTAGATGCTTAGGGCATAGCATAAATTAGAAGAACTAAGAACAATTGATGGACTTCAATAATAGAGTTTTTTGAAATATTAAGTTTATCTGACTGCAGAAAGTTAGAGGAAAGCTCCAGAAATGGAATGTATGGGAGAAGTGCAAGTGCTGCAGCTTCAGAAACTGCAGCCCATGCTAGAAATAAATTATTTAGGTCACTTTTGCACTGGCAATGTATTGTATTCTGTAGTCTTTCAACAATGGCTATGTCAAAATTATATTAATGAGGATGGGCTTCACATCACTTTAGGGTAGTGCTCTGAAGATGCTGTAAATCATTAGTGAAGAAACAGATTTAGAATCATTGTAAGCAAGATAAATCAGAAGGTAATGAAATTCAGAATATGTGAAGAAAAACTACCCATTACACCATGCATAGCTTACAAAAGTGGAGACAGGCCACTGATACTAATCAGGTTTCACCTGCAGGGGCAACTGGGAGGTTTTTTTTGAGATAGGGATTTGAGACTGTCTCGGCATATTAAAAAGCATATTATAATAATGTGAGGATTTAGGATATTCAGGTTGAATAAAATATATATATTAGCCAGGTATTGGAAGCAGTTTTGGAAGTGTAGAGAACAAACAAATGAACAAACAAGCCTATGGCATTGTTTGCCAAAGACCGTGTAACTTTCATCCGCTCTTTGTCCAGGCAGCATGAAAAGTCATGACATATTGAGTGTATCAATCAGCTCTAGGACAAATAACTACGTGGTTGGAATGTTCTTGGAATTTTTGTGATTTCCCTATAGAATGGCACATGAAGTTCAGGAAATTTTTATTTTTACTGTAACGTGATATATTTTCCATGGAAGATAAAAGCCTATTGTCTTTATGTAAACAAGGCTGCCAGAAAGCATTAATCTGTGAAAGGGCTTTTTTAAAACAGGCATATAAAAGAGGACTTCCATATAGTAGCTCTTAACCAGTTATCACTACATTTCTGCTACGTACTAGAAATTAAATTGTTAAAGATCATTCAAGTTCCAGGAAGTCTGTCCTGGACTTATAACTATTTTTTTAGTGGCCGTTCAAAATAAAAACAGCACTAAAAAAAGTGACTTATGATTGTTTCCCACACTTATGACCTTGGTAGCATCCTTGTGATCATGGGATCAAAATTCAGATGCTTCGCAACTGACTCAAATTTATGATGGTTGCAATACTCCAGGATTTTTTGACAAGCAAAGTGAATGTGGAAGCCAGATTCACTTAACAACCATGTTACTAACTGAACAACTGCAGTGCTTCCCTTAACAACATCCTTAACAAGGATGAACCTCATTTAACAACTGTCTTGTTTAGTAAGAGAAATGTGGGGGCTCAAATATGGTTGTAAGTCAAGGACTACCTTTCATTTAGTGGCCAGGAGTCATGCTCTCATGCATATTCCCATGCAGTTTTTTTTTAATCTCATAGTTCTGTTGCTGAAATAGAGGAAAATAAAATTCCTTAGGAAAATAAGGAAGGAATTCATAATGAATTAACTAATGGGAAAAATAAAGAAAAGGAAACTATACCAGATCCAGATGAACTGGTTGCTATCTTAGTTCTACTACCTCCAGTCTGACATCCTGCCTAGATGATAGGGGACCATTAGCATTGGAATTCTCCCTCCCTCCCATCCCTTCTCTTCCCCTTTCTGCAGGCAGATAAAGGCTGCTGCTGGGTAGGAAAGGCGCGGAGGGAAAGGGAATTCGACCAGGTGGCCAGGAAGTTGTTAGGTGGCATTGAAAAATGAGGGTCACATGATTGCAGAAATGCAACAGTGGTGCTGAGACAGTGCTGAAGTAGCTACAATTTACCCAGATTTCATTACCTTGGGGTGTATGGGATCCTGGCATTTTGTAAATTAGCCTTTTTGATATACCTTGGTTGAAAAGATTTAGACCTATCATGCACTGTTTCATACAATTAAAGGTTACCAACACAAGTGTGTGTGTGTGTGTGTGTGTGTGTGTGTAGATAGATAGGTAGATGATAGATAGATAGATGATAGATAGATAGATAGATAGATAGATAGATAGATAGATAGATAGATAGATAGACAGATGACTTCAATTTTCTGGTGGTGAAGTCTGCTACTCCTAGTTCTTCAGTGCCATCATGGACTCTGACCAGAGCCTGCAGATTGGGCCATGAACATCATAACCCCCCTGTCCAAGAATAAAAACAATCCAGCAGATTGTTCAAAGTATCAACAAATACGCTTTCTATCACACACAATGAAACGTTTTGAGTAGATCATTGATCAGTGCCTATGTGACATTGTAAAAATCAGTACCCATCAATGTGGCTTTGTCAAAGACTCTAGTATTTCTGACTCCATATTTGCAGTTAGTTTGCACGCTCATGGAGAAACACCAAGAAAAGGGGATCCCATTACATTTGGTTTTCCTTGACCTTGAAAAAACCTTGGATTGTGTTTCGCATCAATTAATTTAGTATGCATTATGTGACTACAATGTGCCTGAACAACTGATAACATGGGTATAGATGCTGTATACAAATACCAACAGTTGCATGAAAAACATTGTTGGCCTTTCTTTATATACCTTTTATTAATAAAAGGTATATAAAACATGGTGCACCCAGAAGCTCTATATGTTGCTGAATGCTGGACAGCCACCAAATGTTAATTGAATGCACTTTACATGCCATGGAGATGTGCATGCTTCCCTGGTGGTTAGGTGATTCTCTCCTTGGCTGTGTATGCTACGACACAGTTCGGAGCAAAAGGGCATTGTGTCAATATCAGAGAAAATGCAGGAGAAACGCCTACAGTGGTATGGCCATGTTCTATGACCAGCACCTCACACAGTTGCCTGTTACATCCCCTTCCACTTTAATATAAATGGCAAGCACCCCATGGAAGACAACAGAGAAGATGGCAAGATGGCCCACGGTGGCCCACGTGGTAAGATGCTAAGCCTGCGCACTACTGAGGTCAGCAGCTTGACTGTTCGATTCCTGTGAGTGAATAAACCATGTAGGGACAAGAAAGGAGCCTCTCCCAAATTCCTACAGTCATTCAAGTGTCCCATGGGTAAAGATAACACTGACTGAAAAAATTCCTTTCACAGAGGCAGCCAGCCACCTCGGTGATCCCTGGCTAACACATGCCATACGCTAAATAAATAAATAGGGAAAATGCAGGAGAAATGCCTGAAGTAGTATGGCCATGTTCTATGAGCAGCACTTCACACAGTTGCTCGCTACAGCCCACTCCACTTTAATGTAGATAGCAAGCGCCCCATGGAAGACAACAGAGAAGATGGAAAGATACAATAAATGTGGGCATGAAAATGTCCAGTTAAACACAGATGTTACATTTGATTGTGCAACATGGTGATTATTGACTTGAAAAACAAACTGCACCTGCAGGAAAAATGCTAGGGTGATTATGACGTTTGTTTTCCGATAGTTCATTGTTCCCAGTGGTGGGATTCAATTTTTTTTTACTGCCGGTTCTGTGGGCGTGGCTTGGTAGGCATGGCAGGGGAAGGATACTGTAAAATCTCCAGTCAGAGGTGGTATTTGCTGGTTCTCTGAACTACTCAAAATTTCCGCTTCCGGTTCTCCAGAACTGGTCAGAACCTGCTGAATGCCACCTCTGATTGTTCCCAGTCTTCACAATAATGTAAAAATGTTCTCCACAACAACAGTGAAAAGATAACCTTATCCACATAAAAGAGTATTGGGTTATTCCTTTCGGTTAAGATAGGCGGATGAAAGCACCGGTTATTAAAATAGGGGACAATAAAATAGTTAACAAAATTTAATAATGAATCAGTGCATTGATCTGGGTCACTGGGCATAGCTCTTGTTAAAATATAACTAGATATTATTAATAAAATAGACTCTTTGATTTATAATAGTAGTAGTAGGATGCAATAATTTCTTCCATAGAATTTCTCTTGATATGTTATAAAAAGCTAATTTTATTTCTGTGAGGGCTGCATACAATGGAACTTAAGACTGTGGGCATATTTTTCTGCTAGCTGGGATAAGATCATTGCTCAATCAAGTATACGTTTACCTTGTTTAGATCCTGCTTATTCTTCTGTTAAGATGTTATTATCTCTGTTCAATCCAAATATTTTTTCATGTATGAAACACAAATACCCATATAGGAAACATACTGTATATATGAATCTGAATTTTTAGCATGTGTTTCACTATGTTCAGGTTAGCTACTTGAGAGTAGCAAAGATGGGCAACAATTAGTTAATCTTTCCAGCAGTCATTCCAGCTGGAAGTGACCTAAAACTAACCTTTTGTTAATGGGAAAGGCAGTCACCAGAAAGGGAAAACTATGCAGAATAAGAAAATCTATTTTTCATTGTAACTTTCCAAAACTAATCACAGTAAAGGCTATTTTTTTCACAATATTCTCTTCAATCTACTTCCTCTCTTAAGGCACATCTATGTTTGCATTATTGGAATTTTCTTCCCTGTCCAGAATAAACACAATCCAAGAGAATAATTCTGCAGAGAGATTTTCTCCACCAAAGATCAGAACGAAGGAAGGCTTGGCTACTCAATGTGCTAAGCCTTGCAACTTAAAGTGAATAGATATCATTAACTGATTTTCAGTTCTTGGCATTTTATTATTTCTACTGCCAAAATATCAGTCCTTGTACATTTTTAAGAATTTTGAATCCTCCTCCAAATGCTTCTACTTCTCAGTTTGCTGGGAATTCTGAGAATTAAAGTTCCCAAACTAATGTGCCAAACTGGAGACCTCCAACATTAGGCCAAGTTAATCATTGGGAACTTTGCCCATGTGCCTCCAACTATAGAAAGAAGTTTTTGATTATTGTGTTCTATGCTATGTTTTCATGGAGCTGCTTAAGCTTTTTGTTTCTTTTTTTTTTACTTTTTAATCATTGGCCATTTTGCCCAGATAGGTGGAAGCATTGAGTAGTATGTACTTTCATGGAAGACCACCAAGAACTAATAAGGCTGTAAACTAGATTGGAAAGTTGAAATATCCTGGAAGAAGGGAATGAAAAGTTTATACTTTTGTCAAGGATGGGACACTGGTTAGCAGGGACTGGGCTCAACTTGAAGAGGACATAAACTGTTAGGTTGAATTCTTACCATGTCAGTGGTATTTCTTAATATTCCCATAAATAATTAAGGGCTAGAATTCTTTTAAAAATCTGTACTTTTTATTATGTTTACTAATTTATTGGATTCAAGGTATGGGGCAGGAAGAAGAGACAAAAGGTAGAATGCCATTTGTTTATGTTTTAGATAAAATAGCTGGTTGTGAAAGAAAAATGTGCTGGTCTTTTTAATCCACTCAGCTAGCCTCCAGTCTTGATGTTTGGGACTGAAATTCAATAGATATGAAATTAGTTGGATGCTGCTGTGAATTTCATTCTTTGACAAAGTGACTAAACTAGTGAATCAGCAAAATGCTGTGTATTCTTAGATTTCAGGAAGACATTTGTCAAAGTAGACCCCAACTTACTTCTTGCTAAGATGGAAAAATATGAGATAGCACCACCACCTGATGGATTTGTAACTGGCTGAAAACCATACTTAACAGAAGCCTGATGATGGCAGATGAGATTCTGCCGGAACGTTGCTACAACTTTAAAAGAACAATTACAATGACGTGGGAAAATACCCGAACAAAGCCGAATGCCATACATAATGGAACTATGTCTACATGGAAGGAAAAGGTCTGTTTTAGGCCCAGTACTCTTCTACATTATCATAAACAATTTAGACAAGGGAGTAGAAGGGGAACTCATCAAATTTGAAGATGACATGAAGCAACACCCCAGAAGATAGGCTTAAGATCCCAATGGATCTCAATAGAGCTGAACATTGGGCCAGGTCTAGGACTTTTCGGCTCCTACCCAGGCCTCTCTATCCCAGGCCCTTCGGTGCGGCCCATTTGATGAAATACTGGTCCCGGGCTTTTGGCTGCCTGGGACAGTTAGCCACGAGCCAATTGGCTAGCTGCCAATGCTGGCAGCCAGAAGCCACGGGGCAATTGATAGGTTTGGGAGAGGTGCTGCAGCCAAACAGTCAAGCGCTTGTTGGGAGAAGGAAGGGGAGGGGATGGAAGCTCCCATGTACCTGATCATGCCTCCCTGATAATGACCGGGAAGGGAAGAGTGGGGTGGGTGGTAAGTAAGCCGGCTTCATCCAAAAGAGTTTTTGTTTTGGGTGGGTATCCTAGCCTTAGAAGGAGAGAGGGAAGGAGGAAGGGAAGGGAAGGGGGGAGAGAGAGAGAGAGAAAGGGAGAGAGAAGGGAGAAAAGAAAAGAAAGAAAAGGGAGAGTGAGAAAGAAAGAGAAAGAAAGAAAAAGAAAGAAAAGGGAAAGAAAGAAAGAGGGAGGGAAGGGAGAAAGACAGGAAAGAAGGAAAGAGGAAGGGAAAGTGAATGAGATATGAATGGATGGATGAATAGAGGGAGGCAGAGAAAAAGGACCACAAACCCTGGCACTAGATGCAGCTTCAGAGGACACTTTGAAACAGCACAGCAATCCAGAGCTGAAAGGGACTTTAGAGGTCATCTAATCCAACTCTCTGTGCTCCAGCAGGATACCTTATGTCATCCGGGTTATTTTTGTGCCTCTAATAGAGGAACATCACCAGAAAAGGGAAGGAGTTTACTAGGACAAAGCTGCCCTGCAGAGGAAAGCAGAGATAGTCCTCAGCTTATGACCACAATTGAACCCAAAATTTTGGTTGCTAAGGAAGAGCATTGTTAAAGTGAGTTTTGACACATTTTAACTCAATCCATCCTCCAACAGTAGACGTCAATCCCTGTGGACCAGATTGAGAATTTGAGAGCAAAGATGATTGACACACTCATAAAGGTAAGGGTACCATTCAACTTACTGTATGTCCACCATTGAGCCTTGAATCTCCATCGCTAAGCGAGACAGTTGTTCAGTGAGCTTTTACCCACGATCTTTCTTGCCACTGTTGTTAAGCAAGTAGTTTCAGCTCTTAAGTAAGTCACATGGTCGTCAAGTGAATACGGCTTCCCTGTGGACTTCGTTGGTCAGGTCGCAAAAGAGGATCATGTGATTCTGGGACACAGAGTGTCATAAGTATGACTCAGTTGCCAAGTGTCCCTGTCTGAATTTGGATCTCCTGGTTATGGGGATGCTGCAACGGTCAATAAGTGTGAAAGACAGTCATAAGTCCCATTTTCCAGTGCCATTATAATTGGAATGGTTGCTAAGTAAGTGCAGCTTCCCCGAATCTTTGTTGCTAAGAGAGACATCTGTTCAGTGAGCTTGGACTCATTTTACAACGGTTCCTGCCACCGCTATAAAGTGGATTGTTGTTTAAATCAGTCAGACGATGGTTAAGCAAAGCTGGCTTCCCCAGCGTCTTTGCTTCTCACACGGTCACAAAAGGGAGATCACGTCACATGACCCCCCAGGAGGCTGTGACTGTCATAAATACAAGTCAGTTGCTACTCATTCGACTGTAAGTCACGTGACCATTGGGATACTGCAATGGTCATAAGTGTGAAAAATGGTCAACAGTGGCACTGCAACTTTAAACGGTCACTATATGATATGATCGTAAGTTGAAGACGACCTGTACTGTTTTCCAATTTGACGGCAATCCTTGATTTACGACTTGATTTAAGACTGCCAGCCTTGGCCCATGTCGTATTTCCTTACCTAAAATCGCGCTGGGGGTGTGTGTGAGGGGAGCAGCAGCCCAACTGCAGGATCAGATGTGGGGTGGGGAGCAGAATATTAGTTTATTTGATAATTTTCTTCATCTGAAAAGGGGGGAAAGTTCTGTCTCCCCACCCATTCTGAGGAAATGTAAACTTTGAGGGTGGGGAGATAACCCTAACCCTCTGAAGGGTTCAAATGCAACTGTGAGTAGATAAATAGGTATTATTTCAGTGAGAAGGTAACAGCATTCTATGATGTCATGTTGGCCACAGGATCATGAAAATATCTTTGAACAGCATTGGAATAATGAAATTGTTTATAATAAGTCAGAAACATTTTTTTTTAAAGTTGCTGGTGTACATTTTTTGTTAGAACATGAAAGTGAAAAAAGTTTAAACTCTCTCTGCCCGGGCTTGGAACAAGAATGGTATTGAGGCAGCAACTTCAAACTAATGAGGAAAGAAGGGAAATGGAGAATGTTAAGATTCCCAGTGCAATAGTAAGAATGTCCCCTCCTCATAGTCATTGTGGCCCCAAAATTCCAGACATCTGTCCAGTCTCCAAGTTTCTCCTTTTAGGGAGGTTTTTAGAAAGTGGCCCAGCTGTAGCTTCAGAGGGTCCAGAATAAAAAGATTATCTAGATTCTTTGCTATTAACTTTTAAACTAGAGCATAGCATGGTGTCAGCATCGATCAGACCTTGAATCACTTCTGAAATGGGAGATCTGCTATTTTGGTTCTCCTTAGTCTCTCGGTGGCTCACAGTCCACCAATCATACCATGGACTTTCTGGTTTTATCTGCTGAGATTAAGGATGGAGGCACTGTTCTACAGCAGTTTTCCTCTTTGCTCTGCTTAGATTGATGCCTCAGGGTTTGATGCTCTTACTATCTCTGTTTAAATGAGTTTATCTATTCCTTTGGGGCCGGGTACCATTAGTATACTAATGCTATCCAGTTGTATATATGTCTGGGCCGTCCAAGTGATGCTATCAAATCTTATCCTAGTGTCTAAATGGTATAGGGATCTGGATAGGAAAAGACAGATTCAGGCTCGATCCCAGCAAGACTAAGTGTCTCTGAGTAGTTACACTGCCCAGGCCTGGATTTTTTTCCATATTCAAGCCTAGATGTAGATACCCACATTCAGAACTGGCATGAAATTTGAGGTATTTTCTGGATTCACAGTTCTTGCCTGAAGAATATTCAGCAACTGTAATCAGGAAGACATTTACTGAGATTCATCCAATATGTACCTGCTCCTATACCAGGGCCCCCTCCAAACAGTCAATCCCATCCTAGTCACCTTGTACGTGGACTCAAAAGTGGCAATTACTTCAGAATACGACAATGGAAGCAGAGATGGGCATTCCTCAATATGCCCATATAAAATTGCTACTCCATGAATGGCATTGGCTACAATACAGCTTCTGGATGTAATTCAAGGTGATAGTCATTACCTGTACATCCCTTCATGGCATAGGTTTTGCCTGTCTGAGGGGCTGCCTATCTCCAATGGTTTCTGTCCTTCCTCTATCATCAAATAGAGCGGGCACACTCCTGGTTCTATCAATTAAACATCATCTCTTTCCTCTAACTTTCTGCAGGTCTTTTCTGGAAGAGCATCTGCCTTCTAGAACATCACCCTCCCACAGATCTATACAGTTTCCATCCTCAAAAGCTTTAAAAAGGTTTTTGAAAACCTGTTTTTTCCACCAGATCTTGGTTAGGATGGATGGCAAGGCTCCTTTAGATTTTATGTATCATTTCTATTGTATTTAATGTAGTATGCTGATGAATTTGGGCAGCCCTCTAAAAAAGGAAGGGAGAGGCTTCTGGTTGATGTTGTGGTGAGATCAGATGTGAGGAGTGGGTCTCCGCACTCCTGCACTGAATTCTCCCTGTTGGAAGGCTCTGAAAGGAGCTAAAGCCACCCTGTAGGGGTGGTGAAGAAGAGAGGGGCACCCTGTAGGTTGCAGAGAGCCTCAACTCTTCCACCTGACTCAGGCCTTCTTCCCTGTCATCCACAACAAGGAGAAAAGGCAGCCACCATGGCTGCTGTGAAGCTAGGACAGCCGAGGCACTAAAGAAATGTGCAGGAACAGTGTAGATGAATGGTGATTGGAGCTGGGTGAGATGATTCCTTTTTTAATCTAGAACCTAATCTTAAAAGGAAAAAAGAAAGAAAATCCAGGAAAAGAGACTCTTAGAACTATTTGTTAAAGCAGCGAATAATTATACGGAGAAAAATCCTAGACCCAAAAGAAATGAACTAAGGGGAGAAAACTTTTTTAAAAAATTAAAAATTGGACTTTCAAACTGGGTAGGCATTGTTTTGGAAAGGCATTATAAAATGCTGGAACTATCTACTTGAATAGCCAACTTTGCTTCCAAAAATTGAATTAAAATTGGATTAATTAATTTGTCAGATTTGAAACAACACTGAAACCTAAGCTGAGGGTGCCACCTACTGATGAATGAAACATATATCATACACCTATAAACCTGGGAAAATTTCTGATGAGAAATAAACAACATTAATCTGGAGGACTATGGTGATATGTACTGTTCTATAACTATCTACTTCATGATAACTGGAGACTATTGTAAGAATAAGGCAGACTCTTAAGTAAAGTGACTTTTGGAAAGCTGCCTAAATGGAACTGATTGAATAATCCTAAGATGTAAATAATTGTGATTAATGTACCATCGCGACTACACAACATACGCATTTGAATCGAAGCCACAGCAACCTGAAGTATGGCATTCCTCTTCATCAGAATAAACTCTGTATCATAATAATATGCGCGATCTACGTAAAATGCTGTGAGGTGAAGCTATACGCATTAACCACGATTCATGTGATTGAGTTCATACAAATAATTATCATTAGTAATGGTAATCATGGGTAATAAGGATAATCATGGGTAATGAAGGGTAATGAGGGGAAATTACTATAAATATCGAATCCCAGGAAACTCGGGTTAGATCCAACTTTATTTTGTTTGCTTAGCTATTATCTCGGACCTTGCGGACGAAGGGATAAACAATAAGCTTTTGTGTTACCAAATACTGAAGCGAAGAGTGTCTTATTTTCTCCCTGCACTTGTGCCAAAGAGTAGCTGAGATGTACTTTCTGAGGAACCACATTAGACTTGAATATATTGTTTTTGGACTATTGAGTAAGAGCAGGACTTACTAAAATAAGACAAGGTGCTCCACCAGGGGGAAATGAGTGAGATTTCAAAAGAAATGTCATTGATGTTTCAAAGCGTTAAGGATACTATGACCAAGAATCACAGAGGGATAAAGAACCTAATGCAAGGCATAAATGGGAGAATAGACAGTATCCTACAACTGATAATGAATGAAGATCAAAGAGTCCAGGAAAGAGGAGACAGCAGAAAGAATGGAGGAAAAGATAGAACAGACAAACCAGCAAATAAAGCAAGAAGATGCGAAGAAGACGATAAAGATAATAAGGACTGATTAAATAAATAAAGGGGAAAGTACTTTAAGAGATTTAAAAATGGAATCGGATAACCTGGAAGATTCTTTTGAAAGGGAGATAGGGGGTTGGGTGGACACTCTGGAGACCTGGCAGCTTAAGAGGATAGAGACAGGAGAAGTATTCAGACTGAATGGTGAAGACACAGATGCTGATAGAGACAAAGATCCAAGAGAGGAGTAGGGGAGGCAAGTCAAAAAATGAATAAGAATTAAAATATTAAAACGATCAAGAGATGATGGATAGAAAGGAATTATTTTTATTTTTTATTTTTTTCTCGTTTTCTAATATAATGATGCAAAATGATTAAAAACTAGAATAGTAGTAGAAATAAGAATACACACCTTATATAAAGCAATAGTTAGATGGAAAGATTTATGTTTAAATAATAGGATGATTGGTACTAGAATGGCATATTGTGATTTTGAATAACCAAATAATGAAGGGCTATGTCTTAATATAAACATGTGTATTAACACTAGGATTAGTAATGGTGGCCTGACTAGAAGCTAGAATAGAGGTAGATGATGATTGCTCCCAAAACTAACTAACTATCAGTTTCCTACACTTGTAAGTTTTCTGGTTGGAAGCTCCTAGAGAGAGAAACAATTTAAGTGACAACATTGAATTAGCTGTTTTCCATTCTCTGTTTCTTTATGTATTACAATTATTTATAAACTGCCTTTTGAGATAAAAATATTTTAAAATGACTTACAAGCAATATAAACATGCAAGTAAATACAAGGCAACTTTCTGAAAAATAAGGTTGCTTTTCACTGAACTGCTATAATAGGAGGAGAGGGAGAGAATACAGATGGGAAAGCATCCTGTCTTTCTTTCACAACATCTTGTCGAAAAGGAAGTTGCAATGACCTAATTGAGAATGGTAACTTGAAATTTGGGGCATCAGACTGAAAGGACATAATGCCTTTTTGCTCAGAAGGTTCAAGTAAAAAAGTACTTGAGGTTTGCCAGCTGGGATTGCATGTACAATAACATGTTTGTATCTTCTGCTTATTAAAAAAAACAACCTCAAAAGAAGGCCAGCTTCAGAGGACAAATGCATTATCACCTGGAAACCAAGTTGCAAATCATAGATCATTATATATCAGCAAGAGATCATTTCTGAAAGCAGAGGGTCAAGGAATATGCCAAGATGAGTAATCTGGAATAGGTTAGCCCCAATTCAGCAGAAGCCTGCTTCTTACTCTGCAATTATAAACAGTACAAAGCTTGAACTTATAGATTTTGCTAATATATAGGAATCTGGGCACTGTCTGAAAAGGACAGTGAATTATTGATAGGCTACAGGGAAAGTAGAGAGGCTGATACTCTTGAAACCAGTCTTCATCCAGCATGCTTAAATAGCACAAAGGATATAAAGCAATGCATCCAAATGTCTGTTAAAGATAAAGACATATCGAAATGCACTATCTACTTTAGAATTAGATAGGATTCACAATTTACAGTACTTGATGGAAACAGAAAATCTGCATACTTACCAGCGATATCTAGATCTACCTTGAAGCCAACAAAGTGTGTATGAATTGTTCCTAGAGTGTAGTCTCCAACTCTGTTTCCATATTCTAGCCCATCATCATGGAGATAAGATGAACTTATATAACCAGTGGCACGGACTTTGTTTTCAATGGCTCCATTTGGATAAAATACAAAGTCCCAGATATAGTCATAATTACCAATGGTGGACACAGAGCGAAAGACCAATGCTGTGCTTTGTAGCCCTCCATAATACAGAGAGTGAAGTTTGGAAAAATGACGCCGAAATGGAACCCCCATATCCTGTTCAAAAACACAAATAGCATCACGAGTAATAAGAGGTCTTTCTACTTCTGCTAGTAAGGTAACATTAAGATAAGTAGCAGAATAAGGGCAGTCAAGCCCTCGCATAAGAGGAGACGAGAACTTTCCAATTCCAAAACTCCCATCCATGTATCTAATAGACATCCCACCAGGGTTGTTGGAGCCATAGACGGACATAGCATCTTGCATGCTGAGCTCATACACAACCCTTTCATTTTTGAACCTAATGTCAAAAAGTTGTGGTCCTCTATGCAAATCCATTCGGTAGGCAAAACTCCACAATGCAGAGTGGACTTGGTTGTTTTTCACACTGTAACGTGGTCCAAAAAGTTCATAATTCAGGGAATGGAGTTTGGCATGATGCACCCTGGGTTTCATTGAGGAGAATCCCCCATCAGCTGGAATTCTGTTCACCTTTTCCACATGCAGATGCCCTTCTGTGAATTCTCTTTCCAATTGCGCCATGTCCCTATAATATTGATCACCATAGAACACTTTCTTGACAATCCAATGGGTAATATCCAGGCTTCTGTGATCTATGAGCACTTCAAGCCCAACAGGATGTAAAAAGTAACCAGTTACATTCTGGTACAGAATCAACCAAGTTGCCCGATCCCCAGATTTCATTCCCTTTGGCGATGTAGTCATTGCTGCTAGATTGGCTCCATCGTAGTTCAATACTTCACGCATGAAGCTTGGGGCTGTGGGGAACAATGTACTCTGCAGAAAGTGGGCCATCTGCTTGTGTTCAGCAATCAGTGAAGGCCTGCGATAATATGGCACTTTTCCTCCATATTTTTGCACTGTCACATCCTGGTGATACATTGGTTGTGGGAGGGGACCCACCACATATTCAGTAACATTTGGATCTGGCTGATTTCCAAAATACACTACAACCAAAGCCTGCCTAGCTGGGCATCTTCCTCCATGATCCAAAAATGATAAAGCGTCTGCTTTAGAGGGCAACTCCAAATCAACAGAGTAAATGCAGTTATCAGAAGGCTTTGCATGAGAAGCATCTTCCAAGGTTGCTCCAAGGTTGGATTTCAAATACTGTACTACATGGACTAATTCCTCTTGTGATAAATCAGCAAAGAGACAACTCCATTTGCTATTTAGATGCTCAGTTAAAGCTTGAGACTGGGAAGCACAGCTCTCACATTTTCCGCCTCTGGTCAACAAGATACATACGAAAGCAAAAATTGCTAGAAAGGATAGAAAGAGCATGAAGAGAAGAACTTTCTGATTCATCTTTGCAACAGCAGAAACAGAGGAGCCTAGCAGTGGTGTTCTGCTCTCTGGAATTATAACTAGCTAGAATGAAAGACAGACTAGAAGGAGGGAGAAGCTTGAAAGGTGGGGTTGGTCAAAGGTCAGCAAAGAAATATGACCCTCCTCTTCATGCTTGTGGAGATATGTTTGTGCTGTGGCACAGACATCCTGTGGCTAGAGAAAATGGTGGTGAGTCACGGGATAAATCACAAACCACCTATTTCAGTTTGCTCTTGCAGTCCAGTTTTCCAAGGAATGGCAAATATAGATACTAGAATGTTTGATAGTTTCAGCCTGTTTTGGAAATCAAAAAAAGCTGCCTTCTTGTCCAAAATTAGTTCTTTGGGCTAGCAATGAACATTCATTACAATGATTAAATGAAACGGCTCCTTGATGAAGATTCAGGATGACTACCAGCAATCAAAACACATAGAATTGATGCAACAATTAACAGAATAGAGCCAAACAACAAACTCTATGAATATTGCTTTAATTAGCTCATCAGAATCAACATACAGTATGACATTAACCCATAGAAAGAAAGGCAACATTTTTATCGAGGTACATCAATATTTTACAAGAGTATATGCTTTGCCATACCTTATGATTCTTTGAGAAGGAATGCTGAGCAAATTTGACCCGCAGCAAGGCAAGGCAACGAGCAAAGTCATGACTTGGGAACTGCATTGTCTTCCTCCATGGGTCTGCCAGATAGCAGGGTCTGAACAACAGGCATACTTGGGTGTCTGTTGTTGCTTTATCTTTCTCTGGATTGAGACAGGACCTTGTGTCATGCTTCAGGAAATCCAAAGGGTTATGAGGATTGAAAGGTTCCCCCTTTTATACTGCATTTTCAATTTCTTCTCTGAATTTTTTTAAGGAGCACAGCTTGACTGCCTTGAGACTGAATTTCCACTCAGCTGAGCCAGAATATTTCAGACAGTTTCATTCTTCTTTATGCCTGGCTTGCTGAGTAAAGAAAAACACAAACTCTTGCAGGCAGGCAGAAGCTCTTTGTGGGAAATTTCCATTCCTGCTCCTAGTTTGCCTCTATTTGGTTTCCTGAAACTTAGAGAATGAATGAGCTCTTTCTGTCACTTTCTAGGACAAGCTGATGTCCTCCACAGGTGGCCTTAGGTGCCTTGTTCTCCCTTGGACTACAGTTGCAATGCTTTCCTAAAACTTGGTATCATTGAAGATCTGCTTGTTTAAACAACCTCTAGTCTTCATTTATATCAGCAGGCTGCATCTGTTGCCTGCACTTTTCTCATTATCTACTGTTCAATTTGATCTTCATCCAATTTTTTGCATGTACAGTAGCAAATGTGATCCAGGATACGGTAGACAAAAAGCAAATGCCTTTTGGATCTGCTCTGTAACTTACTTTAGCCGCCCTCCTTCCCTGAAAGAGATTAGACAAGCGACATTTAAGAAATCTTTAAAAGTATGGTTAAATATAATGTAACCATTCAAAATACAGTAATCCTTGATGAGGTTGGGAAAAATATGGTTTAAATCCATCCTCCACAGTGGTTAGTTCAGAAGACCATTTTGAGAGCACCCAACTGCAGACCTCTGTTACCAATGAAAAGATCCACTCTGTGCTGGATCAAGGCGGAAAAAAGCTAAAAATGGTTGCTTTAGTATTAGTACTAATTTGGAAATAGTACAAATATTTGAAAATAATTGCAACAGTTGCTGGAATTTTGTAACCCCATTCTTTCATCTCAATGCATTTTATTAAAGAAAACAGAGATTCTTGCTTGGAAATAATGTTTTTTGGTTTGAGGCAACTACCAAAAAGCTCGATCACAGCTAGTTGTTTTTTTACTGTCATGTTTTTTTACTGTCATGTTTTTAACAATTTTAATTCTATAGTTGGATATTATAAGCTGCTCAGAGTCATTTGGAATGGATGACCATAATAAATTTGATGAATAATAATGAAAAATCATTGGATATCTTTGGGCCAATTGTACTCTCTCAGCCCAATTTATACCACAGAGTTGTTATGGAAAAAATCAAAGGCAAGGTCTACATATACTGCCTTGATTTTCTTGGTAAAGATGGGACATGGCATTAAAATATGCTTTATTTTAGCAGTAATCCTCAGATAACAGATAATCAGAGTTGGAAGGCACCTTATAGGTCATTAGTCCAACTCCCCACCCAAGCAGGAGACCCTACACCATTTCTGACAAATGGCAGTCCAATCTCTTCTTGAAAGTCTCAAGTGATGGCGCTCCCACAACTTCCGAGGGCAAGCTGTTCCATTGGTTGATTGTTCTCACTGTCAGAAAGTTTCTCCTTATTTCCAGGTTAAATCTCTCCTTGTTCAGTTTCCATCCATTATTCCTTGTCTGGCCTACAGGTGCTTTAGAAAATAGCTTGACCCCTTCCTCTCTGTGGCAGCCCCTCAAATATTGGAAGACTGCTATCATGTCTCCCCTGGTCCTTCTCTTTACTAGACTAGCCAAGCCCAGTTCCTGCAAACGTTCGTTGTATGTTTTAGCCCCCAGTCCCCTAATCATCCTGGTTGCTCTTCTCTGTACTTTTTCTAGAGTCTCAACATCTTAAGCCTCAACAGATTATGATAGCAACTGGGACCTGGATTGTCAACAGTGATATGATTATATAGCATGACATCACATAACTATATTGCTTAGCAATGGCAATCCCAGGTGCTGTTGGGAAGTTAAGCAGGAAAATGCCGGAGTCAAAGATAAATAGTGGCAAGTGCCTTGGGAGAAGGGGGGTGTCAAATAAGGCATTATGGGGCACATATAGGTTATTGAAGGCCTGGGAAGGGAAGGAGAGAAGGCTTAGCTGTATTACTTGATTAAATATATTGACATTATTTTGAGAATATATAAAGTAATTTCAGAATAGACTATTTTCAATTTTAAGAAAAAAGTGGGGCAGGATGGCGAGTAAGTAAAGGTTACTAAGATATCTAAGAAAATGTGCTGTTTTTTCTGCTAAAGTGTTTCTATACCTTTTAGACCTCTGACAAGTATTTGATTAGCAATGCATGTTCAATCCCACCCATTTTTTCTGTTCCTGTTTTTTGTGAGGGGGATTTGGAATTTTAAGCAGAGCAAGATGCAACTTTTGGCCAAAGATGGCTTTCTCTGGCTCAAGTTATATAGGGTTCAAACTATTGGATAAGTATCTCAGAAAATGATATGGTAACTATCTTAGAAAATAACATATTCCCTAGGGATCTGGACCCTTTTGAATTGCTACATCCTGCCTAAGTTGCAGCTGCAAGTCAATTATTTGTTTTCTGAGCTCAGCTGCAGAAGACCTTTGTACTTTTTGCATTACAATAACTCTGTGATGCACACAGATTTTTAACTGGCATGCTTTCACCACATCTAAACATTAACAGAACCATATTGCAAATGTTACTGACAATGGTAAATTACACATTTTAAGCTTCTGCAAGCTAATGAAAAGAAACTCATGCTCCTGTTCTTGATGGGCTTAACAGGAAACAGTGAAAAAGAAAAGCTGGAGAAATAGTTGTTTGAATCACAATACCATCCTGTACATTTATTCTAGTTTCTGTCTAAAATGCTGTTTTTTTTTTCTGTTTTACATTTTGTTTCTTTTCCACAGCCCTTGCTAAAATATTATCCAGTTCATAGCAAACTTGATTTTTGAAATAGGAATAGGTGAAGTAAAATAAACAAGTCCATTCAAATCTGCACTGATTCTACAAAGATAGAAAGTATTTGAGCCAATCATATTTCACTTACAAATAATTTGCAAACAAATTCATATTTTTATATATCCATTAAAAATAATAAAGCAGTCATCTTGATTGTTAAAGTGGTTTGGAAATGGTTGGTGTTCACAAGTAAAATTAGAAGACAAAGATAAGGAAGGAAACGGTTGAGCAGAATTTGCACAATCTGTTATAATCCTTTTTCTCTAGAACTAGCGGGCCACAAAATAAGCAACATCACTAGATAAATGCAAGCATGTTTAAATAGAACTGGTATTCTACTGTAGATTTTTATGCCATTTCCCACATTATTCTGATTACAGATAGTTTTCGACTTACAACAGTTGTTTGAAGTTACAACGGCATTAAAAAAATGACTTATGACTGTTTTTCATACTAACGACTACTGTAGCATCCCCATGATCACATGAACAAAATTAAGACACTTGAAAACTGACTAACATTTATGACCATTGCAGTGTGATCACATGTTGCAACCTTCTGACAAGCAGTCAATGGGAAAACCAGTTTCATTTAATACCCGTGTTAATAATTTAACAACTGCAGTGATTCACTTAACAATTATAGAATAGAATAGAATAGAATAGAATAGAATAGAATAGAATAGAGTAGAGTAGAGTAGAGTAGAATTCTTTATTGCCCAAGTGTGATTGGACACACAAGGAATTTGTCCTGGTGCAAATGCTCTCATTGTACATAAAAGAAAAGATACATTCGTCAAGAGTCAAGAATCATCAGATACAACACTTAATGATAGTCATAGGGTACAATAAGCAATCAAATCATACTAGGAAACAGTCAGTATAAATTGTAAGGATACAAGCGACAAAGTTACAGTCCTACAGTCATAAGTGGGAGGGGATGGGTGATAAGGAGTGATGAGAAGATTAACAGTAATAGTAGTGCAGACTTTGTAATAGTTGAACAGTGTTGAGGGAATTATTTGTTTAGCAGAGTGATGGCATTCAGGGAAAAACTGTCCTTGTGTCTAGTTGTTCTAGTGTGCAGTGCTCTATAGTGTCATTTTGAGGGAAGCAGTTGAAACAGTTTGTGTCCAGGACGTGAGGGGTCTGAAAATATTTTCACAGCCCTCTTTTTGACTCATGCAGTATATAGGACCTTGATTGAAGGCTGGTTGGTAGTTGTTAGGAATTGATAGTCACCTAACAATTGGGTTGGAAATATACACCGCTCAAAAAAATAAAGGGAACACTTAAACAACACAATGTAACTCTATGTGAGACCATACGGTGGTGCGGTTGGCCCTGGGTTCCTCCTAACGCAAGACAATGCTAGACCTCACGTGGCTGGAGTATGTCAGCAGTTCCTGCAAGACGAAGGCATTGATGCTATGGACTGGCCCGCCCATTCCCAAGACCTGAATCCAATTGAGCACATCTGGGACATCATGTCTCACTCCACCAATGCCACATTGCACCACAGACTGTCCAGGAGTTGGGGGATGCTTTAGTCCAAGTGTGGGAAGAGATCCCTCAGGAGACCATCCGCCACCTCATCAGGAGCATGCCCAGGCATTGTAGGGAGGTCATACAGGCACGTGGAGGCCCCACACACTACTGAGCCTCATTTTGACTTGTTTTAAGGACATTACATCAAAGTTGGATCAGCTTGTAGTGTTTTTCTCCACTTTAATTTTGAGTGTAACTCCAAATGCAGACCTCCATGGGTTGCTAAATTTGATTTCCATTGATAATTTTTGTGTGATTTTGTTGTCAGCACATTCAACTATGTAATGAACAAAGTATTTCATAAGAATATTTCATTCATTCAGATCTAGGATGTCTTATTTTTATGTTCCCTTTATTTTTTGAGTAGTGTATAAACCAGGATAGAAATTTAATACTGTATCTTTAAGGGAATGCTAAAATTGTAATTGGGTGTGGTTCCACAAAAAACGGCCATTAGATGGAGCCAGAAACCTGGGTTGTTAGTTCTGTTGTTGTTAGTTGCTAGATGTTCTGATGGTCGATGTTTTTGGTTCCTGCATTTTTCCCTATTGACTGTTGCTGATCGTCGTTCTTCTTGGATTACTGTAAGACTATTTACTGAACCATGTATGATACTGGACTTTGTTATTGGATTATCCCTGGACTGAAAACTGACTGCTTTAACCATATATGACTTGGACTGCTTGTTGGACTTTGCTTAACCGTTTACTGGAAGTAAAAACCTACATTTTACTATACAGTTTATCTGTGTGCTGGTTGTGTGTTATTCCTCACCACTCTCACTACGTCTTCCTGTATGCACTCATTCTCCTAACGGGGAATTACCTCAACACTGGTTATGGGCCCAGGCCATACCAGGCTCAGATAACTGAGAGTTGGTGTGAATACACAGTACTGTATAGAGACAGCGGTTTACTGTTTAACTGTGGGTTACTATCCTGGTAAAGATGGCACAAGATCCATCAACAAATCTATCACTGATAACCAGGTTGGATGGAACAAACTATATTTCCTGGTTTATGAAGTGCAGTCTACTTCTGCGTAGAGAAGGTTTATGGACTGTAGTTCAAGATCCACCAGATGTAAATGCTTGGGATCCAGATGATGAGGATGATACCAAGAAGCTTGCTGACTTTAAACGGAACAACGAACGAGCTTTTTGTATAATTGGACTAACACTGAGTGATCAGCAGCTAGTCCATATTCGTGGAGAAGAGTCTGCTGCTAAGTGTTGGGAGAATTTGAAGAGGATTTATGTTCGTGACAGTGTAGGTGCATACATACATCTTACACCTAAACTGTTTAGAGCATGACTTCTGAAAGGTGGAGATATGTTAGCTCATTTGAACTTCATGAAAAGAACTTTTCAAGAGCTACATGAAAAGGAACTGATATTTTCAGAGCTGCATCGTTTACATCATTCTTTCCTCATTGGCTGAGAGCTATGATGATTACATATCTTCACTAGAAGTCCTGACCAGAGATAAACTGACATTGACTGACATAACTGGACAGTTGTTAGAAGAGGCAAGAAGACGGCTGGATAGGGACCATCTGAGAAAGGAACAACCACAAGAAGAGGATTTGTGTTCAACTGCCTATACTGTTAGGAAATGTTTTTCTTGTAGGGCTAGGGGACATATAGCTAAATTCTGTAAGAAGGGAAAACAAAAGAATACTGGTAATCACCAGAAGGCTAAGAAGAATTTTAATTTAGCTATGTCTAGCAATTCAACTGTAAACCATGGTTTGTGGGTTGTTGATAGTGGAGCATCGCAGTGCATTACTAGAAATAGAGGTTTATAAAGATATCCACGATTAAGCAACATGGAGATAACTGTATAATAGAGAAAGAGGGTAAAAGTGTTACTGCTACTTTAGAGAATGATTTATATATGATACATGATGACCAGCTGCAGATGGCTAACTCGGTTTATAACAACGTTAAGCCACATGACGAATGTATACATTTACTACATAAACGTCTGGGGCACATTAATTTCAAAATGTTGAAACAAACTGTTAAATTGGCAGAGGGAGTAAAATTAAAACCCTGTAGCAAGTATTTAAACTGTAATGCCTGTAATCAGGAGAAAAGCAAGGTTACACCAGCAAACAGACTGAATGGGTTTAAGACCAAAGAACCTTTAGAGGTTGTTTTCACTGACATAATTGGTCCTAAGAAATCCAGTTTGGGAGGTGCCTGCTATGTTTTGAGTATAATGGACCATTACTCAAGGTACGGTTTCTGCTATCTCATGAAAAACAAAACAGAAACATTCCAACATTTGTTTAACTGGCTAAGGTTTGCACGGAGAAAAATGAAAAGTAAAGTAATTACTTTAGTTACTGATAACGGGACTGAGTTTGTTAACAAAAGATTCCAAACGATGCTGAAATTGGCTGGTGTCGAGCATAAGCGTTCTGCACCTTACAGGCCACAATATAACTTGCTTGTAGAATGAAGAGGGCAAACGTTACAAGCCATGGCTCACACTATGTTATCTGATTCAGGTTTGCTTGAAACACTGTGGGGTGAGGCCATAATGTGTAGCAACCATGTGTTGAACAATGTGGTGAACACAACAACTGGTGAATTGCCATTCACTCGGTGGCATGGCAGAAAACCAAATTTAAGTTATCTACACACATTTGGAGCTCCAGCATGGGTGCATATTCCCTCACAAGTAAGACTGAAAGGGCAACATAGAGCTAGGAAATTATTTTTTGTAGGTTACAAAGCCAACCATAGATTGTTTAGATTTTGGGATCAAGGCACAGCTAACATTTACTGTAGCGCTAGTGCTAAATTTCTTGAGCATGTTGGGTGGAATAAACTGGAACAGGAATACAACAATGATGTTGTAATTGACACCCAAGTAGTCCCTAAAGATGAAATAGTTAAACCATCAATAGCCATGAAAGAGGAAGAACAGGCACAGGAAGAGGTAGGAGAACAGGCACAGAAGGATGTAGGAGAACAGGAGCAGGTGGCACAGGAAATTCCACCAGTAAGCCCTGTATTACTGAGACGTTCAACCCGAGTGACACGATCACCTGATAGATATCAGGCTAGTGTTGTATGCCAAGTGAATATAGTTGCTGGTAACTATAATGAACTGAAACTGTATCCTGCTAAGGATCAGGCTGCTTGGCAGGAAGCAATGGATAAGGAACTGAAATCCTTACAAAGGTTGGAGGTATACAAAAATGTCAGGTTACCACCAGGTAAACATGCCATAGGGTTTATAAACTTAAGACTGGTGTGGATGGGACTGTTACCCATAAAGCCAGGTTAGTAGCACAAGGGTTCAATCAGACAGCAAACGACTACGACGAAGTGTTTGCACCTAGTCTGAAAGCTACTACATTATGAGCAGCTTTAGTGTGGGTAGCTAAGGAGAAATACATTGTAAATCATTTAGATGTAGAGATGGCATATCTGCATGCACCATTGCAACGCACTATATATTTAAAGAAACCTTTAGGTATCAAAAATGATAATACAACTGATTGCTGGAGATTGAAGAAGAGTCTTTATGACTTGAAGCAATCAGGATATGAGTGGAACCAGTGTATAGTTAAGGAATGAACTAAGATAGGTTTTGTAGCTGGCATGGCTGATCCATGTTTGTTTAAAAAAGAAAGTAATGGTATAATTTCATTGTTGCTATTGTTCACTGATGACATAGCATTAATCACCAAAATTGAACAAGAAGCTACTAAAATAATGTCACTGTTAGAGAAGAAATTTAAAATAAAACAGGTGAAATTAAACAATATCTTGGTTTAAAGATAGATAAAACTAGGGAAGGATACAAAATCTCACAGGCAGATAAAATTAACCAATTACAAAAGAATTTTAAAATGGAACTTTGTAAGCCGGCTAAAACACCACTGAGCCAGGAGTTTAGTCACGGTGATGTACAAAGTCCTATTTTTGATAGAGATATTCATCAGTCCTTGTTTGGTAGCTTATCTTAGTAATTGGTCAAGGCCAGATATAGCATACAGTGTTAACCAATTAGCTACATTTAATGCTGAGCCAACTAAAAGGTACTGGCAAGCTGCTAAGCGTGTGTTAAGATATCTGAAACTAACGATGCATTATGCATTATATTTGGAGCCTAAGGATGAACTAAGTTTAACTGCATATGCCGATGCAAGTTTTGCTACAGACATAAACACACGTAAATCTATGTCAGGTACTGTAGTATTATTAGGAAAGGTGTTGATTGGATGGAGGTCTATTCGACAGAAACATCTAAGTTTGTCAACAATGGAGGCTGAATTCTCATGTTTGTCTTTATTATGTACAGATTTAGTTTGTTATAAGCAACTATTGATTGATATGGGAATTGATGTAACAGATTCTATTGTTGTTTATGAAGACAACCAATCAGCAATACAGATGGCTTCCAGTCTTGCTGTAAAGACAAGATTAAAACACACAGATTTAAGATATTTAAATATGAGACAATGTGTGCAAAGTAAAATGATTAAACTGGAGTACTGCATGTCAGAGAATAACACTGCAGATCATTTTACAAAAGCCCAAGGCTCTGTAAAGCATAAGGCTTGCTGTGAAGGATATGGACTTAAACTGTAAGGTGTTATATATTGTCCTACCCAAAGGGGAGAATGTTAGGAATTGATAGTCACCTAACAGTTGGGTTGGAAATATATAAACCAGGATAGACATTTAATACTGTATCTTTAAGGGAATGTTAAAATTGTAATTGGGTGTGGTTCCTCAAACGGCCATAAGATGGAGCCAGAAACCTGGGTTGTTAATTCTGTTGTTGTTAGTTGCTAGATGTTCTGATGGTCGATGTTTTTGGTTCCTGCATTTTTCCCTATTGACTGTTGCTGATCGTCGTTCTTCTTGGATTACTGTAAGACTATTTACTGAACTGTGTATGATACTGGACTTTGTTTTTAGATTATCCCTGGACTGAAAACTGACTGCTTTAACCGTGTATGACTTGGACTGCTTGTTGGACTTTGCTTAACCATTTACTGGAAGTAAAAACCTACATTTTACTATACAGTATATCTGTGTGCTAGTTGTGTGTTATTCCTCACCACTCTCACTACGTCTCCCTGTGTGCACTCATTCTCCTAACAGGGAATTACCTCAACAGTAGTAATTGTTTTTTCTGCAATCCTAATTATCCTCTGAAGTCTGTGTCTGTCCTGTTGGGTTGGGGACCAAACCAGACAGTTATAGAGGTGCAGATGATAGACTCAATAATTCCTCTGTAGAACTGTATCAGCAGCTCCTTGGGCAGTTTGAGCTTTCTGAGTTGGCGCAGAAAGAACATTCTTTGTTGTGCTTTTGTGATGAGGTTTTTTGTTAAGTGTCCATTTTAGGTTATGTGATATAGTAGAACCTAGAAATTTGAAGGTCTCTACTGTTGATACTGTGTTGTCTTGTATTGTAAGAGGTGGTAGTATGGGAGGGTTTCTTCTAAAGTCTACCACCATTTCTATGGTTTTGAGTGTGTTCAGTTCCAGATTGTTCTGGTTACACCATGAGGCAAGCTGTATAACCTCCTGTTTGTATGCAGATTCATGGTTGTCTCAAATGAGATCAATCACTATTGTGTCATCAGCAAACTTCAGTATTTTAACAGATGGATTATTTGAGATGCAGTCATTGGTATATAGGGAGAAGTGGAGAAAGCACACAGCCTTGGCGGGGGGAGGGTGGTCTTCTGCTAATTGTACAGGTATCGGATGTGATTCTGCCTAGCTTCACCTGCTGCTTCCTCTCTGTTAGGAAACTTATGATCCACTTACAAGTGTGTTCAGGTACCGCTAGTTGGTTTAATTTACTTAGAAGAATGTCTAGAATGATGGTATTGAATGCTGAACTGAAATCTACAAAGAGGACCCTTGAGTAGATATTTGGAGATTCAAGGTGTTGTAGGATGTAATGCAGAGCCATATTAACAGCATCATCTGTCGATCTATTTGCTCAGTATGCAACCTGCATGGGATCCAACAGCAGATCCATGATGGTTTTCAGGTGGGACAGCACAAGCATTTCAAAGATCTTCATAACTACAGATGTTAGAGCAACTGGTCTGTGGTCATTCAGTTCCTTGATGGAGGGCTTATTTGGCACTGGGATGATAGTAGAGCGTTTGAAGCAGGAAGGAACATAGCACATCTTTAGTGATTTATTAAAGAAGCGGGTAAAGATGGGAGCCAATTGGTCAGCACAGACTTTTAATCAAGGAGTTATCTTGTCTGGGTCTGGTGCTTTTCCTGGCTTCTGTCTGTGTAATAGATCTTGCACTTCTTTTTCTGTGATCACCAGAGGTTATGAACCCAATGTGTTGGGGCCAGCTGTAGGATGCTTAGCTGTTGGTGTGTCTGAGATGGGGGTTGTGGAGATACCTATCTCCACAACCCCCATCTCAGACACACCAACAGCTAAGTAGTTTCCTTTCAAACCTGCAGTAAAACACATTCAGGTCATCTACTAGTTGTTGATTTCCTTCTGTCTGGGAAGGAGGTTTGCTGTAGCCAGTGATGTTTTTAAGAGTTTTCCATGTTTGCTGGTTCATATGTTGAGAACTGATTCCTTAACTTTTCAGAGTAGCTTCTTTTTGCTGCTCTGATCTCTCTTGTTAATATGTTTCTGGCCTGATTGTATTGCATTCTGTCACTTTTCTCTTTGGAACGATGTAACTGCTTAAGTTTAGCTGTGAACCAAGGTTTATTCTTACTATATATTTGCAGGTTCCTTGTTGGTACACATAAGTCTTCGCAGAAGCTGACATATGATGTTACAGTATCTGTGAGCTCATCTGGATCTGCAGAGGTATCTTCAAAAACATTCCAATCAGTGCAAACAAGGCAAGCCTGGAGCTTCAGCTTTGACTCATCAGACCAAGTCCTCACTGATTTAATTGTTGATTTCATGGTTTTAAGTCTTTGTCTGTAGGCAAGTACAAGGTGAATCATGCAGTGGTCAGAGTGTCCAACAGGTGCTCGTGGTAAAGACAGATAAGCATCTTTTACTATTGTGTAGCAGTGGTCTAAAGTATTTTTGCCTCTGGTGGGACAATTTACATGCTGGAAATATTTTGGAAGCTCTTTCCTTAAATTTGCTTGATTGAAATCCCCTAAAATGATGGGAAGGGAATCTGGGTGTTCAGCAAGAGTTCATAATGCCTTGTTTACACAGGCTTGTGGATGAACATACACAGCTATTAGGAGAAATGAGAACTCACGTGGACAATAAAATGGCTTGCAGTATAGCAAGAAAGGTCGTAAAATGGGGCAAAATTCAATTAACAAATGTCTCACTTAGCAACAAAAATTTTGGGCTCAATTATGGTTGTAAGGATTACCTGTATTTTAAAGCCCTGAAACTACAGCTGAAGGGAAAAATTAGAAACAGGAAATGGGAATGAGTTTTATCTAATTATGGAGCTTTTACCACATATAATTTGTTGTGCTTCAGAAGGAACAGAACTGTCTCCACTCGAATCTTATAATACTGTATCTTTCAAGTTCAGAAAATGGGTAAGAAGATGAAATTAAAAGCAATGCTCTTTAAGTAGAAGTGTCAGCTTCTCTTTGATTAAGTCAGGAAGAGACTAGTTCACTTAATGAAATTCTGCAAATTAGAAGGTATAGAAGATTTACAATTACAGCACAGGAAAGAGGTCAAGTACTCCCTAGGTATGTACATTTCAAATTAATCAAAGAATACTACTTGAGAAAGAAAGCACAACTATCCATTAAATAGATGATGAAAATAATAATGGAAATATCACATCACCCAGACAATTTTAAAACAACCTGAAAGTCAGAAGCTTTCTAGAAAAATACTTGAGAGTTGACATTTATTTGCCGACTATATGAAGGAGCATTTATAGACAGAGACTGCTTTCTGCAGAAAGCATAACCTTATTTCCCCGAAGACCTGTGACTATTAAATGAGCTCAACAAAAAAGAATAAATAAAAAAATAAAAAATGCTGTATAATGCTCAACTTCCCTAGCATAGGGTTGCCAGCTCCAACTGAAATCATCCTGGAGATGCTTTTTTCCCAAATATTATGTACTTATTAAATATACATACCACCTATCTCACTTTTTGGGGTGACTTTAGATAGCTAATAAATTAATAAACATAGGTTTAATGTTAATATGTATTAAGTGAACTAAAAGCTCCTGATTAAAGCTGGTTGCTTATAAAATAAGGAAACACTTTTGTATATATATTAATTCTTCATCTACCCTCACATCTACCAGGCAAGCAACTTCTATATTACATAAAAATATATAAGCACTGTTTCTTTTTTACCTCCCCTCCAGCAGAAACAATCAAATCCCTCTCAAAATTAAAAACCTTGATTGGAATAGCTGCCACAAGAAGGGAATCTAAATTGGGGTGAGGATGAGGGAAAACAAAATTCAATGGCAATAAGGAAAAAGTAGGTAGGAAAGAAGAATACTTGTTTACACATTACAGAAAGGAGTTAAAATTCAGCAGGAAAACAGACTTATGTATGTAAACATTTAGGTTTAGAATGGGATGACAACAGGACAACTCACCATGGGCCAACTCACCCCAGGAAAATTCAAAAACTCAATTTAATCGTTTACAATAATTAAAACATTATTTTTTGTCATTCACATTTCATTTTATTCCTTCTTTTGCATCCTTTAATAATTATATTCCACTATTTTTTTCAATATTAGTGTAACCTCTGTCCTGTGGAGAGTTGGCTGTGCAAATTATCCTAGACTCAAAGGGAACAGTTAACACCTCAGAGAGACCTATTGGAAGGGTTTGCCACAGTAATGTAAAGAAACACTCTTAAGAGGACAAGGCCTGCGGCTTCAAAAGATGGAGACTCTTCAATGCCTCAGACCTGGATATCCAATTCATTTGGCCATGGAATCAGGTTATTTGAGAAACTCATATTTGAAACCACTGAAACAATTTCCTCTACAAAAGAATATGCTTGTAATTTTATTGAGATTTCGTGTTGAAAAAAGGCTATTTTATCCTCAAGATCTAATGTTTACAACTGAGCAAGAATTTGTACTAGGATGCGGGATGGAGACAAAACAGGCAGACACAAACAATCTCTTGCTGTGATCTTGGAAGATTCTTAGCCCCATCTATTGTTAATTTACATAAAAATATAAACATCATAAAATCCCAACATGGTATAAGTCAGCAGCCATTAACATACCACTCCAGATAGAATCATATTCCAGATTGCCCTCTACTTCATTTTTAATTTCTTCTAGAAGCAGTCAATTTTGAAGTCTGTGTATGTGTTTGTATATATTTGCATTCCAGAGGAACAGTACTGCTACTGAAAAGCATTTATCTTTGAGTTTTGGCCTTCCTCCTCTCCTAAAAAATGGCGAACCATCAGCAGTTCTCAGCAAAACTGAATTGGTTGAACTAACACTACTGTAGGAATACTGAAAGTATGCCATTTTAAAAAAGCAGGCATGATATTCCCCTCAGATAAAAAAACCGGGGCCGGCCAAAAGAGACCTCCCACTGCGCGCCAAGAAATCGCCTGCCCGCCCGCCGCGCGCTCCCGCCCGCCCCTCGCACCGCCCGCCCGCCGCTCGCACCGCCCGCCGCTCGCACCGACTGCCCGCCGCTCGCACCGACCGCGTGCCCACCCGCCCACCCCTCGCACCGACCGCCGCTCGCACCGACCGCCGCGCGCCCCGCCACTCGCACCTCCCGCCCGCCCGCCGCTCGCCCGGGCTCCGCTCGCACCGCCTGGGCGATTCGAAAAAAATCGGAATTCCGATTTTAATCGGAAAAATATCATGCCTGAAAAAGGTAAAAAAAACCAGCCCTTTAAATGTACCTGACAACCTAGTGGTAACCAGTCCAGGTTCACAACACAGCTATAATGTTCTTTCACTGTGGTGAGCAGTAACTAACATACAAGCTATAGTTGTTGTTAGTTGCGAAGTAGTGTCCGACCCATTGCCACCCCATGGACAACATTCCTCCAGGCCTTCCTGTCCTCTACCATCTTCTGGAGTCCATTTAAGCTCACGCCTACTGCTTCAGTGAATTCATCCAGCCACCTCATTCTCTGTCGTCCTTGTTCTATTGCCCTCAATATTTCCCAGCATTAGGTTCTTCTCCAGTGACTCCTTCCTTCTCATTAGGTGGCCAAAGTATTTGAATTTCATCTTCAGGATCTGTACTTTAAGCTAAATGTAACGTGCTTTAAAGGCAAGTCAAAGTAGACACTGCAGTAGTTCAACTGGTGATGATGATGGCATGAGTTATTGTAATTAGTTTTTCTTCTCTTAGGTAGGGGTGCAATTAATGAACCAGCTAGAACTGGGCAAAAGCCTCTTGGGTATTGCCATCTGCTGTTCCTACAAAGCTGTATGTCCAGGATAAAACCGAAATCATAAGACTTGCTCCTTCAATAGTGCTTCCCCATCAAGAGATACTATTACAGCAAGCTATAATGAGCTGTGAAATTAGCTTTGAGAAAGAGGAAGAACTGCAGCCAAGACAAGTCAGATAAATCTCAGTTCAAAGCAGGAATGGAATCTGAGAAAGAAGCTCAGACTCACTACTGTCTATGTAGTCAAGATATGTAGAGTGAAGACTAGGACAGATTTTACATACTAAATATACTAACAGATCCCCGTAGGCACCTGGGAGCTCTTGATGTTGATTCTTCTCCAAAAGGCAAGAATCACTCTAAACACAATCACTTTACAGCCACCCACTACTTGAATAAGAGAGAAGTAAAATGAGACAATGTGAAAAGAAATTTAAGAAGCAAAACACTGCTTTTTTGACAGTTGTGGGGGTGAGGTATTTATAAAATGAGCAAATCCTATTCTTTCTCACTATACTTTGATTGGTTAATATATACACAACTCACTAGACCAGATTAGTAGCCTCACAATAAACCATATGTGTAAACTAACAACCCAACTTGGAGTTTGGATACAGGCAGCTTATTATGTATGTTTTGCCCTAAGAGTATACTGAATTAAAAAATGAAACCCTGCCTTTTTATCCTTTACCAACTGTTGCCAACCTGATTTATTTAGTACCTGCAAGTGAAGGAAAAACAACCTTGATTTCTGGTGGTATATTAGTTTGAAGTATAGCATCCAACTTATTTATGATGGAAAACTGTTTTAGAGTAAGCTCTGCAACCCTTGTTTGTGAAAAGAGGATAGGTACAAAACTACTAATATCATGGGATGAGTTCTAGATTGTCTGGCCCAAGAAAAGCTACCATATTTTTCGAACTGAAAGGCACACCTAGTTTCGGGGAGGAAAACAAGAGGAAAAAAAAGCAACAAGCCTGTCAGCTTCAACACAGCCTGATTTAGCATGAACATCTGAGTCCAGAATACCACCTATCAATTGTTCCAGGTGGTGTGGAGGCGGCAATAGGTGGCAGCGGCGATGGGCAGTGACAGCACAACCTGGAACAGTTGATCGGTGGTATTCTGGGAAGCGGATCCAAACCACCAATTGGATTTGGATATTGTTATTTCTGCCAAAGTGTTTCAAATACTGAAAGGGTGAGCAAACTTTTGCACCTATCACATTTTGCACCTGTCATATTCATTGCTTTTATTCTGAGTTTGTAAGCTGGACATTAAAAAGCTTCCAAAGATATAGAAAGATGTCATGTTTAATTCTACATTATGTAGTTTGCACCATCTTTTATGAAATCAGGAATTTGAACAGAAATGTCTATAATTTTTTTGCATACAACTGTACCTTGCTTTAAAACAATGTATTTGGTCAGATCATTGCTCTGACAATATACAGAATATTTGAGTATTTCCCAACAGTGGATAGTTCTGCAGAAAAATGGAATCTCTCACAGAACAAGAGGCTTGAAGGCAAGTTAAAGCTTGCTACTCTTACGTGGAGTCAAATATTCCATGCACGCTCCTGGCATCCCAGATGTTTGTTACTATGGAAAAGAGAGCTCTGTGTAGCTAGATCTTACTATTTCAGCCATACACTTGCTGACTCATCCTTACTATGCTAAACTTTGTTCATCTATCATATTATTTGATTCTTTTTGCATCTTAAGAGTGTGAAATGGAATTCACGGTTGCACTCATTTCATTCAGCAGTATCATAAGAATTGGGGGTAGAAATAAAGCATTGATTGATATCAGATATATATTCTTAACAAAAGCTGCAGGATTCACTGAATTGGAACCTCAGAGCTTTAAGTTACCTGATTAAGGTTTTTCTGGTCTTTTAGTGCCCAATCAGATTATGAGAAGGATTTCTACCCCACCCAGCATAAACTCATCTGTATCTTCATTTAAACATACAGTCTAGTATTACTCCTTTTGATGTCTCTAGAACCTGTAATTACTCACCTGCATTGGATAAGTCAGATTTTTCCAAACCATAAATAATTTTATTCATCTCTCTAGCATGTTCTGCAGTGGTGAAATGTTGGAAGGATATAGCTCTATAAGCTTTAAGTATTCAAATTCATAATACAAAATTTTAATTGAGAATTGAATGAAATGCACGGGATCTGCAAATATAGTGCTCTTCAGCTTCAGTTCAGGAAAAGTTAACAAAAGAGCATGGAACAGCATGACTGAAGGGGCCAATAGTAGAGAGATACATGTTTTATTTAAGAAAACACACTCTGGCACTATTCATTACTAACCAACACTATCAATTCACACATAAAGATTGCAATATATGTATCTGAGGCTTTGCTCCTCTCCCCTTATGATGAAATTCTGTTTCTTGTGGTTTCTTGACCATCATAACATAGAGGGAGGCAATCATATTTTCTTTCTTTGTTTCTGTGGAAGGCCATGTTCCTCTAGAAGTAATCGGTCTAGGGCTGCATCACATGCCAAGATGGACAGAGCTAAAGCAAATGACCCAGAAGAAATTACATTGAGCTTATTCTTTCCAGAATCCTCCCCTTTCACCCCTTTACTTAATCCGTATTCTCTCTTTCCCCCCTTACAAAGAAGACACAGATCAAGGATGCATTGTTTTTGCTAGAGAAATAAACTGATTGATTGCAAAAGGCTTTCAATGTCAAGCTGCATGAAATGAGACCAGGAATTACAAGCAGTTAACTCCTGATTAAGCCCATTCTGAATTATCAATATTCATTCAGCTTGGAAGCCAACTGGATTTCAATGTATACTACAAAAGAACTGTGAGGATGCCTTCAAGTTTCATCCAGGAGACAGAAAAAGTAAATACCACCATAAAGATATGGGGCAAAATATTAGCCTCAGGAAGAAGATCCGAAAAGGGGCTTATTTCATGCCCCATCATCATCACTGATAAAGCTTAGAACTACTAGTATAGAGGTTTTTCATTTTACCCCATAACTTTCTAAAATATCAGAGAACAAACTTGGGAATAAACTTTGAACTAAAATTTATAGCTCCTTCTCACTAATAGGGCTGAGATCAAGAATGATAAAATAGCAAAAATTAAACGAATACAGACAGAAATCTTGGTTACCAATGCAGTGGTACCTATGAGGATGATTAAAGATAAATTCAAAGTTCCTGTTACTTTTAATTTGTCGGCATAATAGAAGTCATACATAGGTTCAATGCAGCAAGGAAATATAAACAATCCAACAAAGCAGCTGATACAAGGAAACAAAAGCAGGGAAGGCTACTCTCAGGAGCAGCTAGTGAGGACAATTGTTATGTGAATTTTTACCTGGGTAAGGTATGGCTTGTCCAGCTACAAATGACAGTGATGCAGAGGCATTTGCAATGAGTTCAGGTCAATGAAACTCCTGTGCCCTTGAGAGATGGCAGAGAAAAGACCTCTTTAAAACAAGCAGGGAAAGGAGCCAACAAACTTCATTCATCCTGCCACTGTTGCTGTTGTCTATTTTTTAACAAATCTAACACCACTAACAAGACTACAGCACTAGATGGATATAAAGATAAATAGTAAATCTGAAAAGAAACTGCAGCATCCCAGATAGATAGCATCCCCTTTCTGTTTTCATGAAAATCAGAAACGAGAAAAGTGGAAGAAGCCAACAGGACTTATTCAGACCTAATAGGACACCTAGAACACTTTGAGCATTTCCTGAAAGTGAGGCAAGATCTTCAGAAACAAGTGCTAGGCTAATTTAAGTAGAGTCGGAAAGAAAAAAGGATTAAGATGAAATGTACTTCAGGTCTTCTGAGCTTGATCATTCATGCTGAAATTAGGCAGACCAATTTTACTAAACCGTCTAACAGGTTTGCCTTGCTCCAAGAAAAAAAGTGTGAGAATGCCCACTGCACTCAGATGCTGTGCTAGAGTTCCTTGTTAGCCAAGATTAGATTTACTTTATCATAAATTTCTGGAAGGGGTGTGTGTGTGTATTCATGTACGTGTAGAAAAGAGAAATTTATAATGGCATTAGAACTATTAGAATTTGCATGATAGGACAAGTTAGATAAGGGCAAGCCATGTTGAGATGAAACACTGAGTTTCAATGAAAAGATTGAATGAAGCTTATGACCAGAATCATCAGCTCTGAGTAGAAGTCGACAATGCTTTTGGCAGGGACAACCTATCTAGAAAGGAGTTTCTCAGGGATGCTAGACCTGGATTATTTAGGGCTGATCTCAGGATCCTTACCGGGAACAGCTTGGCAAATCTCCCATTCCTACCAATATAGGAGATCTTCTGTTCTAGCCTTCTATATCTCAAAGACATGGTAGGAAAAGGGAGAAATTCAAAGATCCAATTTAAAAAAAAAACCAACCAGAAAAGGACTAGGAGAGAGTTTCTTTAGACGTTTAACTAAAAGTATGGTGAGGACTGTTTCCAGCCAGCTTCCCCATCTTGATAGTCACATAAACTGAGGCAAGGACTGTCTTGAGCCTACTGAAAAGTTCATAAATTCAGAATGCAGCCAGATCAGTAGAGGGTCTCCGCATTGCTGCTCCGGGGTCGCTTGATCTTCTCAATATTCTTTAGAATCATGTCATGCAGAGTCACCTAGAAGGAGAGAATCTGTTGTTAGTTTTTTTTCCCCTGACTTTGGCAAGTATATATGATTAGCCATGAGTATCATATTTCTCTCCAGAGAAAGTTAGAAAGATTGTTGCCCAACAACTTAACATTCTATACTTCAATAAATGCAAGGTTGTTTGGGAACTACCGAGTTAAAATTAAACCAATTTCATGGAGTCGTGGGTTTCCCACAAATGTTTCTAAGATGCTATCAATTGAATAGAGGATTCTTTTCACAAAATTATAAAAAAATACAGTGGTTGATTGAGAACCATAAGAGTGATTCAAATAGGCTTGCATTTGAAGTATTGACCTGAATCATGAATGCTGTTGTACTTGAAAACATATATCTACGATATCTACCAAAAGTACCATACTACAAGACTGAAACTTAAATAGAAAAAGAATACTCTATCTTTGAATTAATCAACATATTACTGTAACATAGCCTTTATTAGTCCCATACTTAACAAAAGTCATCAGAGTTCAACTTCCAAAATTTTCAGCCAGTATTGTCATTTGCCATTCTTTTCTCCATTTCCTAATATTTTTGGTAAATGGAAAGCATTTCTTTGGCAGACACTAATGTTTCAGACAAGAATCCTAAAAAACAGTCCTGCTCTCAGCTACAATTTGGAAATTTTATTCTAGTAGATCTGGAAGGCACTATCAGTCCAACATCATGGAAGTACCTAGTGCCTCTCCTATCTTCAGTGTTTGTCACCTTTACTTTCATCACTTTGACACATCACAATAACTATGATTAGAACAAGTTATCAAAAGACCTGTCACGTTTACAAGTGAGAAATTTGGGATTGCATTTCCATTAGCTACTCCTATAGTACAATATATGGAAGAAATACTGAAGTGAACACAACACAAAGATATAAATTAGCTGCATAGCCTATGATTAAATATGTTTTTTCTTTCAATTGTTAAAGTATTAGCTGCTATTGGCCAGTGCTAATGACTTATGTCACTTGCCCACAGTTTAAGTGAAAGCTTCTAAACTCCTGGATATAGCTGTGCCTCATGAAGAAAGATCTCTAAGGCTGAGAAAAAAAAACTAGAATTTCTAAATTGCCGATTGGTGTGCTAATGTGTCACCAATGCTATATGAGCCACGATGGCTGTCAGTTGGCTTAAGAGTGAAATTATTATCTAAAAAATCCTACATTACTTAAGGCCTGATTACCTAAGAGACTAATTCCTGCTCATCAGTTAAGATCCAGCAGAATGGGTGTGTTCTAGGTCCCTCTATTAAATCTTGCCATCTTATGGGCTCTAGGAAGTGTACTTTTTAATGTTCTATTTGTTTTATTTATATAACATATAAAAATTAAATTTCAATCAAACAGTGTATTGTCTGGGTACAATTGTTTTTAGGCAATCATAATCAAAATGTTTACAGTAGTATTCATCATAATAATAGTATAATAACAATATTTAACTTATCTACTTTAACAAATCTCCATTTTAACATGTATCCTTTTATATCTCCATATTTCTAACTTCTGTTTTTATTATCTAACCATTGGTAAAATATGCCCCATATCAAGAAATATTCAGTTTTTTCTTTTTCCTTAATAGTAAGCATGTGTTGTACAGGTCACCTTCAAGAAGTGAGGGGAGCCGAATGTCAACTCATAAAACATTTTGTATACACGTTTTATAGTTGACAACAGAAAGAGGGGGGAGTTTCAAAGAGCAGGCAGCAGTGTGGAATCGAAAGTACGTTCGATTCATATTTTCTTCAAAGGATGATTAGATGACTGAAGCTTCTGCCGCTCAAAAATCTAATTGGAGAGCATGATTGATGACTCTTGGCTATGGACATTTTTCATTGGATGATACACCCAGAGGGGTGGGGGGGAAAGCAGGATCAAGGGTGACAGTGAATTACGTATCTCAGAGTTGGCTACACCCAGGTTAATTACGGATGTAGAATGTTAACTTTAAATAAATCTTTTTTAGTTTTGGGAGTGTAGCGTGAGGCTCATGATTTAATTGGAGTAACTGCTGGAATCCTGACACATAAGTTTCACATTATTGATGATTTTGTTAATAAACTAGTGTTAGGATTTAGGTTTACTTGAGTTCTGCATATGTACACTCTTTAGCTTTTTGAAAACAATTTTAGTATTTCTTTCACTGAGAAAGAAAAAGAAAGGTTTCTGTTAAAAAGTTCTCCTTACGTGTTGTACTTGGCTGTTAAGGAGTTCAAAAAAGGAAGTGAACACATTCCCAACACTTCTCAGCAGAATTTGCATGCCTTCAATTAAGTTCCTGCAGGAGACTTTACACATTTAATTCATTTTAGATTTGAAGCAATTTTAACTTATTGTGGTTTTCTCTATATAACATGAAAACATGTAAAATGTTCAAATAAACCAGGGAATTTCTTTTAAAAAAAATAAGTAGAAGTAATATAGCTAATTGATCATGTTTTTATCATTATGCCCTGGTTCAGAAACTATACTATGCCAATTTATTTAAAATATGGTTTGTAGAAGAAGCTATAATAGCCTGGGCTTATATAACATAATTTGGTTTGAATTAGGTTTAGAATGTTATGTGAGCCCAGTCTTTAAGTTCTATGTATTATATGAATAGAGTAATATTTCCCATTTTTATTCCCCCACCCCCAAAAAAGCATAGGCAGTCCAATTATTAACCAAGTAAGCAAAAATATCTATTATTCTATCCTTATTTTACATTCTTCAAAGAAGCTACTCAAGACTGATCAATGCTAGGTATGAATAGAAATTAAATCAGCATCACTTAAACACTTGTCTAGTATTTGCAGATCCAAACAGATTGGAAAGTTTCACATGTTATCAGAGGCCGATTCCTTAAATATACAGTGGGACTGTTCTACAATCAAGAAGTCTGCACAATTATATGGAAACAAAAGGCAATTATATGGGGACTGTGCTTAAAGATCTGCTTATATTTCTTGAACACAGGGTTATCGAACTCCGGGCCTGCATGCCAGATGCGTCTTGTGCTGGCCATGCCCATGCCCGGTTTAACGAAGGGGGGAGTCCTAATACGTCACCTGACGCCACCGGGACCACACGAGTTTGGCATTCCTACTCTAACAAAACACAGCACATAACACAGAGGATACTTAATACTTCTTGTTTCTTTGTTTCTTGTTTGTTAAAAGATGTCTAAAGGCTTGTTTTATCCATTAATCAGCATATATTTTACTGTATCTCCTGAATTTCAATGGTTTGGACAATATTAACTATTATTCTCAGATGGACAGCAACCACAACTGCATAGACAGTTGCATTCTAGATTAAAAATTATTTATTTTTTCCAGTAATAATTTCAATCTCTTTTTCAAGACTTCTAGTATCTATGCAATTTATTACTCACTAGCTTGCCTATATAAGTATTATTCCTTAGAAAGGAGATATCACCATATTTAACCAGAAGTTGAGACTTGATAATTGCTTCTGCTGGACAAATGATAAATCTAAATAAATAATCAAAGACAACAGCACAAAAATACAGTACTCAACATACTTTATTTGCAACTTCTGGTACTCCTCACTTGATTATGGTAGCTAGGAGTTCCAGGAGTTGAATTCAGGAACACATGGGAGGTCAAAAAACCCATACCTACTTTTGTGACAGGAAACTCTTAATTCATTAGGAAAAGGGATATTATCTTCCAACTTGGGAAGAAACATTAACTTACATATTGATTTCTGAGCTCTGAAATGATGAGTCGGAGACTGATGTATTCTTTTTCATCCATTTCAGTCACTGTGCGGCGGTAATCTTCCTACAGAGACAATTATTTAATCAGAACCATTTAGTCCCTACCATGCAATAAGCAGGAATGAGGAATTTTTAGGATCCTTCATTATTAATACTACTGGAATCTGTAGTACAGATTTCTTGTCTCTGCACTAAGACAACTTTTAGCTTGGGAGTTTCATTCCATTACTCAGATTTAACAGTATAAAAATCTGTCATCTTTTCAGGATTTTCATAAACTGAACACCAACCATTTCTGGAATGTTATTAATTAAATTCTAATTAGAAAACTAGTCTTATATGAAAACTCCAGAATGGAAATCTGAAGTAAAGATGTGCACTTAGGGTAGGATTGGGTAACTTTTTCCAGTTAGGAAAGTGGGAGGAGGGGAGGTTTTGGCTTTTTTTTTGTCCAGTGATAAAGGCTGTAAGTTAAGAAAATTAATCACCATGTTTTAAAATATTTTACTCATACTTTTATCCTAAATCTCCAGAAAATATAAGTGATCCAGCAATACAATTGTTCCTAGGGGTTTTTAGGGACTGCCCACTTTTTATGTAGTATAGATCTAGGCATTTGATTCATATTATTATTTCCAAGGAGAATATGCTCTAGAATCTTTTCAATTATTTCTAATCCACGCAATGGTCCTAAATCTAATTCAGTAGTCAATTTAATATCTCCACTTAACACTTACCACATGAGGATATTTTGCTATTTTAGAAACCAACTTTGCTCGTGTGATGTAGTATCTGAAATAAAAGGGGGAAGTGCTATAATGGATTGTTATGTCTCACCTGTACAAACGAGGTGAGAAATCCAAATTTCCAACTAAATACAAACAAGCAAGCAAGTCCAGTAATTATGGAGTTAACTCCTTTGAGCCGATAAAGTTCTTGGCAGTCTCACACACACTGTCTGCCAAGTCCGACCAGATAAGGGGAATACAAATCATACAAGCTGTCACCACACACAGGATACTCCGAAGCTTCTCTCCATAAGTAACACGTTGTCCCGAACAAGTTCCCAGAGCAAACACACCCACTTTTATTCCCTGTGGGGCGTGTCAGTCCCTCATCTCAGTCTCTGATTCGTCCCTTCTTTCTGCGTTGCAGCTCGCACTTTTGCCTACGCCTCTGCCTCACATCAAGCCAGCATTCCTCTGCTGGATTCTCAGTCAGAGACTCTGATATGCCCTCCTCCTTTTCCTGATTAGCCTCAGGTCTTCCCTCCCGGTTATCTGCTGACACCTGAGGCACAATCAGGGAGGAAGGCATTGCCGAAGAGGAAGGTCCTGGGGAGGAAGGCATTTCCAAAACCTCTTCTTCCCCACTGTCCAAGTCTTCGTCCTCTAATAAAGCAGGCTCAAACCTCAGAGCCACAACAATGGATGGTGTAAGTGACACACAACAATGTATACTCTGGAGAGTTATCCCATTGGGAAAAAAAACTTGAAATGCTCTGCAAGGAGATACTCACCTAGAGATCTGATCTAAATATGAAGCTGCCTCACTTTCCACAGTTCGAAGCTCTGCTACAGTCTCTTCCTGCAAAGAAGCCAGCAAGAAAATATTAAGAGAAGACTTCATGCTGAGGATAATTATAATTCAATATATGCAGACAACTTTTATAGGTAGAATACAGGACCTTGTTCAGCAACAGTAATTGGGGCTTGCAGCTCTGCTAATTGAAATGGTTGCTTAATAGGAAAAGAAGTGCAGATAATCCTTGATTTACAACCATTCAGTGATGATTTAAAGTTACAATGGCATTGAAAAAAGTGACTTATGACCATTTTTCACACTTACAACTGTTGCAGCATACTCACAATCACGTGATCAAAATTCAGGGGCTTGGCAATTAGCCTATACTTATGACAGTTGCAGTGTCCTGAGGTCACATGATTATCTTGACAAGATTCTGACAAGCAAAGTCAATGAGGAAGCTAGATTCACCATGTTAGTAACTGATCAACTGAAGTGATTCACTTAGCAATTGTGGCAAGAAAGTAATAAAATGGGACAAAACTAACTTAACTGTTTCGCTTAGCAACAGAAATTTTGGGCTCAATTAAGCTTGTAAGTCATGGGCTACCTGTAATTGGGATTGCTTTCCTCCCTTTTTCCCAATCCCTGCTGGCTCAAAGCTGAAAAGACCAGTTTCATACCCTAGGCTTTTGTTTGCTTCCTAGCTACTCTTCTATTCTTTGGAATGCTCATCTAGCAATTATCCATTGCTTGGATAATTAGCAAGAATGGAATTGATATTTGTATTTACATTTGATCATTGGAGAGGTACAGATTACTAGAAAGCAGACACATAATGGAAAATAGACAAGAAAGCAATGCAGTAATCCCAAGGCTGGGAACCATGAGAATGCTATGCAAACAGCCTGCCCATTATGTGCTTGGTAACTTTCTTATAAATCCTTTCATTTCCAATTTCGGGGAGGGGAGAGAGAAACCAGGCAATTTTGGTAGGCAATCTCTCCTATGTCTGACCCATTTTTGCCCCTTGTAGAGTGGAGACATTGGAGATGAATGGATTGTAACAAAATAGGTGGAAACATGATGGGGTGTTAGCACAAAATGCTCATGGATCCCAGCCTCAAACTAGTACCATCACATTCCTTTTGTATATATTCCCCCATTCTGTGCCTACTTACTCTCTTTCTCTCTAATCTCTTCCTGCTCTGCGGGGGATGAATAAAAGAAAAACAACAGGCCAGATACAGGACAATATGCATGGATCATAATGGTAATCACATGATTGAGGAACATCACAATGTCATTGATGTGGTCACTGGACATACTTTTTTCAGCATTATCATAATTTTAAATGCTGAGTGAGGCAGTTGGTAAGCAAGGACTACTTGGGATCACAGCATTTTGCTTATGAATTCTAACTTCCAATTTAAGTAACCCGAGTCAAATGAAATAAAAATAATCAAAATGCAGTAGAAGAGTATATTATTACTATTATTGTTAATCACTTATCACCCATCCCCTCCCACTTGTGACTGTGTGACTGTAACTTTGTCGCTTGTAACCTTACAATTTATATTGACTGTTTCCTATTATGTTAGTTTATTGTACCCTATGACTATCATTAAGTGTTGGACCTTATGATTCTTGACGAATGTATTTTTTCTTTTATGTACACTGAGAGCATTTGCACCAGGACAAATTCCTTGTGTGCCCAACCACACTTGGCCAATAAAAAAAAAATCTATTTTATTCTAAACTCTAGCACAATAACAGAAATTGGAAGCAACCTTGGACCAACCCTCTGCTCAGGCAGGAGAATCTGTACCATTTCAGACAAAAGCAGTCATATCAGGGAAAATGCTTCCTACAAATCAGTCAAGTTCTAAATAATGATTTGTTCTTCCCCCATTAAGAGAAGGTTCCATCCATAGTACTTTATCCATAGGCATAATTTCCCAGAGTTATCTCTTCAATAGTCAATTTACCTGAATAGAAACACCAAAGTTGTTTCCATCCTCTATCCTGGGAATCAGCAGTTGTACCCACATTTTGACCTGAAGAACAAAACAGCATGTTAAAGAAATACTATCCTTCTGGATAGTCTGCAAATGTTTTGCTAGCTGAGCTCTGCATGAAACATTTGCTTAACTGAGGCCAATTTTTCCACAATAGTCATAAAAAGTAATAACAAACATTTGGACCTTATATCCTTATGATCAATTCTAACATTGGATTAACACTGATTGATGAGATACAGCCCTTCAGACACAAGAGCACAATCATGACTTACTGTATTAGTCCTCCACTCAAAAATCGATACTCCTAATAATTGTCTACACAGAAAATATTTGTACAGCAGAGAAGCAGCCAAATTTCTCTACCTTCTGCAATATATGGAGTTGGTTATCTGACATATAATGTTAAAAAACAAAACAGAGTACAAGCAGTTCTTGACTTTCAACCACAATTGAGCCCAAAAATTTTCTTGCTAAGCAAGACAGTTAAGTGAATTTTGCCCCATTTTATAGCCTTTCTTATGACAGTTAAGTGATCATTGCAGTTAAAATAGTAACAGTGAATCTTTCTTTCCCATTAACTTTGCTTGTTAGAATGTTTCAAAATGTGATCATGTGCATTGCAACCATTATTAATACATCCAATTGTCAAGTATTCTGCAACCAGTTGTGTGGAAAATGGTTGTAAGTCACTTTTTTCCATGGCATTGTAATGTCATTAAATAGTTAGTTGTAAGTCGAGAACTACTTGTAACCAATTTTGCCTTAATACCTCTGCAAAAGGTATCCCAGAGGTGCAGAGAGTATTTATTGAATTTGTATACTGCAATTTCAGAAAAGCATTTGATTTTATCTCTCCCCTCTTAAAAGCAGCATGTCCAATAATCGTTTTGTAAAACAATTTCATAAGGCAAAAAAGGCAAACCAATGCTTACTGTATTGCATTTCTCAATCAGCAGCCGAATCTCTGGTTTTACTTTTTCAATGATGTCCACCAGCTGCTGGTTGCTCTTCAGCATACCATTAGGCATGACAAAGACTTTGGTACCTAGTGCCATAGAAAGAGACTAGTTGTACGTCCTGCTAGTTCCTGCCTTCTAAAGCTGGAGGAGGGATGGTGGTGGACAAATAGGCAATGTGACTTTGTGTATGTGTTGGAAAATAGGGGAGGGGGGAATGACAGGTGATGAAGACCAGAGAAGACCAGGTTTGTACCAGAGGCACCAAGGCTATGCACCCTGGGAAAGGAATGTGAATTGCCCACAACCTCTCAGTATTCTCATAGCATCTTGGTGAGCTCTGATTGGCAAAGCATGGACTGGTCACAGGGAGGAAGGGAACTTTTTCTGTACTTTTTCATGTGGGAAAATCTTAGAGCTAGCCTGACTTTACTGAAATCAACTTTCTTAATTAAAAAAAAATCTTTTACTTCAACCTAATGGAGTCAAGTCTTTCTTTCATAAGGGATCTTATTGGTGCAGGTCTGACACTAGTTACTTATTCCAGGGAAGCAAGACACCCCAATTTCTCATGGAAATTCAAGTCTTTTTTCTCCATTCCACTTTTAATCCAATTTTTAAACCCCATAGTGCAAGTGATGTTGATCTTTCTAATTGAGGTTATGGTCATAAGTAATCAACTTCCAGTTTCGGGGTTACATCCAATTCTGGGATCTCTACTTTGTTCAAATTATACACTCTACTGTTTATCTTTTTAAGACAGAAAAACAGCATTTCAGAGGATCATTTCAAATTTCAAAGAGCTAATCAAATATTAAGGAGCTACTTGTAACATGCATTTTGTTCATGGTATGTCCGGATGCAAAAGGAATATACATAACATCTGTAGATTTTTTTTGGTTACTGTATCACTAGAGTCATAGGATACCATAGGATTCTGGACAGATTTACACTTTCCCCAATTAGGACAAATTTCCAAAAATAGAACCGGTAGCCAATAATTAACTAACACAAAATCTACCTTGGAAGGTCTCTTCACAGTCTTCCAATTTTCGCTTTTTCATATTGGACTAAAAAAGGAAGAGAGGAAATATTATATACGTACTCTTCCCTTAAAAGCAGCCTCAGGAAACAGATACTACAAAGCAGATATTTGCTTCAAAAATTAGAAATCTTTGTTCCCTCTCCAGTTTATCAGCAAGTATACTTAATACAATTATGTTGTTTTAATCAATCATTAAATGTTACAGATGACCAACCTTACCCCATCCAGTCCATCATGACTGTTTGTCAGCAGAATTGGGTCCGGAACAGGAAGGTTCATATCTGAGTGGATTTGTGTAAGATCATGAATGTTCAGAATGGGATCCTAGGGCAGAATATCCAAAAGAGTGAGATATTTATGCTCAGGAACACATCAAATGTTGCATTAAAAGCTAATAACTGGCAGACTATTATTTGATAATGTATTATTCTTGAAATAAAGGTATCATTCTTGAAATAAAGGAAATAAAACTCTTACTTTAAGGAACCCATCAAGTTCTAAAAGCTTCTTTGGAAAAAAGTTTGCCACTAGATCCTCAGCCTGAAAGAGAAAGATCATCACCTATGATGCATGAATTATCAATAAAACTGCTGATTCCGCAAAAGGAAGGCTAAGACTAAGCTGTGGTATGGATCAGTAGAAAACTCTAGATAAACTCCTTGAAAGCTGAGCTACTTCTAAAGCTCATAACAAAAGTCCTACAATTTCCTGAGGTCAGTAAGCACTAAACTATAGAGAAAGTCATACAGTATTTGAGGGGCTGCCACAAAGATGAGGGCGTCAAATTATTCTACAAAGCACCAATGGACAGGACAAGAAACAATGGTTGGAAACCAATCAAAGAGAAAAACAACCTTGAATCAAGGAGAAATTTCCTAACAGTGAAGAAAATTAACCAGTGGAACAGCTTGCCTTCAAAAATCGTGGGCACTCCATCACTGAAGGTTTTTAGAAAGAGACTAGACAGTCACTTATCTGAATTACTATAGGTTCTCCTGCTTGAGTAGGGGGCTGGACTAGGAAGACCTCAAAGGGCCCTTCCAGCTCTGCCTCTACTCTACTCTTTGAAATTGCAAGCAGAAATCAGTCACTTACTTCACTTGTGATTCTCTCCCTGAAAGAGTCTACCTGCAAAAGAGAAAAGGTGCAGCTTAGTACAGCATATCTGAATTAGGTGCAACATAATCACTCAAGCACTTTATCTTTGCTCATCTGCATAAATTACAATTCTCCTAACAGATACAAACTCCTACCTGCAAATGATTTTTTGAATCATTGTTACAGAATATAAGACATATCTAATAAAACAATTAGACACTAGAAAACAGACGCTTTATTAGATTTTTTATTATTTATTTTATTATATTAAAATAATTTAATGATTTTCTATATATTAGGGCCCAGTATAACCCTCTTCTCAAAATGTCACTGTTTTGGAACTACATCAGGAGCCTCTGTGGCGCAGCCAGCTGCCTACAATTTGGCAGTTCAAATCCCACCAGGCTCAAGGTTGACTCATCCTTCCAAGGTGGGTAAAATGAGGACCCAAATTGTTGGGGGCAATATGCTGACTCTGTAAACCACTCAGAGAGGGTTATAAAGCACTATAAAGTGGTATATAAGTCTATTGCTATTGCTATATACATGTAAGTCCTCAACTTACAACGGAGACCTGAATTTCTGTTGCTAAGCAAGGCAGTTGTTAAATTACTGAAGTCATTAAATGAATTATATCATTAAGCAAATCCAGGTTCCCTCCTTTTGCTTATCAGAAGCTGACTGGGAAAATCAAAAAATGGTAATAAGTGATCCTAGAATGCTGTAATCATCATAAATACGAGCCAGTTTGTCAAGCACCTATAGTATGATCATGTGACCATGAGACTATTGCAACAGTCATGTGAGCATTGGTCCTAAACTACTTTTATCAGTACTGTTGTAACTTCAATCAGTTGTTTAATGAATGGATAGAAGTTGATTACATGTATCACTTTTGCTTCTTACCCAGTTGGTTTTGTACCATTGCTTTGTTACGTTTGCTTTTATCTTCCATTTTTACAAAAAAATTAATTGCAATGTACATACTTTTATACTATATGTATTCACTATTTCTATTCGGGGACAAAGAGAAAATATCTGCTGTAAGCATCAGGAAGATCATCCAACCAGTAAACACTCAGCTCCATTCAGTCACCCCAACAACCCTGAATTAAAGGATTACAAAGTTGTAAAAAGAAAAAAAATATCAAATTTTTATGCTGCCCATCTTCCCTCCAAGATGGATTTTAAAATCAGTCTGTAGAAAATAATATTTATATATTCACAAATCTGTAATTGTTATTCTTCAATGTTATTCTTTCAGGAAGAGAATCATTTTTTTACCCTTCTCTTTATTTGTTCACATTACTGCTTGAGGTAATATGATAGTTTCTCCAATATTTAAAAAAAACATTAGTTTCTACCTAAACCTATATTCAAGTTATTGTTCTTCCATGTTGAAAATATTTTTACTGATTTTTATCTTCTTGCACCTTGCCATGCTTCTTATTTCTGCTTAATTTTCAATTAGGTTGATTTATTCCCTTTTTTCCACTGTGATCTGCTGGTGTTTTGCATTAAATTTTAATCACTAACTTTTCAGCACAAAATCCTAGAAAGATTAATCTAAGCAACATCACATTGAACTGTGTGGATTTATTTTTGTAGTGACATGTAAGAACTGAAACATACTCTCCTATCATGCCTTTATTTACCTTCATTTGATCTGAATTCTTTTCATTTTAACTTTTCCCAATTCAAAAGTCTATCTTTTCATTAAAATTACAATATATTCTTCTATCACATATTATTTTGTCTTATCCCTCAAAATTACTCAGAATGTATTATTGTGTGTAAATCTTTTATATGTATCAGGATTTATCTTTGAAATATACACAACTATGACTATTGTAGAGTCACATTTTTATTTTCTTTCACAATTATTCACAAATATTCCATAATTACATTTTGTCCATAAACAGATATGCTTACTAGACATACTGAATGATATTACTCTTAAATGCAATTTAAGTTAATCCTATTTAATACTATAAGACATAGTGAAATACACATAATCCTGTTGATATCAAATGGAACTACCATTTTGCCCAGTAACTTAAAAAATAACTTATGTTTTATCCAAATAAATAGTAAATTACCTCATGCCTTTGTAGAGGAACAGAACATTTGTTAAAATCAAAATTATTGCTATAAAGCCACACATCTTAGCTATTCCAAGAAGCATGCTGGTTGAATGATTAATAATCTTGAATTATGTTCCTAGATTATATAAATTGGTGTGCTTTTCAAGGTAAATAAATAATCCACCCAGGAAATGTGTGAAACATATAATTTTCGTGGAATTCAATAATCTCGCCAGATAAAAATATTATTTTCTAACGCAAACATCTTGTTTTCATTGCCATGGGAAGCAGTAAGAATTACTGCTTCGCCGGTTTTAACGCCCATAATAAGAATAAACAGCAGCCTGCCGTGTTTATTTGGCTACAACCTGCATAACTTAAAGGAATTTTCGGTTCATAAAGCAGACTGGCTCACAAATGAAAGGCCAGTAACGCCGTACCAGTAAAGCTCCCAACGGCAGATCACTTGATCCAAACACGTGGCGTTCAACGGATTTGTGGCTGGTCGCTGTACAAAATTTATCATACTTTGATCACGTTCGACTGGCAAAAATAGTCGCCGTGGCGGAAGCTTGTATTCCCCGTGACCTTCTCTAGCACTCTGCACATGCCTAAAGGCACGCCCGTGGCGGGCTTATTAGAATTTCCCCCTCCTCCCATACCTTGATCTTAACTTCTGGGTCCACCTTGAGCAGAGAGGCCATGGCGGAGCAGGGAAGCCGATTTCCCAAGCCAGATCTGTTTCCTTTTATCCCGCGCGCGCGACCACCTGAGAAAAACCACCGGCTTCGTTACCGCCGGAAGTGACAACATAACGCCCCGCCACCGCCCTTTCTTGGCCAATCACCGAATGCGATTTTAGCCAACGTGATTGTTCCTGGTGCTTTTGTCGGACAGGCTTTATCCGGTGCTGTGCACATGCGCTAAAGAAACAACTTCCGGTTGGTGTGGGTGGAGCTCGGTACTAATAAGTGAAATGATTGACGTGGAGCCAATCAGCGTAGAAATAGGAAGTTGAAGATGGTTCGCGTTCGAAGTGAATTTTTTCCGGCAACTTGCAGGTTATCTTCCACTGTGTAAAAATCCTAGGTATTGTTTCCTTCTGTATCCGGTTGTTCTTCAGTATCTTTTGCCCCTAAGAGATGGCCTATCTTCCATGGTTCTCTTTTTTTATTATTGTACTGCCTTTAAACCGAAGTATTTTTGCGTTATTGGATCTGGGTTGCGTTACTATGGTCAGTAGATGGCAGCAAAGAGCCAACCAGATATTCGTAGTACCAACATTGTCGTGAAGCCAGTTCTTAGGCTTCCTCTCTACTATGAATATGGGGGTGGTCGTAACAGTAAAATGTTTCATGTGCGGTTTCCTTTCGTACAAGAAGGACATCGCCGACTTTGCATCTCTGCAAGTAGCTTTTCCAGTCCAGCACAAGCACCTCTCTGATGCCACGGGGAGCGAGAAGGCGGTCCCGTTTCTGCGCCTCCTACGGGCATGAGCAAAGGGTGCGATTTCTCCGGAAGAGAAAACTTTATGCGAAGCCGTTTTGACAGACGGCGGGGTTGCTTAGGAAAGCATTTTCAGACGAAGAGAAAGTCGATCGTGTGTTGTTGGGAGGGCAAGGTGGCCTGGCGGTTATTTTTTTACCGATCGAGTTTGTTTGCTCCTGGGAAACTTTAAATACCATCGATTGGGTATCCCGCCTATAGTCAGGAAACCTGGTTATGGCCACTTAACAAGCACATTAGTTCGTTGTTGGGCGTGAGGTAGGTAAGAACGATGGAGACATTTAGATGGAATCAAGGTAGATTCCAACAAAGGTCATTGGAATGTATCCTTTTGTATTCCTAACCATAATTTGTCTACTAGCTTCAGCCTAAACTGGAACAGAAGGAAATTAAAGCTGTGTATAGGGAGTAAATGTCAGTAAACTGCAGTAGAACAGATTGTGCATTCGTAGTACCTCAAAGATAAACGTCTTTGATTTCATACCAAAATCATGTTAAGGATTGAACTGACACCGGTACCTGGCTAATTTTTGTTAGTACACTCTAGTTTGGACAGTTCCTGTTTCCCCAAAGATACTTCGTATCAGATCCTAGCTGATTTCCTTGGGAGTTACAGCTGAAATGGTGGTGATTAAACTATGCTATTATTTAGATTGATTCAATATGTGTCATCAAGATGGTGTTGACCCTTAGGCATAGTGCTAAGGTCTATGCATAGATATACAGATAAATGTTCTCCATCCTCTCCATGAGGAGGTCTATGAAATGATAATGACAGAAACATCGATTCATGCTGCATGAGAGAAGGTACCTAGTAACCACTCCTGAATTTTTACAATAGAACTACACAAGGTAGAAAACACAAACTGGATATCCAATATAAAATATTAATTTATACCCACCTACAAAATATTAGAAACATTGTATTGACTATCTTTCTACTTTCACAGATATGGATGCATATAAGTCACCTGCTTGTACCATGCAGGTCAGCTTTGTTTGCCAGCGTTGTAGTCAGCCCCTTAAATTGGACACATCTTTCAATGTTCTTGACAAAGTCACCATCCAGGAATTGACAGGTAAAAAAATGTGCATAAAGCCAATGCAACCATAAATTCTGTATTGTTAATGCATACTGATTTTTCTCAATAGCTGAGAAAATTCAATGAAAACAGAATGTAAGGTTGTTGGAAACATTCAATAACATAGTGTTGTGAAAAAATTTCAGTAGTTTAATATGAGTCAGTTCTCAAGTCTGAAACTCTGTTTCAGAACCTGATAAAAAAAACAAATAGGCTGAAAAACAGCTTCTGTCCCAGGACAGTAACTATATTGAATTCTATTGTATAGTGCAATATTAATGCAATATTGGGTTTTCAATTCAATTGTATAGAATGTGAATGATGTGTTTGTGTTTTATTTTTTATAGTTATAATAATGTACACTGAAGATAGCATTTAATTTCGTTGTACTAGGTACAATGACAAGTAAATTAAACTAAACTAAACTATCCTTGGAATTGGGAAGCAAAAGCTCAAAGGGAAAATATTATAGACAGATATAGTAATTTTTCTGCTGACTTTTAGCATTATATGCAAATATTTTTATTTTTTTCTTTGGTAATTGTAATTGGTAATCTTTTATCTAGCTCCACTGCTTACTACTGTTCCAACAAAACTGAGTGATGCACAGGAGGAAGAGACCCATTTGACTGAGGTAAAGCATCAGCGTATGATTCTAAATTAAGAGCAATGCAGCATTAGAAGTTAAACGCCAGTCATTATTAGGAATTGTTATTTTTTGGGGCACTTATTCTGCCAAGCCTGCTTTTTAAATTTTCCTTGTAATATGTGTACATTGTAAAGTGGCAGGTTGTTAAAAGCTGCTTATGGACTCAAATATTTATTTCTCTTTGGTAAGGAATCACAAGATGCTAATGCTAAATTTCTTTTTAGGAAGTGTTTGTTGAAAATCGCCAAGATGGAGTGTCCCGAAGATTCATTCCCCCAGCCAGGTATTATGTTCTCTGCTCTAATACATTTCTAATAAATACCATTCTTTCAAATGCTGGAAATTTTGATCAAATTCTGATACTGACATGTACACACATACACTCAGCTGCCGATAAAAGCAAAAAACAACAACCCCTAAAACCTATTCTTAGCTAGAGCAAGAATTCTTCCTAGAAGTGAAAGCAAAATATACTTTAGTTCTTTCATCCTTTGAAAGGAAGCACAAATAATCCTATGACTGCTTGTTTAACAATTTAAGGTAATGATAGCATTGACAAAAATGACTTGCAAGTGGTCTTTGCACTTATGACCATTGCTGCATCCCTGTGGTCATGTGAGCAACCAGCATGTATTTATCATAGTTGCAGCATCTCAGGATTATGTGATTACAATTTGCAACCTTCCTGGAGGGCTTCCAACTAGCAAAGTCAATAGGGAAAACTGGATTTGCTTAATGACTACGACAAATTTTTTTTATAAAATTGTAAAATTATTACGTGTGACTCAATAACTGAATTGATGTAGTGAAATCTGGTGCTGAGTTACGGGAAGGAGGAGTAAAATGAAATATCAGATCTTCAGTTGTTGTTATGCAGGAAGTGATGCAAAAGAGACCCTAATTTCTTCACAGCATTTATCAGATAGATATGCAGAATGTACTTTACTCTGGCAAGATTATGCCTTTTTGTGAACCACATTTTAAAAAATCTCCTTTGAACATTTACATGTTTTAATTCTTGATTTCCTACCCTGACAATTGCTTAGCAATAGAAGTTCTGGTCCCAATTGTTGTCATAAGTCAAGGACTATACATATTTCATTTTGAACTGGATTCTTTATTATAGAACAATTATTTTCAGAAGAAATTTTATAAATGTCTGAGAATTAGGGGAGGAGGTCCAACATTATGCCAGTAGATTCAGGAAGGCTAGTTTGTTTGGTTGGAAAAATTTAAAAAGCTATGTTCGCCCCCCACGGTAATGAGACGGAAGTATCGCTCTATTATTTCTATCATAGGACTAATATAGGACTGTCAAACTCACAGCCCATAGACTGATACATCAAGCGCTGGCCACGCCCATGCCCGGTTTAGCAAAGGGGAAAAATATTGTGATATGTCACATGACAGTGCCATGATGACGCACAATGACACCCCTGGACTAATAAATTAATCTTTGCTATTATTTTTTTCAGATCAAAACAACCATTCTGCAAAAGTTTTTTTATGTGACCATGGTTCTTGATTACTTGTATAAACTAGCTAATGTATATTCTAATGAAAAGGAATAGTTTTCTAAGAGGATTTTAAATTGAATCCAAGTGATTCTTGGATGCAATGGATCGAAACACAACTGTTATTTTTGAACTCTATTGTCTATCTCTAACAATTCAGACATTTTTTTGTTTTAGCTTAATAAGCCTGCAAATTGTAGATCTGTGTCAAATATAGTATATAGAGCAAAACCTATTTACTATTTAGAAATTGGAAATTGTTTGTAGAATAAAATGTATATTACCGTAATATGGTTTAATGTCAGAATTTTTGGTGAAAGTGTATGAGAACACAGCTTATAACAAAATCATGCTGCATTTTTCAGGATGATGTCAACAGAAAGTGCCAACAGTTTTACTCTGATTGGAGAGGCCTCTGATGGAGGAACCATGGAAAATCTCAGCAGAAGACTCAAAGCAAGTTGATCTCTATTCTTGAATGTACTATCAATGTTTAGAAAAGATTGTTTGGGAGAATAGAATGCAATACTTTTGAACCTTTCTTTATCAAAACAAAGTCTAATGAATAGTAGTTTTCCTTGACAAAACTTTCTGCCTCATTTAACAAACTGTAGAATTGTTTTCTCTTTCCTTTGCTAAAATGAGCTCTTCCATACAGGTCACTGGAGATCTGTTTGATATCATGTCTGGCCAAACAGATGTGGATCATCCTTTATGTGAAGAATGCACTGATACACTTCTGGACCAGTTAGACACGCAGCTTAATATCACAGAGAATGAATGCCAGAACTATAAGTGAGTAATAAATTTCAGAATCCCTACAATTTCTTTTTGACAGAATAAAGAAACACAGTTTTACCTTTGTTCACTAAAGTATTTTTTACTGAAGAAAGTACCATATGCTTGTCTCTGACATGTATATACTCAAGCTGTGGCAATTCCGTTTCTATTTTAAAATAGAACAAATTACAGTTAATCCTTGACTTATAACCACAGTTGAGCCCGGAATTTATGTTGCTAAGTGAGAAATTTGTTAAGTGAATTTTGCCACATTTTGCAATTTTTCTTGCCACATTTTTTAAGTGAATCACTGCAGTTGTTAAATTATTAACATGGTTGTTAAATGAATCTGGCTTTTCCATTGACTTTATTTGTCAGAAAGTCACAAAAGATGATCACATGACTTCAAGACACTGGAACCATCATAAATATGAGTCAATTGAATGTAAATCACATGACTGTGGAGATGCTGCAACAGTCATAAGTGTGAAAAATATGTCACTGTTGAATGGTCACTAAATAAACTGTTGTAAAGGATTACCTGGATATCTACACAGATTTGATATTGTGTAGATTTGTTACTGGCTGGGTTTTGAGGTGCATAATTGTGAAAGAATGTGAAGGTAAAGGGTTTTATATGGTTCATTGCCATCCCATAAAATCACTGGGATTTTTTGTAGGAAATGCCTTGAAATCCTGGAGCAAATGACTGAAGATGACAAGGAGAAATTACAGTTGGAACTGAAAGAATTTGCTCTTGAGGAAGAGAGATTAATTGAAGAATTGGAGGAAGTAGAGCAAAAGCGCAAGGCCCTGACTGAAGATTTTGAGAAGGTCAAAACTGAGGCTGAGAGGCTGGATCAGGAGGAAGCTGAGTGAGTGTGAAATCTTTCTACTGTGTTTCCCAGTGGCAGTGGCAGAGCAGCTGCAGATGAGGCAGAGGCAGCCAGGGCATGTTGTGCGAGTGCTGAAGGCATGACTTTTTGGTCAGCTTGTGCACACTCCCAGAACGGGTGGCACGACTGAAGGGAAGAAGCTGGCAAAGGTGTTGTTTGTGCAGCAGACTCACCAGCAGTTCCTTACTGGGCGGCTCTTCCAACTCGGGATGAAAGGAGGTGGAGACTTGGAGCTTCTTTTCTGATGCCAATGCGGTGAGCCGTTCCTGCCACTGCCTATTGGCCAGGCTGAAAAACAGCATAGCCTGGTGCCACTGGCCCTCAGCAGCAAGCAGGTTCAGCAGGCAGATGCTGGGACGTGCCATGATGCTTGGCCTGTTGCAGCCATGGACAAGCAAACAGTTGGACAGAGAGAGAGGGGGCAGGCGGTAGCAGTGCTCCCACTCCCATCGGCCCCTGAGCTTGCTGCCTCCTGTATTGGAAAAACTAAGACAGCCCCAAAAAATAAGCTCGAGTACTTACTTTGAAGGTCAAAAAAGTATAAGACCGGGTCTTCTTTTCGGGGAAACATGATACTAACAATACTCCCAGCTACGTAATTTTTTGGCTAGATACTTTGTTGGAGTTCATACCCAAATTTTCATGTTTATTGATGACTATTTTCCCCCATTTTTTTTCTTTATGCCTGTACTAAACATCTCCCCTCTTTTTTATGCTGCTTTCCCAGGTATTGCTTACCGCATCTCTCCTACACTTCATTTTCTCCTTATCCTTGACAGACTTTTTATTGGTTCTTGTGTTTTTCTCATTTCTTTTAATAACCTACCTGTGGCTCACCTACTCTACTAGCCTGAGTACTTGATAGGAAAGTCCAGAGAAATTAAATATGGTTTCATAAGTCAGATAGCAAACTCCAGTGTGCTGTTTTTATGCCATCTGTCTAGTACTAGAGAGGAACTATCTTTTTTACTCAAATTAATTCTTATGAAATTAATTTCTAATTGTTCTGAACATTTTTGAGGCCTATCCTTTTCTGCCTCTTAAGAAAACAAATTTGTTCTTTTGGATCTGGCACTATTCTACATGTTGAATCCTTAATGGTTTTAGGGAGGTCCTCAAAAGAACTAATCTTATTCTCGATGTTTCCTGGAGGTATCAAAAGGAATACAGTGAATTCAAGCGGCAGCAACTAGAATTGGATGATGAACTGAAAAGTGTTGATAATCAAATGCGTTATGCCCAAATGCAGCTGGACAAGTTAAAGAAAACCAACGTATTTAATGCTACTTTCCATATCTGGTAAGAAAAGAAAAGAGATTTGGATAGATTGGGATGGGAGTTATTAGAAATATAGTAGAGTACCAACACTTGAATCTGGATGTCATTTAGTTGAGGAATTCAGAAGACTCTGGACAGCATTAGAGCGAGTATAATAGTTTCAGTTTTAGTTTGCTGCAGAAGTCTAACTGAATACTGTTTTCAGTTTATACTTTACAGTGTTCACTCATGGTTGGGTTCTTACTTTCCACTTTTTAAGAAGCAATCCTTCTTTGAGAGCATTGGGTCGCTCACCATGAATAAATAAGCTCTTTAATCAATATATTATTCCCCTTTTGGAGGGTACTATCTAGTATTTTTTAATGATAACTAATTAGTACCGGTAATATTTCACACAGGGTCCTGTCCGAGATCCTTCTGTCCTTATTTTAAAGTTTTATATTCTTTTGCCAAACTGATTAGGGTTAATAGAGTTGAGTTTTAAATAATCTGGGCAATAACTGACTAACTTCCTGTGCTGCAGACAGATTTTCATAAAAGCTATGGATCTTATTGTTTATGTTTGGAAAATTAGTTAAATTTTGGATGTGTCCAAAAACTGCTTCAAAAAGACTTGTTTGTACTCCATGTAACATTTTTCTGTTTCCCTCAAAAGCTAGCTGATTAGATTTCTTCTTGCATAGGCATAGCGGGCAGTTTGGCACAATAAACAACTTTCGTCTAGGCCGCCTCCCAAGTGTCCCTGTGGAATGGAATGAGATCAATGCAGCCTGGGGGCAGACTGTTCTGCTTCTCCATGCCCTTGCCAACAAGATGGGCCTGATCTTTCAAAGGTAGATACAGAGACAACAAGCCACCCCTCCCTTTGCCAGCCATAGGAATGGCAAGATTAATTAACTTGTTTGTTGCATTAGAAGCCTATGTAATACTTTTCAGTCAAATTATTCTTAAGTGGCTGTTTCTTGCAGATATCGTCTTATTCCATATGGAAATCACTCTTATTTAGAGTCTCTTACTGACAAATCTAAGGTAAGAGATTTCCTCACATTTTAGTTTCCAAAAATCCCTTACATAAACCTGCATTTTGGATTTCTAGAGTACTGTATCTGTTTGTAGTTAGAGGACTAGTCAGTTCAGAACAAGCCTCTAGGACACTTGGTGAAGAACATTTTGAGCAATTCTGCATTAGCTGAATTCTAAAAAAATAATAATAATTCTAGGTTGCCCAAAGTTTTTAAGCAGTTTGGCTATTCCACTTTAAACATGTTGAAATATCTTGGTTTCTGAGTATTTGTTGATGGGAAATGGGATGCTAACATAATATGATACAGAATGATTTAGCTGATAACATTTTTAGGCTAATGAAATATTCATGCATGATAAAATACTTAGATGAAGATAATTGAATTTATATTTTGGAAATATCAATACAGCATTGTGTTTATGCAGTGTAACTAAATATAATAAACATACAACCTAAATGTAAACACTGTACTACATATGTATTTAGGGATGTGTTTGAATGTTATCTTCTTATGATTGTACTGTTTAATTTGATATTTTATATAATTGTCTTAAATGTAGTACTGGATGTGTGGAACATCAGCATGAGTAGGTGCTTTTTGGTGGCATCTCTCTACACTTTTTTTACCCTAGGGTAGGCTCCAATATTTGGGATGGGTATCAACTCCACCATGCAAAAGAGAAATAAATAAATATATTTATTTATTTATAAGGTAGACTCTACCTGACAGATCTGTATCTTCTAGATGGAGAGTGGTCATTTATTCTCCTTGTGCTGAACTATAGTAGGATGAAAAATTTGAATAATCATAGTTCTCCATCTCAGATCAAAAGAATATTTTCAGTAGGACTTATTTTCTTATAGTTCATATACAAAGTAATTGAAAAATCATTGAAAAACCTGAATCCCTCAGGGTAACAGATTCTGTTATTTATTTGTATTTTAAAATGTCCTAGATAATAATTGAAAAAGAAGCTGGATTTTAAGAGAAATAGGAATAGTTCTCCATTGGAGTAAAACAGATTTTATTTTCTTGTTTCCTGTAGCCTGGACTTGGTTTAGAAGAGCAGTAATAAAAACAAAGATGATTCATGTCCTAAGTTACAATGAATGATTTTTATTGAGTAAAAAGGCTAAGCAGCTTCATTACTAATATTGTAGAACTGTAGGACAATTCCTTGTGTTTCTAATATTTACATTTATGTCTTCAAGGAGCTACCTCTTTACTGTTCAGGAGGCTTACGATTTTTCTGGGACAATAAATTTGACCATGCAATGGTGGCATTTCTAGATTGTGTACAACAGTTCAAAGAGGAAGTAGAAAAGGGTGAGACTCGTTTCTGTTTACCTTACAGGTAAATGTCAATGGTGCAGAAAGTAGGTTCCTTTTCTTACAAATTTTTTAACTCTGTCTAGTTAATCTAAATTAAGTATCTCTTGCTAAACTATTAAATAATTGAATTAAATGCCATTAATTTCAAGGTATCTCATGTATACCAGAAGCTTTGCTTTTTTATTTTAATGCAATATAACAACAGCTAGATTACTGTGGTTCTTCAAAGTACTGATGATAAACTACCACATTTAGTGGTCTTGATATTTTTTAGTTGACTCTGCTTTGTTATTAGGTTGCTGAAAATATTGTGTCAAATAAAAAAACTGAGGTACTCTCTCAGCAAGAGCTTTAACATAAAACTTATGTCTAAAGATTAATAAAACAGGCAATACAAAAGCAAGTGGGATTTATTAAAAGATAATGTAGTACTAATCTGAGACCAAATGCCAGCATTTTCAGTGCCTAATAAGATCTGTTTTTCCAATACAGAATGGATGTGGAAAAGGGCAAGATTGAAGATACAGGTGGAAATGGTGGTTCCTACTCCATTAAAACCCAATTTAACTCAGAGGAACAGTGGACAAAAGCACTCAAGTTCATGCTGACAAATCTGAAATGGGGTCTAGCTTGGGTTTCTTCGCAATTCTATAATAAATGACAATTATGAAGGAGAAAAAATTCAGCATGACATAATGATGCCAAAAGTAGGACTTGGGACTGTGACAGCCATACATTATTTTAGAAGAAGAAAAATCTGCAAGCTTGATATTTCATTATAAAATGGAATGAAGCAAAAAGCTTCATACCATAATTTAGATAACATGTAGAAAAGTATACAACTGATAGGAAAAGAATTATGTATTTTCTCCAATAGGACAGGAAAAGGAGAAAATATTAATGGTAGAAGCTCTGCTGAGTTAGGAGGTTATTGCAGCTTCATCATTGCACTAAACTAGAAATACAAAATAAATACACTGATTTTTTTTCAGAACAGTTTATCAGTTCTACAGAGAGGAACACATTAATGTATTTTTTGTCAGATAAATTTATTTGTTTATGCTAAAGCTTCTGCTTTTACATGTAGTATTTATCTCCATAATCCATACATCTAATATTTGTCTTAAGCTGCTATAATTTTTTGTGTTGTAATGGTTATGCAAGACTGCTGTAAATGGTTTTGATGCCCTAGTCATGGACAAGATACCTTTCTTTAAATCTTCTTCCCTCTTAAAAGATTAAGAAAGCAAAATCTGTGTGATGTCCATTAAACTATTGAAGTGTATGAGGATGTGCAGTGCCTTTTTAGTAGTTATCTGCTTACAAATTCCATGTCTATGTTAAATACTACAGTACATTTCTTGATAAGTAGGCTCTTCAGCTTCAAAAATGAAGGCTTTCTAACAACCATCCACTGTACTACCGAGTCCTAGACTGTGCTTCAGAATTGCATAGACTGCTTCAGTAATGCTCAGCAGACTAATGCCCGTGGTACTATTGAGGTATTCCACAACCTTTCAAAAGAAAGAGAGAAAAGCTTTAGGCTGATACGCTATATCGTATAGAACTAGGGTTCTTATGGATAGCAAGCCACATGTAGGAGAAAACAAAATCTCTTGATTTAGTACATGAATGGACTAAATGATAAGCTGTATGTACCTGATTCCAGTCTTCATGGTTTAGCAGGAAAGAACTTGCACCAATTACTCCTACAGCTAGTAGCATGAGGTCTTCCTTTACAGATACAAATTTGGCTCTATGAAATTGAAATGACAAAATGAAAAAAGACAATATTCCAGCAATAGTAATAATGATGTACATTTGAAAGTACAAACCTATTTATAACAAACCAATATGATTCAATAGTTTAGTATTTTTCAAGCACTTCTCTGTTATATTCACTGGTCTTGAATTAAAAGATATGTTTTGAAGACTTATGCTTAGATGGCTAGAACGCCTATAACATCATTAAAATATTTAAATAGCACATTTCTCACAAATCCATTGTGTTCAGTGGAACCCACACTTTGGTAAATAGGTACTGTTTACATGCCAAAAGAAGGAGCTAATCTTCATCAAAACAACATATTCTGAGATGGGGATTGCTGCATTAAGACTGAGTATCCATACAATAAAACAGATATTTTCCTTTGCATTTCTGCTGCTACATTGAATATATTAGGCAACAGTACTGGGTCGTGCTGTATTTTGCTGCCAGGTAACAATGCAAAGGTGAATTTAATGTTTTCATCTCTCAAAAAATAAACATTAATAAAATCCAATACTGTGTATAATTGTATAGTAAAATGAAAACCCTATTAGCATAGGAAAAATATATTTTTTCAATTTCAGTATATTGTGCTAAAGTATTGGAAATGTAACATTTGGGAACCAAAAGATTTCTTAAGAAAACATACAAATTTGTGAAATCAATGAAACATTTTTGTAATTTAAAAAAACAAATTCTAAAAAGTTATTTGAAATGTTAAAAGGCAAGTAAAAGGATCCAAAATGAAAGAGTTGTTATCTAATAGTTCACTAATGCAGGGGCTGCCAACCTTTTGGACATGAGGGACCAGTTTTATGGAGAGAGATTTTTCTGCAGATTGGAAGGGACATGGTTTCACATGCTGCCTGCAACCCATGGACGGGGCTTCGCTTTTTTGCACAGCCTAGTTTTCAATTCTGCAGCTTTAATTTTAGGCAACAATAGTTCATCCCAGTGGTCTCTAAAACAAACTAATTCTAATTATGTCTTCCCAGTAACTCCTCCAATTCATATAACAGTAACTTATAGAGGGGATATCTAGGTACATTTAAGATTCAAAACTATCCCATCCAAGTAAAAGATTGCCTTAAGCTGAGAATTGCCCATATTTAAACATTCTGCAGAAGGAAAGATTAATATGACCCAAAGAAAAATCAGAACCGTCTTGACACACTGAAGCTAGATTCTATTAGGAGAGCATTGTTTACAAACATCTGTTAAAATCTGCTAGTGGAAAACTAACCCAGATTTTCTTGGTCTATAAAGTTCTTTCTCTATTTGTGCTACTTCAATATGCACAACTCCAAGTTTTGACTTCCCTTTTTGGCACACATTTATTGCTAGCTTGCTTCTTTCAGAACTTACAGTTGAAGTTCACTTGGTGAGGAGCTTTCTATTGAAGACTTCAACAAGGTATCATAAATATTGTTCCGCAACAGATATGATAAACTCAATAAACGTTTGCACATTTCATGCAGCTCTTTTGTGGGAAGTAGATAGCCATTGTATCCTAGTATTGGGGGAGGAGAGAGAAAGCCCAAGAATTAGATGCTGCAGGGAAGAGAGTGGGTTTCTATAACGTGATAATCTCTCTCCTTGATCTTACTATCTGAGCCATGGATAAATTTAGTTTCCCCTCCTCTTGTCTGTTTCAATATATGCCACTTCATGTCTAAGGCAGGATAAGAAGTCACCTTTTCCTGATTACTAGCCTTGTGCCTTAACTACTGCACCAAATTGGCTCTCATAAGAACCCATAAAACTTCACTATATCTGTAATACCTGTGATGAAGATTGAGAATAATCACTGATCCACAACCCATTTTATTGAAACCTTTTGCTTTCTAACCACCAGAAGCAACAACAGAACTCTCCCGCAAAAAATAAGGAAATAATATGATTCTTAAGAACAATAGTGATATGTCACTGTAGTTCATTGGTAACAAAAAGAAAATATATGTGGCCTTTCCTAGATGTTCTGTAAATCATCAGTTTATCCTACTGCTCTAGGATGTAACTTGGAGAGTTATTTTTTTAAGAGCAGCAAAAATTGGTTAAGTGCTGCCACCTGCTGTAGAGCCTTAGAAATAAAGAGATTACAAATTTAAGTGTAGCTGCTCAGCTAGTGATAAGAGGGATAGACAAATCAGAATCAATGCCAATTTTTTACTAGCAGGGCAAAGCTGCTTCATAGACTACAGTATATGTCTCCTGGGTTTACCTAAAACTTCTAGGAGAACTTCAACATAAGCAAGTGGAACTGGAACATTGACTTGAAAATGCAGAGTCTTCAAAATAGCTAGTTCTGATTCTAATAATTCTTCTGTAGTGTACGAGAAACCCAAAGACTTCAGAAACTTCAGGACCATTTTGTTACTAACAATCTGTGTAAAAGAAATAAGAGCATTACATCCAAAATGCCACATTTGCTTTGCCATAGTATACTATGTTTTGTTGGAATGGGTTATGTTGCATATGTTGCTGTTTTTAAATCAACATGAATCATAATATTAAAAAGCTGCCCAATTAATTAACATTTTGTTTCTACTACTAATAGTTTACATTTATTTATATATCAAACTTCTTAACCACCCCATCTCCGTCATAGTTGATAGTTAATCATTGTGAAAGCCAACTTCATATACAGTCATACATCTCCTTCAGTACTAAAACCATTAACCCAAGCTATTTATGAAGACACCGTTGCTTAGCATCTATAACATCTATTTCATCTTCTGATCAGATTGTCTAGTGAGAAACAATTATATTTTTCTCAATTCCACACATGTATTTAACAATCCTTTTTCTGTCATTGAGAAAGTCCACAAGGTAGCTCAGAATTTTTTTTGAATGAAAGTTATATAATACTACTGTATATTGCCCAAGGCAAATCTTGAATCTCCTTACTTTGTAATGGAAAGAAAACTTGCTGGCAAGCTGAATGCAAGAAACTAAACGCAGGATATATGTGTCCTCCACTTGTGCTTTCAGTGAGGCCCAACTGCTGTCTTCTTCCTTTCCTAGAGTCAAATTAGAGAACTCTTCTAAAAGTTTGAGTGTATACCTAAAAATACAAAAGCAGTGATAATGCATCTAAAGAAAAGAGCAGGTACTTACTTGAAACTTGCTTTATAGTTTACAGAAACAAATATCAAAACCATGTAACTACACTGATTTTATGGAGTGGAAGCTATTCCAAAGAATCAATATATGAAACAAGTAGAATAAACTCTAGGACCTTCACCACCACCCCCACACACAAAGAATCAAATTGTTCATTAGGCCTTTCCTGGGTTTTCAGACCACTTAGTGCAGTATATTCACAAGTACCGTGTTTCTCATATAATAAGGCCGGGTCTTATTTTTTTTTGAGCCCCCCAAAAATGGCTAGGCCGTCTTTTCGGGGGTGACTTAATTCCCCCCCCCCTTGCATCTTCAGGCGGGCGGGCAGCGATGGCTTGGATGTTGACCTGGGCGTTGGTGGGGCACTTCATATTGGGGTCAACGCAGGCAGCACCATTTCTGGGTGTACAACAAAAGTACTTCCTAAAGGCAAGCCCCCCCGCCATTCCTTCCCATTTCGCATGTTTTAATATAGGCCTTAATTTGGGGGGAGGGGCTTAATTTCATTTCATGCCTATAAAACATGCTGAGACTTCCTATTGGGGGAGGCCATATTGTTGGAGAAACAGGGTACATATTAACAGGGATAACTAAAGTGACAAAAAAATGCAATTAAAATACTCGAGACTTAGTCTCAGGCAAACTTTTATAAAAACAACAGATGGGAAAGAAACATGCAAGGAAAGAAAAACAACCCTTGTAATCTAAATTGTTGAGATTATATTTGTAGACTGAATGCATTTATAGTGGTGTCCACAAACTCCTCCTCTGATTGACTTTGGGCTTTTGCTACTCAAAGCAGGCTTGTCATTAAATACCTTTTCATTTGTAACTGTGGCTAAAGCATTCCCCACAAACAATCCTTTGTGACTTTAAAAAGGAAGAGTATACATTTTAGTTTATATATTTATAGGTTATCAACACTGACTGCTCTTTAGAAGGCCAGATCCTGAAGATGAAACTCAAATACTTAGGCCACCTAATGAGAAGAAAAGACTCACTGGAGAACAGCCTAATGCTGGGAAAAATTGAGGGCAATAGAAGAACGGAGATGATAGAGAATGAGCTGGCTGGATAGAGTAACTGAAACAGTAAGCGTGAGTTTAAATGGACTCCAGAAAATGTAGAGGACAGGAAGACCTGGAGGAACGTTATCCATGGATTTATGATGGGTCGGACATGACTTCACAACTAACAACAACGTTAAAGCTGTGATTTGGCTGCTCTATATCTATAAATCATTAAAGCTATGTTACAGGAAATAAAACTGGAACTTTAAGCACATCTACTTAGAAGTAAAGCCCACAAAATTAATATTGTTTAATCTGTGATAAGCATATTGTTAGATCGTGGGTGAGAGAAGACGCGGGAGGCTCTGACCATTTAAGTTTCTTTATTACATCGTTCAGAACAAAGAACAGCAGCTGTGGCAGTTCCTTTTTTACCCTAGGCTGCTGCGGCTGCAACAAGTGACAGCTCTTCAATTTTCCTTCGCCACGGTTCAACCAATCAGGGCATATATGTAAATATCTAACACCCCTCCCCACCTGGTCCAGCTCACCCACTCCTGCCTACTGTACGTAAGCACGTAAGTAGGCAGGACTCTTATGGGTGCAACCAGACCTGCGCAGCTCAGACATGGGTTGGTCTCCGAGCTGCTCGGTTGGAATTATCGCCTCTCCTGCTCCCTTCCGTGACACTTCCTGGAATTTTCTCATCATGGCGGCCATTCTACATCCAGATGCCGCCCTTTTGCTTCCTTTCTTGGTTTGATGTTGCCTATGTGTGTCTGGTGAGTGTCTGCTACTTCCGTTCGGTTCTTCTGGAGCTATTCTTAACTGTTGAAGTTGTTCTTAGGACCTGTTCTATGTTATTCCTTATGTGCTCTGGGGGGTTGGGGTCTTCCCCTTTCTTCTCTGTTTCTAATGTATCTGTGTGAAGGGTCTCCCCCTTCCTCCCTATTTGTTCCCTTTGTCCCCGGGCTCTGTAGTTGATCAATGTGTCTTCTCCAACTTCTGCCTTCAATTGTCTCGACTCTGTATGAATGAGGCCCCGTTACTTATACCACTGTTGCCAGTACCCATAATGGTTCCCCTGTTAGATTTTTAGCGTATACTGGGTCACCCGTTTTGAAATTCCGGCATTTGCTGAATGAATCTAGTGGTCTTTCTGGTGTGTAATTGGGGTGTACTCTGTCTAACTGTGATCTCAGTTTCCTTCCCATAAGAAGTTCTGCGGGGCTTTTATTTGTTGATGCGCTAGGCGTTATGTGTTGTATACTTAATAATTTATCTACTTTTGCTTGCACATCCCCTGGCCCTAGTTTCTGAAGTGTTTCTTTCGTGTGCTGGACCATGCATTCAGCCAATCCATTCGTGGATGCATGTCCAGGTGCTGAGAGGGCATGTCATACCCCATTTTGTGATAGGAATCCCTCAAACTGTGTGGCTGTGAATTGAGGTCCATTGTCAGATATTATTACATCCAGAAGGCCGTGTGTAATAGTTTCCTTAGGGTTCTTATTACTGCCTTTTGTGGACTGCATGATGCTGACTTCCAGCCATTTAGAATATGCATCCACAATGATAAGAAATGTGTGTCCCCTTACTAGTCCCACAAAATCGATATGTATTCTAGACCAGGGTCCCCTGGGTGATTCCCACTCATGTTTGGGTGCTATGGGTGGTGCTGGTCGGTTCTCCTCACAAACCTGGCAGGTGGAAACCCAGGCCTCTATTTCTTTGTCCATCCCTGGCCACCACACATAGCTCCTTGCTAATGATTTTGTTTTAACTATCCTGGATGCCCTGCATGCAACATCTCCATTATATCACCCCTTAAATGGCTGGAATTATAACTCAATCACCCTACAATACACAACCTTTCAGTATGGATAATTCAGTTTATCTGTTTTTGAAAGGTTTAGTTTCTATGGTTTGTTCCTGTTTGGGCCACCCTGCCCTACCCAGTTCAAAACGCACGCCAGAGTTCTGTCTTTCACTGTTGCTCTCGCAATATCAGCTGCCGTGACTGGCGTTTGTTGAACTGTCTCTATCAGGAGTGTAGTGGTGGCTGGTGCTGGATCATCGTCCTCGATGGGCAGGGGGCATCTGCTTAATGGATCTGCATGATCAATCTCTTTTCCTGGTTTATAGATAAATTATAATCGTATGCAGATAAGAATTCTATCCAATGGGTCATTCTGGGGGACACGATGTTCGCGGTGGCTCTGTCCCCCGTGATGATGCCCAAAAGGGGTTTGTGTTCTGTGACAAATGTGAACTTCCATCCATATATGTATTCGTGGAATCGCTTGATTCCGGTGACCGCGGCTAACACTTCTTTGTCTAGTTGGCTACAATTCCGTTCAAGTATGGATAATGTCATTGAATAAAATGCTATTGGGGCTTCCTTTCCGTTTGGCAAAAGGTGGCTGAGTATTGCACCCACCCCAAATGGTGATGCATCGCAAGTTACTATTATTGGTAAAGTCTCATTATATTGAATCAGTACGCGTTCTGATGTAATTAAGTTCTTTATTTCTTTGAACGCTGCCTCTTCTCTATGTCCCCAAACCCAGGCTGCTTTTTTGTTAAGCAGTCTGTGGAGGCAGTTCCGCCACAGTTGCCTTCTGCAGTAAGAATATATGGTAAAAGTTAATTAGCCCCAGGAAAGCTTTTAATTCAGTTTTACCATTTGGTCTGGGAGCATCCTTGATTGCTTTGGTTTTACTGTCCGTGAGGTGGATGCCATCTTTGTCTATTGAAAACCCCAGGAATTCCACCCTATCGGCTGCTAGCTGGCATTTTTCTTTTTTTACTTTCAGCCCCACCTCCTTGAAACGGTTGAGAACTTCCTTCAAACAATCTTGTAATTGCTCTTTGTTCTTGGCTGAGATGAGGACATTATTAAAATAAGGCACCACCCCCTTAGTCCATGTCGTAAGTGTTCCATGAGGCTCTGGAATAGTCCTGGGGCAACGCTCACCCCAACTTGCAAACAGTTACATTTAAAATACCCTCTGTGTGTCACAATTGTCTGTGCTTCCACCATTTCAGCATCTACCAGTAATTGCTGGTAGGCTTGTGCAAGATCTAACTTTGCGAATATCTTTCCCCGCCCCAAGGAGTTCAAAAGGTGTTGCACCACTGGGACGGGGTACGCACTCTGCTGTAAAGTACAGTTAAGGGTTGCGCAGTAGTCAGCACAGAGATCCATCTGGCTTAAAGGGGTACTATTGGGGTTTCTCACTTCGCATGATCTATGGGTTCTAGAATCCCTTGCGAAATGAGCTTGTCTAACTGCTTGTCTATTTTTGGTTTAAGTGCGAATGGAACTTGCCTTGATTTTAGTCTGATGGGGCAATATTTGGGTCTAGATTAAAAGAAATAGGGGACCCCAAGTACTTGCCTAATTTTTCGTCAAAAACATCCCGGAATTCCTCTATCAGTTGGTCCTCCCACTCACTGTCAGTGATGCTGGGGATGCCAGTGAATTCAATTCCCAATGGCTTGAACCACTTGAGCCCCAGCAGACTTGGTCGGTCCCTGTCAACCACAGTTAAAGGCAGGATTCCAGAGTAATTTCGGAAGGATACTCTGAATTCTCCAATGCCAGTGACTGGAATCTTATTCCCTTGATAGTCTTTTAGGATTATTTTTTGTTCCTTCAGTTGTATTTTTTGTCAGTTGGGGAATTATTCTTTTGATGGTGTCCCACGACACCATTGATAGAAGAGATCTGGATTCCACTTCCATTTTTCATGGTTCACCTTCTATTGTGACATGAACATGTACTTTCTTGGCATTTGGTATGCTTTAGTGGCCCACGATTACTGTCTGGTGCATTTCACTTCTCTTTGTGCTCAGCTCATGGTTCCATCGATTTCTGCTATTTTGACCCCCATGGTTTTCAGTTTGATTTCCCCGAGTTCTTGGGGGTGTACCTTGTCTTGGTCTTCAGTTGTTTGGCTTGAATGCTCTTGCGATGTGCCCCCTTGGCTCGCAGCGTTGGCAAATAGCCTCTCGGAACTGGCATTCCGATTTAGGATGATTTCCTTCACAACCCATACACCAAAATTCCTTCCGCTTTCTTTTTCAGCTTTTCTGTTGCTGTTCAGGGTGAAGTTGATTCACTTCTTCATCATCTGCTGGCCCCCAGCCAGATTTGAGGTTCTCATGGTGAATGGTGGCGGTGTCCCTTTGGAGTGTGTGTGTGGATTCTTATTCACTTTCCTCATAGCTGCGGCGGACTTCTGCGATGCTTCTACCGTTGCTGCTTCCTTGATGGCCTTCTTTAGTGTTATTTTTGGTTTTGTTAGAAGCCAGCTCTGTAATGTTAGGTCTCTTAGTCCCAGGACTACATGATCCCTCATTGCCTCATCCACATTCAGGAAATCACATGCCCCGGCAATGTCCCTCAGATTAGTGATGAAATTGTTGATGCTCTCTCCTCCCTTCTGATCTCTCCTGTAGAACTTGTGTCTTTTGAACAGGCTGGATATAGGGGGAGTATAATGTACCCTCAGAATTCTTTCTAGATTTGGCCAGGCCATCATCTTTACATCGCTTGGGGCTGCGAGGGCTTTAGCCATTTTGAATACGGTGGGGCCGCAATGCATGAGGAAAACTGCTCTTTTCCTCTGTTCCATAATATTTATCAGATCACTGCTCTCTAGGAACATATGGAAACGATCAACATAGGACTCCCAGTCCTTGGTCGAACAGTGCAGGTGGCGTATTGTTCCCAGCCATGTTGAATTCTTTGTCCGGTTAGCTAGCCATGTTGTCGCAATCTCGCTTCTCTCAGCATCCCAGTTTCATCGCCAGTGATAGATCCAGAAGACGCGGGAGGCTCCGACCATTTAAATTTCTTTATTACATCATTCAGAACAAGGAACAGCAGCCGTGGCAGCTCCTTTTTTTACCCCAGGCTGCTGTGGCTGCAACCAGTGACCTCTCTTCAATTTCCTACCGCCACGGGTCAACCAATCAGGGCATATATGTAAATATCTAACACATATAAATTTATGATTCTATCCTAATATCAACAGTCAAGGAGAAAATAAAGAAATACCTTTCAAATATTTCTACTGCTTGATATGTGGCTGATTCAGTTAGGCTCCACTTCCTAGCTAAAAGAAAAATAAATTCTGGCAGAGGGACACAAGGGAAAATGATCATAGTTAGAAGCTCTTCTAAAATGTCTCTCAGAATTTCATCTCAGTTTAGAGAACTTAAGGCCAATTCTTACCTACTATCCGTGTATCTTTGAAGCAGCCTGCCTCACCACACAGCTCACTCAAATACCGTTCATTCTCCATAGCCATGTGAATGAAAGTATCTTGGATAATTCCAGGGGTCACTACTCCAAAGATAGGTTCTGAATACTGGTATCGGGCTGATACCTGTACAGGCAAGCCCATTCTAAAACTATTGTTAATACTCTGAAAAAATAATAATGTATCATTAAATTGCAGTAATTGATTTCTTCCAACAGTTCATTCTAACTGTTTCTATTAATAAAAGGAATATAATAATGGTTAAAAGAGGGTACAGTGACATCTATTTATTAAGATATTATCTATTTTACATATTAATGCTGTTCATATAAACTGCTTAGATTCAACAGTATTGAAATGGCATTAAAGCATCAAAAATAAATACAATTCTATATAAACTCAATGAAAGGGGAAAGCCTAAGAAGGTAATTTAGAAATTAAAAGATTAAAGTACTCTGATATAAAATTGTGCTTTCTTCAAGCTCCTATATGGAATACTCCTAAATGCATCTCTGACTGAAGATTAATTGATGGGTGAAAGCGAAGAAAAGGACACCTCAGGTACTGAAGCAGTAGATACATTCATGATATGGCTAGTAGTATATTTCAAATAAGCCTATCTTTAGAAAATTAACAGCAACCTTATTTAAAAAGTCCGGCTTTGTTTAAGGGGACAACACGAAATATGTTCAGAGTTGCGCCATTAAATTGCAATAGCATATATTAAATTTAATTAGAACATATTGAGTAAATTAAACACCAAGTCAAGGAAAGAAAAACTGCTTCTCTAAGTGTTTAGCCTTCACTTCGAAGGACAGAAACATGATACACAATCAATTTGAGATTAAACTCTTCAAATCTTCACCTATCATACCATGCCATAAACTGTCAGTTCAAAATATATGTGACTCCTCCCCTTTTATTTAGCGTTTGCCCTCATCAAAGATGGCAAAAAAAAAGCGTGACCTTCAGCAATAACAATCGGGTTTAAAAAAAAAAGAAAAGGCTGACGTCGTAGGTCACAGCCCTCACCAAAGATGGCCGCGCAGTCCTCACTGGATTTATCTTCCTGGAGTTGTTATCTACGTTCTTGCTAAGGTCCTGGGAAAGATGTCGGCGCCGCAAGGAGGAGAGTTTTCGCGCGTGCCGCCAATGAATGCCAAACCGCAAAGGATGGGACCCGTTGGATTTAATCCAGGGCCGGGCATGGGGATGGTTCGGCGAGGGATGAGCACTCGCAACAACGCCTTAGCGCTCGGGCTAGGAGTTGCCGTCGCAGGAATATGTATCCTTTGGTAATCTGAGTGTCATGGCTGTCCGAAAGGGAAAAGCGTGCTGTGGGCCACTTCCGTTGTCTGCGTCCCTGGGCTTCAATAACTTTAAAGTTGTCTGGATTCTTGCGCGTCTCCGTAAGTCCATAGAAGCTGGTTTAAGATCGGGGGGCGAGGGCGGAAATTTAGACCTCTTGCATGGGCCCTGCAGACCTACTAGAAATGGATTGTTTATTACTCTAGTTCTCTCCCTGATTTTAGGAGGGGAGATCAAGATCGCCGCGTGGCGTTCTCCTATTTTGCCCTAGTTTTATTCTTGCAGTTACAACCACGGGAGAAATGACTGGCTGACAATTAATCTTCCAATGCCCCTGGTCCAGTGAATCCTGAGTGTCTGTTCTCATAAGCCAAAGTTTATCCACTACACACCATCTTGGAAACAGAAATCAAATAACTTTAGGAAACGTCAGATTGTACTGTAAACTTTCACAGTGAGTTGCATGAAGCAGGGACTTTCCTTGTATGCTTTGGCTCCTGGCTATAAGGAAGCTAAATGCATTGCTCCTAGCCACATCCCAGCCTATTTCCTGGATGCAGATAGCTAAGACCTTTGAGCTAGAATTTGCAGGTATTGAGATATTTTTCTGATTGTTCAAGAGTATAAGGAGGATTTTGAAATGTTTTTCAAAATGAAACATTTTAGTCCTTTTTTCAGAATATGGGAGTCCATCATTTGTTCATACAAAATACCTAATACTGTTTTGGATGACTCAGCCTGGGGGGAGGGGAGGCGGAGAGATAAACCTAATCAGTAAGATTGGGTTTATCTTCCTCCCCTTTCACATTGTGTTTGTTAAAGCACATCTGACATCAAGATTAACTTTTTTCTAGGAGAGGTAAATTTTGAAAGGCAAATGATATTACCTTTCTTTCTTCAGATTTTTTCCTTTGCATCTAGTTTAGGGCAGATATAGTATCATGATGTGATCCTTCTTGATTGGTGGTGGAAATGATGTAAGATTATTTAATATAGACTAGTAGCATGCATACTGTACTTTTCCTGAGCTGTCATGTGCAGATACCTATACCATGTATGCTTTCTCTCAAGATGTCTTGCTGAATGAAGTAGAGACAGAGGCTGAAATCATACGAGCACAGGCAGCAAAGACCTCATCAGATTGAGATTGAGATTGAAAGAATTGAAGAATTACCCATTTTAGAGGTTGAAAATCAACATTCCTCTTTGTGCGCTAAGATTACTTGAGGATAAGTTATACAACTCCAAGGATAATACCCTGCATTTCAAAGTGTTCATTGATAACATATATTGCCATGTCTAAGCTATAAAAGCCATTTAACCTTTCTATCTACTTTGTGAAACTCCAATAAACAAACTCAATGAAAGATAATTGTGTGTGAGAAGTTGTTTTAGGGTAGAACTCCAAACTGCCTGAAGAAGACTCAGACCTTTTATGTACTGAGTTATGTTTTAAAATACATTTTGCATCTGAAAGAAGGTAATGATTTATTTACCAGTAGCATAGGTGAACTCTTTCTGTTCCTCATATACATCTAACTTAGCAAGGTGTCAGTCTTTATCAACATATTTATATTTATTAGAGCTTTATAAGCTTCAAAGGGATATTTCATTTTCATGGTGCTTTGGGGGAAATTAGACCTTCAAAGCTGTTTTATGAAGTAACATGACCCCTATTATCCTACCTTTGCATTGTATTCTGTATGTTCCTCCGCTCCCATTCAGTTAGAACAAACACAAAATGCCTCAATAAGGTTACCAATGTTTCCTCCACAATGCAAAGGACCGCTAACCATGTCAAATTCTAAATTCTTTGCAAAGACCAAATATATTTATAAACATGACAGGAAGCAAAATTGTAATAAGAATCTTGCTCAAAGGATTGATTTTTAAATCTTTTAAATATTCTTACTTGGAATTGTAGGTTCTGAATATAATACCTTTGAAGACTATTGACCTAAAACATGTGTAACAATTACATTTGAACAGTTCATCTCTTTTTCAGCAGCTACTGTGTTACATTTATCTTTAATGAATGTATTTAATCTTCAAACCTTTCCAAATTGAAATTAGTAGTAGAAAGGAAATATTTTATTAGCCGTCTTGAAACTCTCACCACCCATCTTGAGTAATCTGTTCAGAAGTATGAGAGGTAGTATGGAATAGATACAAACCCAGGTTGTGCCCAGAAAAACTTCTGTGGATATCAGCACAAAAAATATTTTATTGAAGAAATAATAGGCAAATGATTAATTTACTGCAAGATATTGAAGTTTTGTCAATTCTAAAATAAAACCAAAAGTAGAACTGATGGCAGAAGGATATAATTGTCAGTGATTCTCTTATTTACAATTATTAGAAAACTAGACAAAATTATGATTTTAAACACTAATACTTAGTTTGAAATAGAATTATGTAGAACAAATATGAAATATGATTACTAAAATGCATAAACATTTATTGAAATTTGAAACAGAAGAACAAGTAAGAGAATGCATGATAAAGGTGCACCAGAGGTGAGGTAGGCCCTACTCCTGACCTTTCAGAAAGATAACCCTGGCCTTGCTTGGGGTGCACAGAGCTGCATGCAGCCTTAGGGCTGGCTAGCACCCTGAAAGCCTTCCCCACGTTTTAATTAATTTTTAACATAGAATTTTATTCATGATTGCCTCTTTTACATTTTATATACTGTTTTATGTTTTGATATTTTATTTGTGCACTGCCCAGAGTGACTCTATGAGGGAGATAAGCATTTTCAAAGGTTTTGGGTATAATAACCAGGTGGAAGCTATTCACAGCTTTCCAATCCCTTTCCGAATCATGCCCATACTGGACCCAATCATCTATGATAAGAGGTTTTTAAACCAAAATCTGAATTTATTTATTTTTTTATACCGAATCATGCTAATTTAATCCCTGCCCTAATGTTAACAGCAGTTTGCAATCTCTTTGATTTAATCATCTAATAATTATATTTGTCACTTCATTGGATTCTTCTAATTCCTTATAATTTAAGTTAAAAATACTAACCTTTGGAAACTATTTACAACTAGTCATTGTAAAGAATGTCTTTTCATTGAAGTATTTTTGTGCTTTGATAATTCTATTAAAATGCTTCATCCTACAGACAATTGCTCAGAATGCTTTTTGAAAGTTACAAGCGTTTACTGAATCCCACATTATACATATATTTGATGTTACTTTAAATAAGTAAGGCAATTAACTTTCCAGAAAGTTGTAATGTTAGATTAACTGGTCTATACCTTCTTGTCCTCTTTCCATTCCACAAAGATAAGACATCTTTTTTAAAAAAAAGATAAATGCTTGATTAGTGTCTTCTAACAGAGAGATTACACTTGGGATTACAGTATATTAGGTTTGAAAACAGACTAAAATTAGCTTCTGTAATTATCCAACTGCCCATCTATTAACTTAATTTCTGCTTTTAATGGGCTTAATGTTAAATTAATGAAATTTCTTTAAGGAGCCTAAAAAATATGTTTGCGTCCATTATTATTGCTTTACATTCTTTTTGTTATTTAATTACCAAAAAAATAATAATAATAGACATTCCTTTATTTACAAACTTCAGAGTGACAAACATTTACTAATACAAACAAACCTGTCAGTGACTCCAGCCTAAAAGATTCTACGGGTAGAAAGTGTTAGTTTATGCATGCTGTGAGCCTCCCATAAAGAAGGTGGCATAAAGAAGGTGGCAGTATCCCACACCCCTTGGCTAGGAGCATGTTTGGGAGGCTCCACTGACTGAGTGGAGCAGAGACTGGCATGAAAAGACCTGAAACAGGATCCAAACACCCTAGGAGGGTAGAGAATTGCTAAGGCACTAAAAAGTTGTCTCCACTTGAATGCTGACACAGAAGGGGGTTCTATCAGAGAAGAACAACTGACCCATGCACATGCTTGGAGAAGTCTAATGGTAGGGAAATGGGGTGGCATGAAAATGGGCATTGGAGCTGGGAGTCTCCCACTGCTGGAAAGCTCCCACCAAATTTGCTCCTGGTTATCCCTGTGGAGAATGAAATGGGCTGCCTACCGTTGTTTATATGATCAAGACTAAACAGTGTACCTCACCCTTTCACTTGTGGGTTGTACTGGTTACCTTGCTGGCAACTCTTTCCCAGTGAGGGTCCCAGTGGCCTGTGGGATGACTGGCCTGCTCTTGCCCCAGTGGCTGAAATCTGAGCAAATAAGTAAGCAGTGAGAGAAAGCTGAGATGCTCACTGATGCTTAAAGGGCATTAAGGGGTTAATTTGCAATCAATCAGGTGAAGAACTTTAACAACATTTTTTAAATACTTCGATAGACTTATAAAAAAGGCACTTAGTAATAGCCTCTTGGAACACAACCTGTTCATAAGTAGGGGATTGTAACCTTTTCTATAATAGTTGCCATGATATTGTACATTAAGGGGTTCTTGGCTATTTGGACATAAAGGTACTTTGCTTACCCTTAGACTATTTAGAATTTAGCAAGAGCATATATGAGTCACAATTCTATAAATGTGGAACAAAAAACAGATGTCTCTTAAAATGTAAGCCTTTTCAGTTCAGATTTGAAGATCGATCCTCAAGGAAGGCTAATAAGGTCAATCAAGGCATGACTAATACATAATTTCTATTGAAAAACTCCAGGGAATGACTACAATGTATAAATAAGATAATACTAATGTCACACAGAATTAGTACGAGTACACTAATATTTTTCAGATATTAGAAATACATAGTCACATGTAATTTTTAACAGCTTTGCAAATCTTTTTATGCACATATTAAAATACTTCAGAACATCAAAAGTAACTATTTAGTGAAGGTCAGAATATCTGAAAGCCGTTTTTCAAAGCAAAAGTGACTTCAGGAAGTGGGATTTTAGGGCAGGTATGGCAAACGAAAGATGGCTTTGTGAAAGCAGAGCCAAAGACCCATGGCAAAGATCTTTGCCAAAGGAATTGATGAGTAAGTTGATTCCTTGGAATCTCTGGATAAAGAGGTTGCCTGTGTGTGCTCCAGATGGCTGCTTCCCACTACACCAGGGGTCTCCAACCTTGGCAACATTGAGACCTGTGGACTTCAACTCCCAGAATTCCTCAGCCAGCTTTGCTGGCTGAGGAATTCTGGGAGTTGAAGTCCACAAGTCTCAATGTTGCCAAGGTTGGAGACCCCTGCACTAGACTACAGGGCAGTCGTTTTCTATGGATTTGAGTGCTGGGATATGATGAGATTATCCATCTTTCTCAACAACTCTGGTGGGACTTTTTAAAAGAAATGATGTTTGCAAGCCATACTTTGAGAAATTGCTCATTAACTATTTCTAAGCTATTAGAGACCTTCACAATGACAAGTTTGAATATGACAGATGAGTTTACCTTTAATCCTAAAATAAAATTTTAATTGTAAGCTTAAGAATTCAAAGAATCTGAAATAAACAGCAAAAGATAAATAGGATTTTGATCCTAGAGAGTTATAAATGGATTAAGGATCCAGATATAAAGAGATTTTGGAGTTACTTATAAAGTACAAATAGCTTCTCATGGGAAATAGCTTCTGTTATGGTTTTTATATGACATGGATAAATAATTTTATGATTTCAAAAATTGGCCATTATAGGGAACTAAAAATTTTATCTAGAAAACCTATATAGAGGCTTGAAAGTTGCTTTATGTTATAACAATGACACTGAAGGAGAATTTTGGAGAATTGAATCAGAAAATAGTCTGCTTCTATGGAGAGACTACAGATGTCCTTGACTTAAAACCACAAATGAGCCCCAAAATTTTGCTAAGACAGTTAAGCCATTTTTACCCCATTTGGGGACTTTTCTTGCCACAGTTGTTAAGTGAATCAATGTACTTATTTAATCAGTATCATAGTTGTTAAATGAATCTGCCTTCCCACTGTCTTTGTCAAAAGGTTGCAAAAGGTGATCACATGACCTTGGGACACTGCAATAATCACAAATATGAATCAGTTGCAAAGTGTCTGAATTTTGATCATGTGACCATAGGAATGCCACAGTGTGAAAAAATGAGAAAAATGTAATATGTCACTTTTTTCACTGCCATTTTAACATCAAAAGGCATTAAACATCATTAAAAGGATTGTGAGTCAAGGACTGCCTGGATATTCAAAAGATATTATTGAACAAATATCGGATATAGAACAAATGTTATTTGACAAAATAAGAGATGGTATCAAAATTGGATATATAACTGACAGGGGAATGATTTAGAACAGTGGTCGCCTTTTGGGCGCCAGGGACTGGTTCTGTGGAAAGAGGTTTTTCCAAGGACCAGAGAGGGCATGGTTTCACACATTGCCTGCATCCCACACATGCACAGATGGGCTTCGCTCATTTGCATGGCCCGGTTTTCGGTGCACCACAGACTGGTGCTTGTCCACAGCCCAAGGGTTTGGGGACCCCTGATTTAGAGAACAGTTTTACTGATTCTGCAAAAGAAATTGGTTAAAGTTTGAAATTTAAAAGGGAAATACAGATGATAAATCAAGAGAGTGACCTAGATAATTTTTCCATACTAGATTTTCAAAAGGTGTGATGGAACTATCTATAAAGGGGAGGTACAGTGATGGATTGCAGAAAAGTAGCAGATTCCTTCGAAGGAGGGAATGCATTTGAAGAAAGGGCGCAAGACGAAATATCCATCACAGAGCTGGATTGTGAAAAGCAGAAATGATTTAGGATAGCCAGTCTCTAGAATCTCCCAAGGTATATCCATCAGTTTAGGGTAGCATAGGTTTAGTCTGGCAAAAATCTGCCTATACAGTGTAGGCAAATGCAAGAATTGAACTTTGGCTGTTTTGTTTTGCTTTGTGTTGGGGCTAGGGTTGATGAAGCTTGAAGATTGTGTGTGATGGGACAAAGAAGAAATGAAGAGAAATCAAATCCTACACTATTTGAACAAACTAAAGATGAAGCCTGATAGAATTAAAAAGGACGATAAAGATAGAGCTTAATTGAAACAGCTAAAATAAGATATGTTGTTACTTCTAGCTATCCTTTATGGACTTTCTGCTGAAACTGGGACTGAAAAGATAATGCTTTATGGAATAGGTAACAGATGGGATATCACATAAAGTGATAAATGTTTGTAACTTTAGAGAGGCTGAAGAGTTACTAAATTTTATACTTGTGATGATTTGATGTCACTTCTTTATATTTATATTTTGTTTTTTCTTCATTTTTCTTTGCATTTGCACTTTTTACTCATTTTCTCTGTTCTCTTTTCTTTACATTTAGTTAGACTTTACTATTACAATCAATATTCTTAATAAAAATTATATAAGGATGACTTCAGAAAGTAGAAAAACAAACTTGGCATTTAGTATTTAGATGAGCCCGTACCACATTCAAATGGCAAAAAAAATAAAAAATCCAAAAATTCTTATTGTACAGATCCCTACCCCTGAATTTTTCTATTAAGCAGAATTCTTGCAGGCTTTGGCAGTTCATTTCCAGACCATAAACTTTTTGATGTGCTACTTTGACAACTCTATTGTTGCTCTTATTGTTTCTTATATATTTGGAGTAAGTGAATCATTAAACTAGCAACTGATTAGAAGCCAGACAAGGCATTTATCAAATGCATATTTCTTTAAAGCTCAAAGAAAGGACATTTCTCTTTAGTAGAAAATGTGTCCTATGTTATTTGTAATTCAGATTTCAGCAGCAGGATTTCCCCCTCTTATTAGAAGAGATTCTAGAATATTCTCAGATCTAGAGTGATCAAGTGCTTAGGGCAATTACAACTTATCCTTCCAATACTACTTCTCAGAGTGTATTTATATGAACTAAAGAAGCAGAATTGAGCCCAATAGTATTCTATCACTTTTTTTCTTCAAAAGTGGAATAGAGGAATAAACCATTTTCAGAGTTAGAAAAATTACATACCTGGCCTGAGTAGTCCCCTCCCCCAAATTCAGATACACCAGAATTCTTGGAGACTAAATGACTCAAATAGTTGAAATGTGTGACAGTTCCTACTTGTTGCTTTCATCCATTGTAAATTTCCATTTGTCTTTGTTGTTTCTGTTAGATTCTCTCCTCTGGTTATAGAGTTTTGATCATGAGAGCGTTCCTCTTTGGTATATCCCAGCTATTTTTTTATAGTTTTTATAAATACATTTCTTTTACTGTGGAATGTGCCTTTTGCACCAAAGAGATTTACTATTAAAACAATTTTACTGGAGATGGGAATAGCAAGAAAAAGTAGAATACAATGCTTTTTCAGATTGTGTCAGAATTGGGTAGAGATGTGTTTTATGATTCTTTCTCTTTTACTGGCCCATTTTATTCCCTTGGAAGTTCTACTGATGACAATGGAGGTGAATTAATCTATACCAGGCGTGGCCGCTTGCATCACATGCAAGTCATGCCAATCCCAACTCTATGAAGGGGAAAACTGTTGCGATACATCACGTGACAGTAATGTGACGCCACGAGTTTGACACCGGTAATCTATACTTACTTTACTATTACCATAAATTTGCTGCTTTTGTGCACATTTATTTGTTTATAATACCAAGGATATGGAAGACTAGATTCTGTGGCTAGAAGTCTTCAAATAACAATCTTTTTTCCTCTTTGCCAACAAGCACTGTAGCACTAATACTGGTATGCAGAACACTGGAAGTCAAGAAAGGGCTTAATAGGTGGAATCACCTCTCAATGCAGGATGCAGCATTCCTTGCTCTGTGAGAGGGGATTTCAAAACACCTCTGGATCCTGCCCTCCAGAGCACTAGCTTCCTAATAAAGCTTTTATTGTGCTAGTGCCTGCTTTATTAACATAAATACTTGTGGGGAGGTAGGAGTCAATGCCATTATTTCCTACTTGCAACACTTGTTTTTTCAATCTAAAAAGATTATGGAAGAAAAAAGAATAGCTTTCCCAAAAGCTCTTGGTCTGAACACAATCTTAATGGGGAGATCAGATTATAATAGTATTGTACAGGGAAGACAGGAAAAAAAGGGGTCAAAGAATCTAGACTATTTTTGTTTGAAGTATGTTTGTTTATTTTCATTAAGTTCACATTTTTTAATTATTTTCGGCCAGGTTGGTGCTGTCTTACTACAATATCAGCTTTCCTTTCAAAGCATGTCTTTATATACTGTATTATGGTAGATGTACAAAATCTTATGTACAAAGTTACTCCAAAGTGCAGACACCCTTGTAAGAAAAGTTGATCCTTAATCAAGGCAAAAATGTCCAAAAGTGCAGAGGGACTGCCACTGCTTTTAAGGCTAAACTTGCAGCTGAATTAATGAGGAGAGGACCTAATTCCTGTAAGACTAAGGCATACTTATCTCCCATAAAACAGCTGCTTAAAGATTCAGAGAAGCCTCCTGTGGCTTTGGAAATTAGGAGAGCTATTAAGATCTACTCTAGGTCTTGATCTCCTCTTATCAAGGCACATAGATCAATAAAGCTTGAAGCATAAGGATTCCACTCCAGAACATGAAAAATCCCATAGGCACCTTTTACTTCTATTTTAGTTGCATTCCTTTATAAGAGAGAAGCAATAGAAAAGCATGCACATCCTGGCATTTTCATGATAAATCCTCTCAAATCGCAGGGGCTTGGCATCCCTTTGCATATCCAAAGCTTATAAAGAGAAACTCAGTAGCACCGAAGTGTTTTCATCCTTAGTTGTTTGGTACATATACGATTCTCAGGAGCATCAATTCTGCTCCTTTTATCAAAATATATTTGCCATACTGAATAATAGTGACTGCCCTTATAAACTGAGCAAAAAGCATATGTTGCAGAAGGCCCTTTCATTCCATCCTTTTGAGGGTGGGCATCAGGTTGAGGTAGAATCCACAGATGTATCATCTAATGGTTTGGTTACTGAAAAAAAACACAAAAGTAATTTGTAAAAACAATGAATTTTAAGTAGCAGGCATTTGATGTCTACTGCTCGTTGATGACATGGACTTACTAAATGTCCTAAGCCACAAAAATGCATCATTTTCTAGGGGTTGATCATTTTTATTGAAATGATACTGTACTTCAACTCATAACATCCCTTGCTATCGGTATTGTTCGTTAGGGCTGAACTAATGGAAGTTTTAATTCTGGAGTGTCACAAGTGGTACATTCCTGGATTCACGTGATATTTGAATCTTATTACTATGGTTTAATAGATTTGATTTATGGTTAGCACAATATATGTGTGGTTTATTTCATTTATTTATCAAATTTATACAACTGCCCATCTCACTGATGTGACTCTGGGCACTGTATAATAAAACTAACAAAACAATTTTTAAATAACAATTAAAAACAACTAACCTAAAAACAACTTTTAAATAACCATTAAAACAATGAACGTATAATGCATCAAAACCCACATACATTACTTCATGGGCTCCCTGTTATTGTGGGATCCCCAAACCCACTTTTAAAGATATTTCTTAAATACCGATAGAGTTGAAGCTAATCTTGCCTTGAGGGAACGATATGCCAAAGAGCAGGTGGTACGGTAGAAAAGGCTTGTCTTCTGGGTGCCATCTTTAGCAGATGAGACCCATAACATGCTTTTCCTGTCAGACCTAGATGGATGGCTAGATGTAACCCAGAAGAGGTGTTACATATTATTTATTTACATGTGTCTAAGCAACTTAGTATATTCAATCCAGACAGTCTAAGGAATATTTATATAATGGCATGATTTCTCTAGTCAGAATTTGAAAAGCTGAGAATTTCAGCTTCTATTCCACTCCTATCCTATGCTATGCATACCTAGAAATTTGGAGAAAATATTTCAAGTGTTATTAATGAACACAATTATTATAATCTTTCTATTGAAACATTGAACATGGACTTAGGTTGCCATATTTTGATAACTATAGCAAAATAATAAAGACACACACTTACACCTGTGTTTTTATTTCTGAAACTTTTGAAAACTAGTGTGCTGCATTCAAATTCTGTTGCTTGACTCTTATGGGGTCCTGATCTATATTATATATTATGATTCTGCACAGTAAATCAGTTGATTTGGCATTTTTGTCCACCTATCAAGTCCTTTCCAAGGACCTACGATAGGCAGATGTTTGTTTGATAGTATTAAAAGTATCATTGTAAGATATCATCTGTTTCAAGTAAAGCTGCTTTTTTGCAATTGATCACAAATTAGAAAAAGTAATAAAAAATAAAGCAGTACTCTGGGATTATATTTGTAGCAAATTAATGAGCTTAGGAAACTTTTCTGGTTTGGCTAATTCATGCCTAGAATAATTACATTTGGGAGGAATGACAAAGTGGATTTTGCAGTGGTGGAGAGGGGTTAAACTAGTCTGCCTGAAGAAAATAAGGTTCTGCTGTGTTGGACTATAAGCTTGCACTATCTGCATATGTGACATTATGTGGCATATGTGGCATGTCCCAAAGGGTTAGGGCTTGGGGCCCAAGGTTGTGGTGCTACTTTTGCCATGTAGATGAAAACATCTGGATACCATGGGTGGGGAAAGATTGATCTAATTTCTTCAAACAAGAAAAAGGCAAGTTGGGTTGCACAAGACTTGCCTGCCCAACAGAGGCTACTTAACCTCTGGCCCAGAGCAAACATTCTAGAAACATTCTAGTGCTTCTCAAACTTGGCAATTTTGAGATGTGTGGATTTTAACTCCCAGAATTCCCAGCCAACTGCTGATCTAGTCCATTCCTTACCAGACATCCAATATCACTAGCAAACTTCACCCCTTTACTTTGTCGCTGTTCCTGGGAGGCAAGGTTGCTGCCACTCACAGAATTTCTCCTCATGATCCCTGGATAGGTAATAATCACATTAATGCAAAGACAACTGTAACGAAAATCAATATATAGTACTAATATAGATGGGAAGCTAACATCATTACACAATATCATACACAATTACAATATGCATGTTATTTGCATTGGGATGGGGAGGGGTATTTAAACAAAATCTCACCCATCCATCCATCCATCCTACCAAAATCTTAATCAAGACCGTTAGTTTCTTCTAATATTAGAAACAAGGAAATAGTTATTTTAATTACTGTTATGGGATGAGTGGGGTGGTTAAAGTCTCCTCCCCTCTGAGGGATTTTATGTAACTGGAAACAGGTAAGTGAACAAATGGCTGTACAATTTGTACGTGAAGGCTTTATCCCTAAAAAGATGGTACTTGGTCAATATTAAAGTGTTTTCATTGAGATCAGGCCTTTAGTCTTGTTATTTCATTGAAATAAATTTCCATAAATAGATAGGCATTTATTTAAATGTTTTCAGCTCACAGATATCCAGGAAATGCCTAGAGATTGTTAACAAAACAGCAGTGCGGAATAGTTTCCCACAAAACATTGAGATGGTGTATATAGAATCAGGGTGGGTCATACGGTATAAATTCTATATTCCTTTATCCGCAAAGTGCATTTTCCAAAGTGTCACAAGGCACTTTCTCACTTAAGTAGGCTTACTGAAATTTGCCTTACAACTCCTGTAGATTAGTCAATTAAGTCTGCAGCATGCTTGCATGCACTTAGCACAGAGGTAAGAAAGGGCTTACCTTGAGGCTGTGTTGCGTCTGGGCGCTGTAGGCTGCTGCGCCTCAGGGGATTGAAGCTGCCCTTAGAGAGGCGGCGTTGGCGACTGGAGAGCATGGTGGCAGGTGATACAATTCCAGCAGGTGGCACCTTGCCAAGGCGGGTATAAAGCTCTACTATTTCTTGTTTCTGCTGGGCCTGGAGCTTTTCTACTTCAGAGAGATGCCTGAGAGAAGGACAAAATGAAAGGGGATATTACTGAATGGAGTAGGGGGGGAAATTATTTACTGCCAAGTAGTACCAGGACTACTCACTTCTGGCGCAAGGCTTGTAGTTCATCCCAGACGTCATCATCTTCTGTGCTGTCTGAATCATCACTGCTGGGGTAGGAAGGGCTGTGCATATAATTCATCCAAACATTGTTGCTATGAGTAGATTCGCCATCACCCTCTCCCTCTGCCACGGGAGTGGTACCCTCCTCGGCTTCCTGCACAGGTGTTTCACCAGGAGAGTCACTATCAGATTCGGAAGTACTCGAGATGTCAGGTCCATCGCCTTTGGGGGGGGATTCTGATGGGATACTCTGTGTGGGTGTCACCTGGAAACGGCCCAGGATTTGTGGCTTGGGCTCTCCTGGTAAAGAAAAATGAAATATGAGGAAGAGCTGTGGGCAAATCTTCCTATAGAGCAACATTTTTCGAAGTTGGCAACTTTAAAACGTGTGAACATAAATACTCCTAGAATTCCCCTCTAGATGTTACAATTACCAGCTACTGCTCAAAGGATATTGTGAAGCGACTCACAGTATGTCTTCTTACATGAAGTATCAAAAAGAACAAGTTATCCATGGTAAGACTTTGTTATGGTCATAGACCAGGGGTGGGCAAACTTTTTGGCTCGGGGGCCGCATTGACTTTTAAAATTTGACAGACAGGCCGGGTCAGCACAAGATTTTTTGGGAATCGCCCCCAACCTTCCCCCTCTTCTCCTCCTTCCCCTCCCCTTGGAGGCCCCTGAGTCAGGAGTTGCTACCACCGGCGCAGCTCCGCGCGGCTCCAGTCCCGCTGCCTCGGGAAGGAAAGGCAAAAAGGAAGAGCCGCGGCGGTGCTTTGCAATGGGAGCAGCGGCACCAGAGGCTCAGGCTCAGCGGCTCCTGGTTTTGCCTTTTCCTTCCCAAGGCAACGCGGGACTGGAGCCGCACGGAGCTGCGCCGGCGGTAGCAACTCCTGACAGCCCCAGCCGGACACCTGAACGGAGCCCGGGCGAAACTGCCTGTTGCTGCTGCTGGAGCACCGCCGGGTCGCCTCCTCCAAGCAGCCCCCCGCCCGCCGGGCTTCCCCTCTGCCGCGCGGCTCGGGGCCAGGTGCGAGCGCCCGCGAGTTAAAAGGAAGCTGAAAGTTGCTGGGAAGTTGCTCGGGTGCTGGGAGCAGGCTTTTAAAGTGCTGCCCGAGCAGGACCGCCGAGCTGGGAAACGGGCACCAAGGCAGGGCAAGGCTCCACCAGCAGCAGCCTAGCTTTAGGTGGCTCCAAGCAGCCCGCCCGCCTGCCGGGTGGAACCCTTCCCGCTCCTCGGCGGGAAGACGCTCCAGCCTGCAAGCTTTGCCTTTGCAAAGTTTAAGCCTAGAAGCCCCAGAAAAAAAAGGGGGATCGGCGGGGACTCACCTTCGGAGAGGTCGCACTCGAAGGTGATTTCGAACTCCCAGCCGAGGCCTTTGCAAATTTCTTTTCTTTCCTACCCCTAGATTGCTCCGCACTGTTTTGCAGCTTTGGGGGCCATGCGGCACAGGGCAATACGCCACGCCCAGCGATTTTTTTTCAGGGGCGGGCCGAATTGGACAGACCAATGGCAGTGATTTTTTTTCAGGGGCGGGCCGCATTGGACAGACCAACGGGCCGTATGTGGCCCGCGGGCCGTAGTTTGCCCACCCCTGTCATAGACCATAGTTCCATGAAATCTATGGGTCCAACAAGTAACAGAGCCAAGCAAAGGAAATACAGCTGGTACTTTTGCCTCCCATTTTATTTGGTTGATGCCCTGGTTGTGGCTCATTTTGAAAGCTGGTTAAAGGCCATGACTTATACAGTGCTTATATACCTCATTCCATAAGAGCAGTAAACCTTCACTGTAAAGCAAGACAGCCAAAGTTTCAATGAGAGGGATACATTTGGAGCTCAGTTTGGGTGTCAAATAAAATCAAACCAAAAGCAAAAGGGCTAGCTCAGGAGCCCTTCTCTCTTTTCTTTTTGCCATGCCTGGGAGAGTAGTAAAGCAGGGAAGTATAGATTTAGAACTTTTCCACCATTCCTCAAGTCTGCTGAGTACAGCAGCAGCCTTGCACCACCTGCAGCAACACAAAAACTAGCCATTGAGTCAAGTGATGGTGGAAAAGAAAGGCACCAAAGAAGACTTCTCAGGAACTGGAAGGGACAATCTTGCAACCTGCCATAACCAATATTTACCAGTCAGACTACCCATTAAAGTCTTTTAACCACATCAACAAAATGGATGAAGTCAAGCATGTGAAATGATTTTGCACAGTTTGCAACTGTTGGATGGTACTATCTTAGGAAGGGAACACAGTTTTATATCAGTACAGCTAATTTTAGCCTAACTCATAGTATAGGGAGTGGGGTGTCAAAATTTGCAATGTAGCATTGTGATGCAAAACTTGCTCCTTTTGAACAATGTATGCATCACCACATCTGGCACTGTGCTGATTTTGAGCTATCCACTAGGGATGCTGCTCTGAGTCATGGCTTTGCACCATAGCTACTTGTAGAGGGCTTCAAATTTCCTTCTCCAATTCTTCTGAAACCCTTCTTTACCTTCACTGAGGGTTGTGTGTTCAGCAGAAGAACCATTGGAGATAGAGAGATCTGATATAGTTAATTGTGATCCAGACCAGGAAGAAACAGGAGCTACCTGTGGAGAAAGGGAAACAAATCAATAGAGAATTTCCTTTTTTTGGTCCATTCACCATGCAGTGGAACTCCAGTTTGTTTCTTCAATAGATGGCTGTGTTATCCATTGAAAATTCATTAAATCAAAGGATTAACCTGGGATTCAGGCAGCGCTAAAATAATGTACATCTCATCTCACCCTAATATGGAAAAACTGTTACAATCAAGAACTCTCTATCAATATTTAACTGAAGTTCCTATGGAGCTGAGGTAAAGCTTCCAAGGAATGTTCCTCTATTATAATTAAAATAAATCCCCATGCCGATTGTTAAAATTGCTAGCTTTTGATGTCTAAATATAATAAAAGCAATCACTATTTCCTAAAATGAACTAATTTCCATGTAGCAATGTCCCCATTTATGTTCACCCATCATAATTAAGTAATACATTTTAACAGTACCTTAGAACTGAGGCACGCGGTTACAAGAGAGCCTCTTGTTTTCCCCATCTATAGTCATATAAGATACTGATTCAAAAGACTTACTGGACTGTTCTCAGAATTCCCAGCAATTGAGGTGACTGGAGTTGGGTTATAGCTTGGAGACACCACTGGCCCCAACATCCCATTGGCTAAGTGGGCTGGTTTCGGGGAAGACACCAGCTCAGGATAGATAAAACGTACAGTAGTGGGGCTGGGTGGACACAGAACTGGTGGCTGTGGGACTGGTGAGGTATAGAGAGGCCCTGTCTGGGCAGTCCTTACAGATACTGCTGGAAGAAATGACTGGGCCATACTCATCATAGCCAGAGAGAAAACATCGGCGAGAGAGAACAAAGGGGAAGTAGAGGTAGGCCACATAGGGATAGGTGGTGCAGGCACAGCAGTGCCAATGGATGGGGCATTGGAAGAGGTAAGGGGCAATGTGGGGAGAACAGAATTTGGTGGAGAAATTGGTTGAGGGATGGGGACAAGGTAAGAGGGTGTTGTAGGAGTCCCTGGATACATATGGTAGGTTGGCCAGGTCTGTCCAGGTATATTGGTGATGCCTGTAAGGAAAAAGGCAAGTTGGCAGGTCAGTTGGTCCTAGAAGCAAAGCAAAGGAAATCAGTTGCATCTCACTCATTATGTAGCATTGCAGAAAGCCTTCCCCATGTTTGCAGAGCAGGTGGGTCCAATTCATTTTGTTCTTTCCAATCACCAATCAGCTTTATTTTCTAATTAATATTAAGTAGATCATTTGCCCAGCTTTTTCCACCAATGCGCATATTTTGCACCAGGGGAAACTAAAATATGTGATGAATTTGGCATGGCTGCTTATATATTGAATGATTCTGGATAATATCTTTTATTTCAAAATGTTTAAAATATTTTAAAAAGAAATAGGGGAATGGGAGAATAGTGTAAGATAAAGTGGGAGACATAATGTATTGTGTTATATAATTCAGTCAGATTTTCCCCACATTTTTGGGATTATACAAAGTCTTGCCCCTGCCCAAATCATAAACAAGTCAACTACTTATAAATTTTTCCAAATTCAATTTTTCTCTTTGCATTTTTTTAAAAATCATGGTTCATGCAGGATATTAGACTCCTCCAGATTATCCCTTTATTGTTGAATTATCTTATATTATTATCACAGCACTATTTTGCTCCAGTAACTTTTTCTCAGCTTAATCTATTCACAGGGTTGTTGTTAGGAAAGTAGGAAGGGGTGATATTATATACTCCACCATGGGTGATACAACATAAAAGGCAGGAAATAATAGTTGTCATCATCACTATCACCTTAGATATCTAGTCAGTGTCCAGCATTTTACATTGCTGGATAAAGATTCTTCAAGATAGCAAGCCTGGTTACTTTCCCTGAATGCTATCTACTTAAATAGTATTTTACAACTACCAGTAGAAATAAACCACAACCAATCAGTTTTACCTGCAGATGTAGTTGAGAGTACTGGTTGCCCAAAATTTTGGGTAGTTGTTGAGGGAACGCTGGGGCTAAAGAGATCATTCTCAGAAATTGGATCCACCACTGAAGTATGGATAGGTGATAACGACACAGGCTGTCCTGAACTAAGGCAACCACAATCTGAAAAAAGTTGAATTCTTACGATACATATTTAGATCCTTTACTACAGATTAGCACCCCTTAATGAATATCTTATAAGGCTGAGTCTTTCATCATTTTCATCATTTTTAACTTTCATGTTTGCTAACATACATATTATTATTGATAAGGTATAACATTCAATCATGATATCCTCTTTTCTCATCTTTTGACACACATTTGTATTCTAAAACAGCAGAAAGCAGATAAACTCTGTTTCAATTTTTATGAAAATCTTGAGACCTGGCAATTGCAGCCTAATATAAAAGTTTGCACCTAGAATTAAATAATTCTGAATTCACAAATATATATTGGATACTCAAACTGAATGCCATTTATAGTGCTTCTACATAAAAATACTATTACTTATTCCAAGTATTCTTTGTTTCAGCAGTATAATCGAGAAAAATTGACAGCATATGAAAAAACATCATTCTTTTGTTAATTCCCTAGGAATCTGCCTCCTGCACTCCTACACTTGTTTGAAAATAATAGAATGCTAGGGGGAACTGTAATTTTCTGAATGTATGGCTATTACAAGCTGGCTATTAAATTTTGGAAAGATTTATCATTCCTAGTGAAGACTAATAGGAGTAATATTATTTTGGGTTAAATTCTCAGAGAAGGACTTCAGTCCTACTTCCCCTCTGATTGCCTGTTAAGTTTCAGTGTTTGAGAGATCAGACCCAGTAAATGAAATAGCTTTTCAAGTAGCAAGTGAAAAGTAAAATGGGTTAAGCAAATGTTTGATTACATACCACTAAGAGATGAGGATGAGGAGATGGAGCATGAGAGGTCTTGCAGTGGCAGCTCGGCCTAGAAGAAAATAGGAAAAAGGTAAAAAAAAGAATAATCATTTAATAGATAATGAAAAGAGGCCTCTGACCATGTTGTATTAACAGAGGGATACAATCAAGATCAAGGGAGGTACTAATATCACTCTATAAAGCCTTAGTAAGACCACACCAAAACATCCTGTTTTGTTAACCACATTATAAAAAAAGATGTTGAGACTCTAGAAAAAGTACAGAGAAGAGCAACCAGGATGATTAGGGGACTGGAGACTAAAACATGAAGAACGGTTACAGGAACTGGGCTTGGCTAGTCTAGTAAAGAGAAGGACCAGGGGAGACAGGATAGCAGTCTTCTAATATTTGAGGGGCTGCCACAGAAAGGAAGGGGTCAATCTATTTTCCTTCTTAGCCATAAAGTATTTGGGATTAATGGAAGAAGAATCTTATTCGGGGTCCAGTTTTCAGACAAATCTGAATTCTTCTCATACCAAAGTACCTTAATGAAAGTGGCCTCAGCATTTTAAGATATAGGATGAGTGAAGGAAAAGCCAAAGGAAAGATGGCTTATCTCTGAAGATCTGTTACTGTGCTCAGCTAACCAAAAATATGAGGAGATGCATCTTCTACTAATTTGGAAAATAACAAAAATGAGTAAAGCAATTCCAGATGCTATATAAATATTTTCTATCCTAATTCTTAACCAGCAAAGATCTGAAACTCACTGAGAGAGTGCCAGTAGCCGAAGTAGGAGATATACATTGCACATCAGGCTTGCCCAGAGCCCTCTGTTGTTTGTTCAACTTATCCTTCTGGAGGAGTGCTTCTACACGCAGGATAATATCATGAATTCCCTGGATGAATTGTTCCTGTTCAGATTTCAGGACAAATTCCTTGGCAACCTGGGAAGCCAGAGGCACAATCAAAAGAAGAATTAAGGAGATCACATCCTGCCTCCAGTTCCTATTGGTATAGATATTATGAATTAAAGAAATCAACATTCATACCATGACAGCTGCGATTTCCTCAGGATTGTCTCCATCCAGATCAAATTTGAAGGTGACCATCTTGTTATTATATGTTTGTAGTTGACACTCAACTACTTGATCATTATGATTTGGCATCTACAGAAATTGGGGGATTAGTGTTAGGGTTTCTGCTAGTGTGTGCAAGCAACACACCCAGACCCAGACCCAGACCCAGACCCAGACCCAGAGAGATAGACATACACACACACAAACCCCTAGTGTGGCCCAATAGGAAATCCAGCTTTCCTGATGGCTTTCAAATTTTGCAAGATAGAAAGACATTTAGGCCTTTTCCTTCTCTTTCCCTTCCATTACTTGTTAAAACATGGGTTATTTGGAGAGGAATTATTTCTGCCAGCATGTTAATGATATAAAAGGGTTTTTTCTTCTTCATACATTTACATGTATTTCTGTGCTGGGATATTTTAGAATTGTACAACAAAGTAGATTGGCAGAAGCCTAATGCATGCCATCCAATTTACATAATTTTGTTTCTTAAAACAAAAATAGACCATGAAAAGACTCTACAGGAATATTCTGAATAATCAGTTATGATATTTGTATGATTGGTAAAGATTTTAAACACACATATATAAAAGATTTTTAAATTATGGAAATGCCATTGCATAAAAATGCTAAATTTCTCTGAATAGATTGTTTCCATATGCTACTTACAAAAAGTAACCTTCCCCAAGCGCTCTCTGAAAATCTGAAGGTCAGACAAAAATGAGTAGTTTTAAAGCAGTCTGTAGTGATCCCTCAGGCTAATTTGCTGAATTAATACATGGGAAAAATCCAGAGCTATTTACCTAACTGAAGTTATAATGAGAATATTTGGAGGGCATTCAAATAGGAAAGTAGGAGTTAGTAGGGCGTAATGGTTAGTAACTGTGTAATGGCCTAGACATCAGGGGCCTGAGTCGTAGTCTCATCTTAGGAAAGTTAACTGGCTAGGCGACTTTCAGGCATTAACTCTCTCCCAGTTCAACCCACCTTGTAAGGTTATTGTTGTAGGAAAACTAGAGGAAGGTATATTAGGTATGTTCACCACCTTGAGTTACTTATAAAGTAATAAAGGCAGGATAAAAATTTAATAGATAAAAGGTAATTTACTAGGTGAACAAATCTTATAATAGCAATTCTAAAAGGAGATATTTAGATATTCGTTTCAAATAAAATAATTGTTTTTTTTCTGTTATTTACTTATTTCCGTTCCTTGTATTACAAAATAATTCTTATATGTATATGTATTGGAAAAGAGAGGGAGATTCTAACCAGGACAGCAAGGAATGTAAATCCATAATAGATTAAGTATTTCCTCTATCGATATAGTAGGCATGACACTTCAATTCAACTCACTTCCCCAAACTACTGTCTTTTGTTTTTTTAAAATCAGTCTATAGGGCTAAGGCAGTTTGGCCTTAAATGAAAACTTTTGAGTATTTATTAAACAAATAATTCTCTATTATATGAAAAAGAAGTTGAGAGGCAAAAGGGAATAATAAGACAAATAAATGTAAGTAACTAAAAATATTAGATGGCAATTGTTCTTAACATTTTATACATTCCCATATTTAATGCAGAAGTGGTATTCGGCAGGTTCTGACCAGTTCTGGAGAACCGGTAGAGGAAATTTTGAGTTGTTCGGAGAACTGGCAAATACCACCTCTGACTGGCCCCACCCCCATCTATTCCCTGCCTCCCGAGTCCCAGGTGATTGGCTGGGTCTTCTTTTGTTGCCCTGCACAGGAGAACGGAGCTGGAAAGCAGGTTAGTGGATGGGGAGGGAATGGGGATTTTGCAATAACCTTCCCCTGGAGTGGGGAGAGAATGAGGATTTTACAGTATCCTTTCCCTGCCACGCCCACCAAGCCACGCCACGCCCATAGAACCAGTAGTAAAAAAAATTGAATCCCACCACTGATTAGATGGAACAATAAATATTAAGTATAGCTTTATATCTGACCTTAATCAGTATTTAATTTCCTTGCTGCCCAATTGTAAATATCATTTGATTAAATTATATTTTTCTCTCACACTTGAAAGAGATATAGTCATGTAACCAAGAAATCCAGGCAAATGTCTACCAAAGTCTATGTGTAAACATATAGCACAAGGAATACAACGTATCTGCTTATCTATTCATTTCTGAAATCTAATTTTTATTACACTGTACTTGATGAGGATACTGGTAAAAGGAAGATAAGGCTGGTAAATCATTTTGGATCTTTCCTATTCGAACCTAAATGAAACCTCCTTTTTCTACCATACTCTCATTTTTTCATCTTTGTATCCTCAGGCAATGAGTGACTGAGATGGCCTTAAGTCAGTCATCCTTAGTGATATCAGTGTTATTCAGATGCCATTCATGAGCAACTTCAAAATGTATTAAATCCATGATGCTTTACCACTCATTGCCTTGGGGAGAATTGCAAGAATCAGCAAGAAGACACAAATGTCACAATGGTTAATTATCTGGCTCTATAATTGCTGGGGAGCAATTCAACATAGTAGTGGAGAAAGGTCACAAACAATTTATGCAACTTAATACTGTGTCCTCGTTGTGATTTAAGAAAATGTACCCTGGTTCTCAATCTGATAGACAATAATAAAATTTTATGCCAAATTGCATGGTTCCAATTTCTCACAAAGAGCCAGCTTGGAGTAATGGTTCAGGCACTAAGGTAGAACCCAGGAGATGGTGAGTTGTATCCCTGCCTTAGGCCCAAAGCCAACTGGGTGACCTTGGGATGGTCACTCTCTCTCAGTCCTAGGAAGCAGGTGGTGGCAAACAGCTTCTGAAATCTTGGCAAGGGAAATTTCAGGAACTAGTGCAGGCAGTTGCCAGGAGTCAATATGACATATAGGCACTAAACTTCAATCCAAAAAGAGATCACTCTGGCGGAAAAACAAATCTGGTCACGTTGCCAATTTCAAAAGCCGATACAAAAATTTATGCCACCAGATAAAGACCGAATGCACCAATTATCACATTAAACAAGAGGAAAACCTTCTAAGCACCAATTCCACCCGTGCTTTTTACAATTTTGTAAACAACAAACTAAAGACTCAAGGTCCATCCCACCCTTGATAGGACCTGATGGTAAAGACTGCAACGACGACACCATTAAAGCCAACCTCTTTAACACATTCTTCGGCTCAGTATTTGTAAACAGCAACGGATCATGCCCAGTATTTCCTAGCCGTACCACAGATAACAACAATGATCTAATACATATCGATTTTACAGAAGACAATGTTGAAAAAGCACTACGCAATCTAAAACCATCTCTATCTATTGGACCGGATGGAATATGTGCCTACTTCTTAAAAAAGCTATCCACTGCCATAGCCAAACCTCTAAGCATAATCTTTGAAAAATCTTTCAGAACCAGCTCCTTGCCTAACCTATGGTCACAAGCCACAGTCATCCCCATCTTCAAAAAGGGAGACCCAAGCCTAGTTGAAAATTACAGACCAATCTCCTTATGCTGCGTCACCTGTAAAGTCATGGAATCAATTATTAACCAATCCATCATCCTCCGCTTAGAGACAAACAACCTACTCTCCAATAAACAATTTGGTTTCAGAAAAAAACTATCCTGTAATCTGCAACTCTTACACTGCAAAAACATATGGACGACACAACTCGACCAGGGCAAAGCAATAGACGCAATCTACATAGATTTCTGTAAAGCCTTTGATTCAGTGGTACACGACAAACTACTCCTAAAAATAAAATCCTATGGTATCTCTGGACAACTGAACAACTGGATAGAAGCATTCCTGGCAAACAGACAACAAATGGTCAAAATTGGGAGCGTCCTATCAAATTCTGTACCTGTCAATAGTGGTGTCCCCCAAGGCAGTGTTCTAGGACCAACTCTCTCCATACTCTACATAAATGACCTCTGTGATCATATTAAGAGCAATTGCATTCTTTCGCTGATGATGTAAAGCTGTTCAATACCACAGACAATACTGCTACCCTACAAAAAGATCTTGACTATGTATCAGAATGGTCAAACAAATGGCAACTTCAAATCTCAACAAATAAATGCTCTGTCTTACATATTGGCAAAAAAATCAGAAAATAAAATACAAGCTGAATAGTCAAGATCTTGTTGATGACCCAAGCTCTGTAAAGGACCTTGGAATACTCACCTCTAATGATCTAAGTGCTAGAGCCCACTGCAACTATATAGCCAAAAAGGCATTAAGAGTTGTTAACCTAATCCTACGTAGCTTTTTCTCTGGTAATATCACACTACTAACCAGAGCATACAAAACATTTGCTAGACCAATACTCGAATACAATTCATCAGTCTGGAACCCACATTACATATCTGATATTAGCACAATTGAGAAAGTCCAGAAATATTTCACAAGAAGAGTTCTCCACTCCTCTACTCGTTGTAGAATACCTTATGCCACCAGACTTGAAATTCTAGAACTAGAAAACCTTGAATTACGCCGTCTTCGGTCTGACTTAAGCATGGTATATAAAATCATACATTGCAATGTCCTACCTGTCAATGAATACTTCAGCTTCAACCATAACAACACAAGAGCACACAATAGATACAAACTCAAAGTTAACCGCACCAAACTTGATTGCAGGAAATACGACTTCAGCAATAGAGTGGTCAATGTCTGGAATACTCTACCCGACTCTGTAGTTTCTTCCCCAAACCCCAAAAACTTTAACCTTAGACTGTCTACTATTGACCTCACCCCTTTCCTAAGAGGTCTGTAGGGGGCGTGCATAAGCGCACCAACGTGCCTACCGTCCCTGTCCTATTGTTTCTCTTATTCTTCTTTTATTTTTCTTATATGTACCCATTTCATGTATTCACAACTATGTATACACTTATACTTATTATCTTGTAAACAATTGGCAAATCAAATAAATAAATAAATAAATAAATGAATGAACAAATAATGAGAAAGCTTTTGTTCTAGCATGCAAGACTATCACAGCTATGTAGGTAGTCCTCGACTTACTACCACAATTGAGCCCAAAATTTATGTTGCTAAGTGAGAATTTTGTTAAATGAGATTTGCCCCATTTTACAACTTTTCTTGCCACATTTGTTAAGTGAATCACTGCAATTGTTAAGTTAGTAGCACGGTTGTTAAGTGGATCTGGCTTCCCCGTTGACTTTTGCTTGTCAAAAGGTTGCAAAAGGGGATCATATAATCCTGGGACACTTAAACCGTCATAAATATGAACAAGTTACCAAGCTTCCAAATGTAAATCACATGTCCATGGTGATGTTGCAAAGGTCATAAGTGTGAAAAATTGTTTTTAGTGCCTTTGTAACTTCAAGTGGTCATTAAGTGAACTGTTGTAAGTTGAGAGCTACCTGTACTTGGGGCTTGGATATGAACCACACTGTACTTGTCTCACTTCGAGACATTATGACTACAATTACATTTAAGAAGCTGGGGAAGGCTCCTGGCTCTGACTGTTGCCAGATGAATGGATTACCTATGAATGTTTTTTTGTGTCTGTATAAAGGTTTATATGTGTGATGTACGTGTGACATACATATAATATATACTATGGCTTTTATATCTTAGGGCAATTATATTTTGATGCCTGTTTAAACAGAATACCATTCCCCAGTTTGAATAATTACAGTTTTTCTTAATCCTGGCAAATATATTCTAGTTACAGATCTATTTTCTTCATTAAGTTGATTTTAACAGCTATGGATTATCCCATAAATTACAGAATATTGGACTTTCTGTGCATGAGGGATAGCCAAGTGGATTCTTTAACACAGAAAGAATGAATCTACAACTAATTTGTAGAACTATTGCTATGTATTGTTTTATCAAAGTTTCAATTAGTCATTTTATTCTTTTTTTCGGACAAATGTGTACAAAAGGCAACTTCTGATCAACCTTTCTGGAGTTGTTTTTTTTATGATTATAATTTTCCAGACCTACTTTGTACTTTTTCCACTTTTAATGCCATCTCACAATCTTAGTACAGATGGATCTTCATAAATTCTTTTTTCCACCATTGTCTATTAATTACTATTATTATTATTAAACCTAAGGCTGTTGCAAGTGATAGCACTCACATTAGTAATGCGCAGACGAGATCGAGCACAACGGCGAACCAGCCTTCCAGAGCTTCGCTTAGCTTGGGGCTTTGATTTGTCCTCACTTGCAGAGAGACCCTCGTAGCCATCACTCAAGCCAGATGCCACATCAGATGTGTAACTATTCCCAGATGATGAGTAGGAAAGAAATTAGAAATGTGATCAGTTTCCATATATCATAAAATCCACCTCATTTCTTTTCCTTTCTAAATTCCTTGTTTCAGGCAAAGTTGAAGCTTTCAAGAAATTCCTGCTCAGAAAGAATATGTACCTTCTCTATTTCATCCTTTTCAAGCTGACTGCATAGAGTGAGGGGGAAAAAGAAGTCTGGGATATTACCACAAGATTCAAACACAATCCTACCAATGGTAATTTCACCACATCTCTTCTGCTATACATATTCAATCTACACTTGCAATTCTTTACTACCCTTAACAAATTGTCTTTATCAAACTTTATTTTGGCCAAAATGAAATTCCAATGAAGTTGTTCTGTGAATGTGAGCACTTTTCCTCTTAGGAGAATCTACCTATCATTCATGTTCCTTGGTCCTCTCTCTTTCACTCAAGAAACAGTTTGGGAAAAGCCTTGAGAATAACTTTCCTGTTTGTTGTGTATTCTGGATTTAGATCAATGCCCTTGCCCAAAAAGCACCCTGGTGAACTGAAGGACTTTTTTTTTGCTTTTCTTTTTGTTTCAGAAAGCACTGATTGTTTGGATTAGGAAAATAAAATCAGTAACTGATAAACTTCAGTTCAGACAGGCTATATCAGAGTTCTATTGTCAGTTAGCTTGGGCTCAGTAATGGTTATCAGAAGGTAGTCCACACAGCCCAATACATATTTGGCATCAGTTGCTGAATTATGGTGCATTGGAATTTAATTAATTTAAGAAAATTTATATGCCTGCCCAACTCACTCTCAATGAGTTGTTTACAAGGATAAAAAAAACAATATAAAAACAATAAAAAGCAATAACACCTCCTCCTGGCAACAACAACCAGTCAATCAAATAAGCCAGTTGAAGGGCTCCATCCCTCTCTGGGTGCCCCTGCCCCATGTCTACCAGGTCTTCATGGCCTTGCAAAAGACTGTCAAGGTAGGGCCAATGTTACTCAGGATGTTCCTGAGTAATCCCTATAGAGATTATCTTTATTCTAGGGAATTCAGCTTTATTTATCTCTGTACAGTGTATTTTAGGATTTAGAAGAGAGCAAACAGCAAGATTTTGTTCATTCTACATCCTGATTCATAGCCCATAGCAGTTAACCTCTGAAACTCTCCTACCTGTCAACAGGGGAAGAGATGTCACTGATGGAGACAGGATCCAAGCTCACAGCAATGGTCTGTGGGTATAAAGAGGGAAAGGGAAATTGCAATGCCAAGCCAGTTCACCTTCTCTCCATGTCTAAGCCATATGCATCAGCCTCACCCAATGCAGCTGTGCATGCCAGGGGCAGAATTTCGACTCACCGAAGCAAAGGAATGTTCCGAAACAGTTATTGATTTAGAATGACTCTTGTCAGGCAAGTCCACAAATCCAGAGGAACTTAAGTATCCATCAGTTTCACAATCAGCTGTGAAGGAAAAAAGGAAGATGTAAATTAAGATTTGAGTACCCTTAATCTGATGGCCTCATAAGCTTCCCAGATGACTGCTAATTTTGCCCAGCTTCAAAGTAAATGTCAGATCCCTCCAGAACAAACATTGAGCAAAAAATCTCAGCAAAAACTGACAACAGTATTTAAAAGTTGCAAGCTGGAGGTTTTCAGGATGCTTGCATAGCTGAGTCAAATTTCAAATGCCTCTCCATCTGGGAATTATAGAAACTCTGGTCCATTATGCTGGAGGGCATTGGTTATATAGTCAGTCATTGGTTGAAGATAGAGATAACAAAACTAATGGATGTGCTTACATGTGGTAGAAGAATAGTTAGGATGATACTGGAATGGCTGGTGCTGGTCAACCTCTGGCTCTTCTGGCTCTGGAGGAAAAGTTGATCCAAGGGCAGAATCGGTAGACCCAGGTGTGGTGCGGGTCGTGGTCTGGACAGGACTGAGAGGCGAGGGGGAGTCCAGGTCCAACAAATGCAGGATATCAGGAGTCATTGCTAAAGATTGCTCCTGACGCTTTTGCTGTTCCTGAGCTTGTTTGGTCTTCTCACGCTGGCGCTTGATAGCAAGAACTCGCTCTCGCACTGCTTTTGCCACTGGCTTGTAGTCTGCCTCACATACAAAGCCTAGAACCACCTGCATTATGGGTCAGTGAGATGGAGTAGGAAGGAGAGCAGAGCAGGAAGACAGAAAACAGAAGGACAGTCAGACAAGACCACACATCTTATCTGCTATTTGCAGTACATTCCTCAGAGCAGGCTCTATTGTAGATGTGTAATCTACAAGTTAAGGTAAGTTTTGGATGTGAGTGTGAGGAAGGTTTGTGATTAGATATATTTACACACACAAATCTTTGGTGAGTGTCTGAAACTGTGTGAACAATTCCTGAGCTACTAGCAAACAGCAAGTTAGGCTTAGATGGACATTTGCAGAAAAATTTGCATCCAACATGACATTGTAAGGGAACAGATAAAAAGTAAATCTCAGCTGTGATAATTCTCATGACACAGAGTGCAATGTGACAGAAAAAGATAATGTGAAACTTCTGTGATTTTAATATGCATTTTTGAATAAATAATGATTATTCCTATATTAGGATATGATACTAACATCCTATGGATAGCATGGATAGCAACTTCTCTCAGAAGATGTACCATTCTTAAGACATGCTAGTACAAAATGCAGTTAAAAAATAAAAAACAGAGATGGCTCTACTCGAAGTCCCTTATTTATAAAACATTCTAACCTGGAAAGATTTGGAGAAATAGTAGAGAAATTAATGACAGCAAAGTGTACCATTTCTTGGGCAACTTCTTCAGCCACATCCTTATATAGCTCAAAGTAAAACTCCAAGGCGTTGTTGTCCTTGTACTTCCCGTGCAGTTTTTTAGTGTCATCCATCCGTAGCCAAAGTTTCAACGTGGTCTTCACTTTGTCATCTTCTTCAGCTAGCTCGACGTGGACCCCTGTATCTTCATGGAAGAAGGAGTGATCCAGGAGATCCTGGATGGTATATCTGCAGGAAAGATAGGGAAGCAAGTTGAATTTAAACTATTCTGCAAAATGAAGATAACAGAAAGTACGTTTGAATTCACAGATTGTTATTACAATATGACTTAAAGAGGTATCCAGGCTAGGTTCTTCATAAGTACATGAACACCAATCTGTTCCATGCTCTTAACTATATAAACTTACTTCTTAAAATCCTCCCAGATATAAGCAGCATGGAAAAACAGCAGAATTATAAAGTTTAGAGGATAAAGTTCAGTATTAGATTTAACTTGAGGGATGGAAATGAGTGGTGGCTATGACCCATACAGCTCCTTTTTTGTTAGATAGCCTCCTCAATATTCAGCCAGTTGTGAGTGTCTGAAACTGTTGTTTGGGGCTCAAGAAAGCAGAATTTGGGTTTTGCTGTCAGACCAACCCATCCTCCAACCCATTGTCTCCATGACGCAGTTGTTTTCTTCAGTTAGTAGTGACAGTCTCTGAAGTAGCATTAAGAATCTGAGGGTCTTGCATTCCCAGGAAATTTGAGATTTAGGCTGAGAGTATCTTAATTGGTGATTCAGTATTTTATGTCTACCTTGATAATAGGAATATCTCAAATTACAATGCATTTGAACCACATGGTATTTTGAATCTTTGCACTGAGTTGTCTACTTTGGAGAATTAAAAAATATATATATTTCCCAATTTGGCTGTCATGTTCTATGTAAGATTCTAAGTGATTTCTAAAAGAAAATTACAAGTAGTTCTTGACTTACAACCACAACTAAGCCCAAAATTTCTATTGCTAAGAAAGACAATTGTTAAATGAATTTTGCCCCATTTTACGATCTTCCTTGCCACAGATGTTAAGTGAATCACTGCCATTGTTAAGTTAATAACATGACTTCCCCATTGACTTTGTTTGTCAGAAGGTTGCAAAAGGGGATCATTTGACCCTGGGACAATGCAACACCATAAATACATATCAGTTGCCAAGTGCTCAAATTTTGATCATGTGACCATGGGAATGTTGCAATAATTCTAAGTGTGAAAATTGGTCATAAGTCACTTTCTTCAGTGCTGTTGTAACTTTGAATGGTCACTAAATGAAAGGTTCTAATTTGAGGATTACTGTATTTTAAAGGGGTGCAAATAAGTAGTGAATTCTTTCTACCCATTCCTTACCTAGGTCTACTCATAATTTCGACCTATACCTACTCAGATTACTTTTTGTGTTTACCGGATATTGTGAAATTTTTAAAAGGGGTGCAACATGCACTTTTATACCCACAGGCAGACTTGTGTGCACAAACGACAACAAATTACCAATATTCACTGATTTATCATAATCATGTGAGCAGCTATGCTGTTCTCTACCTTTCATTTTTGTTCATTCGGATACAACCCTCAATTATCTCCTTTAGTTCAGGCACCTTCACCTTGTAAAAACTGTTTGGTTTCATACCCTGTTTTAAGAAATAAGAGAGGATCAAAAGGGGTTGTGGTAGAAGGGAAACAATGTAAGTTGTATATTGTATTATATTGTATACAATATAATATTCAATCTCTTTTTCTCTTATGACAACAAATCTTGCCTGTCTTTCCTGCTGTGAAGAAAAAAGGCAGTTGCTTAGCCCTTTTCTGTTAAAGCTGCTATTTACTGGGCTAAAACACTAAATTGATTTGGATGCCTGGAACCTATTTCAGTTTTCACCAATTTTTTATTTCAGTAAAGATGATTCCAAAATGGGATACAATAAAATAGACTCAGTTAACTCTGATTCTGACTAATGGAACAAGACTTCTATCTAAAATAAAAGTGTTTCCAAATAGGCTGGATTCACATTTATCACTCCTTTTTTACCAATTGAATTATCAAATTAAAACTAAATAGAATTAGAATGAAATCTCCCCCACCCCTCAACTCACTCTGGAAGCTTGCCAAATGCATTTTGAAAATGATTGTTCTGTACCCAGCCAGATACACTTTTGAAGTTTTATGATGTTACAAGAAAAGCATTTAGCCAGAAACTAGGAATAGAGGGTTGCATTCTTCTGAAGTTCAATCCAATTTTATTGTCATAGCTGCTCTTCACTGGTTGTAATTAATAGAATTTTGTTCTAAATCCAAAATTGCACTTAAAAACTCAAAAATTAGAAAGCAATTACGGGAAAGTTCCTTTCCCCCTTCCCAATGCACAAGGACACTGCCAGGAATGCAGAGAAATGAGAGAAGGTGGAGGTTGTACTCTTACCGAGGTAACCTTACGATAGATCTGAGCTGCATTCTGGCATTCTGAATAGGGGTACTCTGAGGTTGCCATTTCAAGCATGCACATGCCAAAGGCATAAACATCCACTGCTTCATCATATTTTTCTTCATACATCTCTGGAGCCATGAATTCAGGGGTTCCTGGAAATGGAAGGAAAGGATTTACTTGAGACTCAACCATTAAGTGACACCCATGGCAGCGCACAGAACTTCCGAAACTTCAAAAATCTTTAAACCTTGTTTTCCCATCTCCACTTAACTTCTCAGACAATAGTGACTTAGATCTACACAGTTTTTAAACAAACCCATTCACATTTAACTGTGAGATATACAGGTAGTCCTAGACTTATGGCCACAATTGAACCCAACATTTCTGTTGCTAAGTGAGACATTTGTTAAGTGAGTTTTGTCCCATTTTATAAGCTTTCTTGTGATGTTTGTTAAGTGAATCACTGCAGCTGTTAACTTAATAACAAGTTCTCCATGGATTTTGCTCATCAGAAGGTCACAAAAGATGATCACATCACCCCAGGACACTGTAACTTTCATAAATATGAGTCAGTTGCCAAGAGACATGTGACCAAGGGGATGCTGCAATGGAAAATGCCCATATGTCTCTTTTTTTGAGTGTTCCTTGTAACTTTGAATGGTCACTAAATGAACCATTGTAAGTCAAGGACTACCTGTATAAAGGCTATAAATGATGCATTTAGCTCAATGTGAACAGTAACACATTATCAAAGCAGCCTTCTGAGAATCAAGAAATACTTAAAGTAACAATTCTGTCCCTTGAGGTTTTGCTTAAAAGATTGCCCCTTTCATAGAAAGAATAGAGTAGAATAGAATAATAGAATAAGGACTAGAATAGAATAGGGACTAGAATAGAATAGAATAGAATAGAATAGAATAGAATAGAATAGAATAGAATAGAATAGAATAGAATAGAACAGAATGCATAAGTCCATAAACTCTCAGCATGCATAAGCTCCCAGCAAAGTTCTGTCTTTTAATACTACCATCTGGGCAAATCATGTTTATTTCCAGATTTTGGAAGCAAATAGATCCAAATATCTTAGAGAGGTAATCCTAATAATTACCATTGCTGAATATAGTTTTAAGGATGAACGGATACATAATGTCAAATCAATATATTCTGCTATGCATTCTTTACCCATCAATACCTATGACACTCTTGGCAAATGAAGCGCGCTTAAGTGTGGCCAAACCAAGATCTCCAATTTTGACTGAGCCAGTAGGGCCTGTGATGAAGACATTATCACATTTCAGGTCCCGATGGATGATTGGAGGGGATCGTGTGTGTAGAAAATGGAGTCCTCGAAGAATCTGTCTGCTCCATCTCTGCAGAACTTTCATCTTCATCTCCTTGAACCGTTTCAAATATCTACAAAAAAAAAAAAAAAAGAGAGAGAGAGAGAGAGAGAGAGATCTGGTTCAGAGCCATCTCATCATCATCGCTGACTGTGGGCCACAATAGGCAGAACCTAAATGTTTTTTAAATGTCAAAGGTATTGATGAGTCAAGAACCCCCAAAACAGTGTTCCCAAACAACCCCATGATGTCTAGCCTACTCAGTGATCTAATCATACGCTGATGGCTAGATGTTTAATAGAAAATTAAAAGAAAGGGGAATAACATGAAGTTTCTTTATCTTTGAATTTATCTATGAAAGAATAAAAATAAAGCAAGATAAAATTTCCAATTTCATTGTTTTAGAAATATTTCTCTTTTATGATTTTAATGCTTTTAATTGTGTAACTTTCCAGTCATTGATGAGATGGGCAGAATAAATGAATGAATGAATGAATGCCATGTAGTTCATGAAAGTGCCTTAAAAAGAAACACAACCCAATGAGAATGAATGTGAGGGCACTCCGGCCACAACATCTATCATCCCACCGATGACCAGAGATGATTCAACCAATCTAGCTGGCTAGCTGGCTGTCTCCTTCCTCCCCTACGGCTCCATATGCATCCCTCCCAAAGTTGCGCTCTTGGTAAAAGATGACAATCATCTGAAATACAATGCACCAATCTTTGGTTTAAATATACCTCCAGAACTGAATATTGGAAACTATATGAATTGCAGATTCAAACTTGTTTGTAGTCTGACAGAATTCACCTTAATGTGGCCAATTATCTTTAAAAGAAAAACTTCCTTTCATTGTCCTACAACAAGGGTCTTCAAACTTGGCAAGTTTAAAACTTGTGGACTTCAACTCCCAGAATTCCTGAGCTAACATGACTGGAGGAGGAATTCTGGGAGTTTAAGTCCAAAACTCTTAAAGCTGTCAAGTTTGAAGACCCCTGTCCTACAATGTAGCAGAGTGGTCCTCATTTGAATCCTATTCCCACACTGATTTATTGCAAGCACTGTCTTTGCAAGCAATCAGCATTTGGAGAAAAGATTTGTTGGTTAGCAATTAATGAAAAACATGCAGGAAGCCTGAAGATCTGAGTTCAGACACTTCTTTTTCTTCAGAGTAAAGAAGTATCAGGCAATCTTTGAAATGTTTTCTAGAGAAGTAGAAATATTGTTATTTTCCTGCACAATGAGTGTGGTTTGTAGACCTGTCCTTTAAGACAGGAGATGGGCTAAAAAATGCCCCTCCCTGAAAAAAACCCCCTCAACATAGCCCCTTCCAAGGCTGCTTGTCATCCCAGCCACCCATTCCCATCCAATCTGTTCTGTGCTCACGTTTTGAGGGTGCCCGAGGTCATGAGTTCTGTCACCAGCACAATGCAGACTTGACCTTTGATGGAAGACTTCCATGAGTCATAGAAACGGACAATGTTAGGGTGTTGGAGTCCCTTCAGCATCTCTACCTCCTCACTGAAACGCTGCCTTTCCATTTTGGACAATTTCCGTGTCTGACAAACATGAAGAAAAGAGAAAGAAGCTCAAGAGCCCATTGACATTTTTGAAGCAGATGAATTCACACCAATGTTCTGTAGTCAAATTAAGATTTTAGACGTTGAAGTTAAATTTTCACATTTTTAAAATACTCACATTTCATATCAAACTGGAATTTTGAGAGACATTTTTATTCACAATATTCACCTCCAAGGAATGAATCCTTTGAAGAGAATAAATTTCCTCTGTCTTACTTTTCCAGATATTCTCCTAAGTGGAGTATTAAAAATCCATCAATGCTATCTATCCCTCTTAGCTCTCCCAGATTAGTTACCTTTATCTTAGTGGAATAACTATTGATCTCTGAGCACCAGAAACTTATTATATGAAACACAACCAAAACTGTTGCCAGCAGCCAACTATACATGATTATCTGTGCGATACCCTTTACAATCTTCATATATCTACCTAAGTTTCCAGACTTCACAATTAGTTTTCATTTGTCCATCCTGGCCTTCACCCTGTTAATCTTCCAGGATCTCAGACATTGGTGAGCTCTCCAATTAGGTTCATATTCCTCACAAGCTGTTTTTTAATATATAAAATATATTTTAAGTGGCTTTGTCCCATTTTCTGCTTTTGCTGCCTGAGATAATTATCTCATATCTTACTTAATATTTATCCTAACATTTTTATATATAGAACTGAGATGCTTACTCCTCTTACTCCTCATAGACCTCACCTGCAAGCAGAGGTGGTATTCAGTAGGTTCTGACCAGTTCTGGAGAACTGGTAGCGGAAATTTTGAGTAGTTCAGAGAACTGGCAAATACTACCTCTGACTGGAGATTTTATAGTATCCTTCCCTTGCCATGCCCACTAAGCCATGCCCACAGAACCGGTAGTAAAAAAAATTGAATCCCACCACTGCCTGCAAGTTTGCCATATTGTTTTATTCATGTCTGTCTCTTAGTTAACATTTTCTATAGTAATTGCTCCAGTCAGCTGGAGACTATACAAACAAGAGATTGAGGTCCACTAGATATTGGCATGGAAAATTAAACAGACATCCTCTTAGGAAAATTGAATTTTGAGGGTATTTTTATTCATAATTTTTTTAAATCAGAAGAGTGGTCAGTAAATGGTGATTAAAGAGAACATGTAGACAATGTATACTTCTTTGAGAAAGCACATTCTGACCTACATAGCTGCATCAGTATTCTTTCCTGAACTTGACGTTTTTAACTAAGCACCGAACTCAACTGTGAATAACACAGATATTGGGAAAATATGGAGAATATGTAGTATATTTGAATCAAGTAGTTAGAACAAGGACCCAAAGTCTTTCTGAATTTACCTCAGTTTTCACCCCATCATACCTCATCACCTCCTACAAAAGAAAAGCCAGACAGAGCCTTCCTCAATTCACAGGCTATGATGACCATAAATTAAATAGAAAATGGGAGGTCAAAGTGAAGAATTATACCTGATCTATCTATGCAAAATGTGAGGCATAATTAGAACTGATTCTGATAAATTAGGAGCTTGAATTTATAAATGTTCCTTTATATCAGGGTTGTGCAACTTCTGCAACTCAAGAGTCAGACCAGGCATTCTGTGGCCTGCTGACAAATATACAACGAAGAATGTGAGGTCAGAACCTAAAATGGGATAGATTTAGGAGATTTAGGTGCTTTGAAGAAGGGTCTAAAGGCTGGAATATATCTCATAAGTTTTGTGCAATCAGCAGGATACTTCTTTGTAACATTTTTCCTGTAACAGTCCAGGCAGTCTGCCTACATACAATATTTGATATTCATTTCAAAAGACCATGTTAGGTAGGAGAGAAATTCAGCCAGCTGAAATCTGGTACTATCCAGTCTGTACCAGCATCAAATTACAAACTGGTGGTCCCTGAGGGAATACTTATTTCAAACATAAAACCAGAAACAAGTACAAAGTCCAGCAGAGCCGATAATCACTTGATATTTTATTGCCTTTTCAGTCTTCACCACAGCATGTACAGTAATTTATCCAATCTCTCTCTTGTAGAAGAAAGCACTGGAGGAAGACTTTACAAATTTCCTTGCTCAAAGTTTGTCCACACAAATGTCAATGGCCAACACATGCTGAATGCATTTGTTTTTTTCAACTAGGAAGCAAAGTGGCATTATCAGAAAGTCCTGTGGAAACTCCTTGACTATGATTACCAAAACACATAGCAGAAGTACCAAACTCCCCAAATTAATGCTCATTTCCCTGACACCCAGCAAAGAACCAAGACCCAGAAGAAGGTTCTGAAAGATAGGGAAGATAACATAAAAAGCCCTGAATCCTGGACTCATTTTGTCATTCTTGTGAAGAGAAAGAAGTCTAGAGCAAACTGCTTTCCCAGGTTCATTTTACAGCTACAGAAAAGGAGCTCTCTCATATGAAGATACAGATTAGACACTTAGAAGATCACAGTCATTCTCATTCAAGCAACCTGTTCTTCTATTAGCTACTGTATTTCCCTAGGTGCATTGGCTAGGTTGCCTTTGAAAAAGCTGCAGGAGAAGGGGAACTAGAGAGGTAGGCAATGGCAGTAATCCAATTATTTTTCTTGCAAACCAGAATTGGATCCAATTGGCTAAGTACCAAAACTTTTTGGGGGGTTAAAAAGAAAATTGACCTCACCCCTTTCCTAAGAGGTCTGTAGGGGGCGTGCATAAGCACACCAATATGCCTACTGTCCCTGTCCTATTGTTTCTTTTTATTTTTCTTATATGTATCCATTTCGTGTATTCATATTATACCTGTTATCTTATAATCGCTTGACAAAATAAAATAAATAAAAATAAAATAAATAATTAAACCTGCTGCCACCACCAAGTTCTTTGTTCCATCCATTCAGAGGCAGCATTTGGGTTGGAGAAGCGGACTTGTTAAGAAATTGTTCTGTATGCATGTGTGTATTTGCAAGAGGAAGAAAGAGAGAAGAGCTAAAATCCCAGGAAAAAAACACCACTCAACAGTCCATGCCTGCCCTCTTCCATACCCCAGTAAGCATATTTGGAAAAGAAACAACAGGGAAACAGATGAAATGTGTTAAAAAGAGGCAGTTTTGCCAGAAGGATAGTGTCTATGATGGCCCTGTGCCCACCTGTTAGACCACACTTCCTCCCTGTGCCGGCAGGAACCGCCTCACCTCCTCATTGGCCAGAACCTCTGGTGGAGCTGGAGTTGGATCATATTTTTATACTTTGGGGTGTTTATGAAGTTTTGCTACAAATGTAGCTGTGTGCCATCAGCCACTGTGAAAGCTTCATTGTATGCAGTTCAGGAGGGGCCAGAAAAAGAAATCCAGAGCTGGAACAACTTTATAAATAAGGAACTTCTATAGAAAGGAACGTACTTGCAATTTTCATGGAGGTGCAACCGTTACACAGGAGGCTTATTCCCTCATGAGAGGTGTTCTGAATTAATTTCTATGATAATACTTTCATGGTACTGTGGCAAATGTGGTTCTGCGTCCATGCAGAGTCTACATATTACCGTGTTTCTCCAACAATACGACCTCCCCCAATAGGAAGACCCAGCATGTTTTCTTGGCATAAAATCAAATTAAGCCCCTCCCCCAAATTTAGGCCTATTTTAAAACATGCAAAATGGGGGGAAGGGCGGGGGGACTTGCCATTAGGAGCACCCCGCGGGCAGCAATTCCTCGCCACCAGCTGCTCCTAATGGGCGATCATGGCAGAGCACGGAGAGCTCCCTACTCCTGCCAAGCACCTTTGCGGCAGACCCAAAACCTTCAGTGCCCACCGCTGTTGATTTCCCTTCTGCCCATGCCGCCGCCGCGTTTGGAGCTGCCACTTCCATGTTTGGAGCACCACTGCTGTTTGGAGCACTGCTTCCATTTGGAGCTGCCGCTTCTGCATTTGAAGCTGCCGCTGTGTTTGGAGCTGCCGCTTCTGCATTTGGAGCTGCTGCTGTTTGGAGCACTGCCGCTGTTTGGAGCTGCCACTTCCGCATTTGGAGCACTGCTGCTGTTTGGAGCACCACCGCCATTTGGAGTGCCGCCGCCACTCCAAACACAGCGGCAGCTCCAAACGCGGAAGTGGCAGCTCCAAACATGACGGCAGTGCTCCAAATGGCGGCGGCACTCCAAATGGCAGCGGCACTCCAAACACGGAAGCGGCAGCTCCAAACGTGGTGGCGGAATGGGCAGAAGGGAAAGCAACAGTGGCGGGTGCCAAAGGTCTTGGGTCTGCAGCAAAGGTATTTGGTGGGAGTAGGGAGCTCTCTGCGCTTCGCCATGATCACCCGTTAGGAGCGGCTGGTGGCGAGGCTGACCGCGGGGCACTCTAGATGAGGATGCAAGGGGGGGAATTAAGTCACCCCCAAAAAGACGGCCTAGCCGTTTTTTCGGGGCTCAAAAAAATATAAGACCCAGCCTTATTTTATGAGAAACATGGTAATTATATTCATATATCACACAAAAACCATGATATATTTAACTATGGTTTGTTAAATAAGCCATAACCAGCTAATTTACACTACATCTGTATTTACAAAGCACAGTGGCTGGGTTCTTATAACAAGCCCAAATCACATTATGACCTAATGTAACATAGGACCTCCCATCTACATCACAGGACTATGTTTCTAAATAAGCTCTAAAAAGCCAGCTTAGAAGCGATTAGAAATGGGAAAAATTAGTTTGCATGATATTCTATTAAATTTCCTAAATGAATAGACACACAACAAATATACTTACAAGAGTAAACACATTAGGACTATGGTATAATTGCAAAATATGTGAAATGCTGTGAAAACATTAAAACAGCACTTAAGAAAAGTTCTTAGAAAAAAAATCATATATTTGAAAAAGCCAATATGAAAATACATTTCTTAAATAGTACGGAAATGTATGCATGTCTGTACCGCTTAAGAATTTGCTGGTACATATATAGAGCAAAAGCAAAGCCAATTTACCTATCTACCTAATTTGGAAGATTTGCCTCTTGAAATTAGAAGCATAAGGAGTGAATTCTTTAAAAGAAAACAAATTAATAATGAATACCTGTATGAATTTGACATCTATTATATGAGAATTTGATTTGTCTTTAAAAAAGGAGACCAGTTTTCTGAAATGTTCAAATCTTGAGATTTCTACTCCCTAAGTCTAGGCAGACCCATTTCAGCTTAGCTAGTCCTTTAGAAGGGAGGTGCATAAGCAATTTATCTCCCTAGAAATACCTTCCATATGATTCCTTCCTATTCTGAAGGAAGAAAGGGTGTGTCAACACAAAATGTCTGGCCACGGACATCACCTGGATTCTTTTAAAATGCCCAGTGACTCTCTAAACTTATGGCACCAGTTGTAGGAGATGACCAGCCTTGCACACCCATAAAAGATCTAAGCCCACCTTGAATTCCTTCTACCGATTCCTATCTCTTGCTAATTTTCCTTCGCCATTAGTAGTTCAGATTCTTGTAGACAGTTCAAGCTTACAACAAATCTTTAAAATAAATAAATTTGAACTGTCTGAATCTCCTGATTTTCTTGGTGCTTGACACCAGCCATACAAAGAGATTGAGTTGCTACTGAGAAAATTAAAACTTATTAGATTGTCAGCTACCAAGATGTTTTAATTTATAATAAATAGTAAAATCAAAATTCAATGCGAATAAGTTAAAAACAATTACCAACATCAGTTACTGTCCATGGTTAACTTAATTTAATAAACATTAAAATCCATGGTTAAAGATTTTATCCAAAGCAAAGTTTCTTTGGACAGTGAGGTGGGTGGCATATACATTTAATTAATTAATGAAAAGCATGTTTCAAAGCCCCTTTAGAAGCCAACAAAATGCTGACGTCTCTCAGTTTAAGAGGGCATAGTAGTGTGTTAAAGGCAGTTGTAGAAAAGGCTGAACAGAACTGCCATGAGGTGACCTTTTGGCAACTATAAACCAGCTCCTCAGGTTACTTCAATGAGATATGGGGCAAACAAGGGAAGGGAATCACATGGAAAAAGATGCCTTTCCAAAATCAGATTAATGGAAGGTATAATTTACTGCTTGATCAATTTCTTAGACAATACATGAACATCCATCAATTTGTTTTCATTAACAAGGCAAGATTCAGGGTGCATCCCCAGCTGGAGGGACTAGTCTTCTTTTTCATTGCTTGATAAACTATTCGTTTTTGTAGAAATACTGGTTGTCTAAACTGACCTACCCCAAATTACAAACTGGTAAGATGAAGGCTGATACATGTGATTTGACAAATGAGACTTACTGTAATTTCTTTGTTTCACTGTTTTGAGCATCCCAGAGTCAATGAGAGTTAGGCAGTATACATGTTTAATAAATTGGACACGCAGTCAGACAGATGTTTAGACTGGATTTGGCATTTTTATCTATCAAGTTTTGGAATAGGAAGATGTTTCTGTTTGATGGTATTAAAGATCTCATCGTAGGATATTAGCTGTTCAAAATAAAGGATATATTTTGCAATTGACTGGAGGTGATTGTCAATGCCAGTGGTGTTTATTATTATATCATTATTATTACGAGATCTACAGTAGATGTTTATCCACAGAAGCAAGTGTGTGTTTAGAAGCTTTATTTCTTTCTTCCTTGCAAATTTGCCATCTACTTCTCAGGAGAGGAAGACAGCTAGCCCAAGGATTCCTTCTCAGAGGCAGGACCACAGATCAGATCTTAAGACAAGAGGTAGGGCATTGGGTTCAAATAACAGCTGTCTGAAAAGCTGACACCCAGCCAATACTATTCCAGGCCTTTGCTGCAGCTTCAGGTAATTGATAGGGACCAAGTTTGAAGATGGATATCTCTTAATCTTGGACTTGATCAAGAATGCCTGGCCCAGAAAGGGTACCTCCTTGTAATGATACCTTCAACATTTACACTTACAGACTCTTCATATTGCAGCATTCTTCTCCAACTAGATTCGCTTAGAACAAGATAACAGTTTTTGCAATACAGACCAGTGAAGATTCAAAGGGGGCAAAAGAATTGAATGGGGATTTACTCATAGGTTACCTTCTAGTCTACAAACACACATGTTCTCAATACTGAAACTACTTTAAATGCTAGGTTTTGCTCTAGTTGTAGAAATAACTAATGAAAATTGTCTCTGCATATACACTGACCTTTTTTCCCATTCTGCAAAACTCTGGTTTAGTGAGGGCAGTTTTTCCAGTTATGGGATCCCCCTTCTCTCATTTTAGAATCAGCCACTGCCTATTCATACTATCCACTCACACTATTTAAGAATCTCAGAGCTGAGAGAATTGTGCAAGAACCCTAAGCAGAGTAGCTGTAGTTAAAGAAAGGAGATGTGGTCAAAACATTTGGAATAATGGAGATAGGGAAGAGGTGGCATATAAATTATATTGTAATGGATGAATTAAGTAACACACCAACATTTTACATAATGCACTGGTGATTGTATTATCTTTTCCCATGTAGTTAAAGAAGCACAGAGTCATTCCTGGCATTTTCCCTTATTTCTTAGAAATAGTGCTCCCTAAATATTTCACAGAAGTCCTGTTTCCCAGGCACCTACTTGACTGGAATTAAACAAATTGTGAGGAAGAAATACCTGCCTATATTATTTATAATATTATTTATTTAGAATTATTGGTCTTAAAATTTTAAGATACAAGCATACAAACTATAATAACACAGGGACTAGTGGGCAAATTGCAGTATCTGAAAAACTTAAGCATATAGGAATAATTATAATTACTACTGTTTTAAAGTCATTGCACCCAAAATAGCAATGTTTGCATTTATGAATGTATTTATTGAATCTTGAATCCTTAAAGCATTGCTTTAATATTTGCAAGAAGTCACTTCAATAAATATTTATCCTCTCCTGACATCCTCACCACTTTTCTTCCCTATACTTCCCCCACCCCATAAAAGAGGGCAGGCATAAAATTGTTGCTTGAGCCTGACTTCTGGAAACCAGAAATAGACTCAGACAGCCCATTTTGGATGAAGAGTCTGGGTACCAACTGCTTAGGTTTGTGGTTTGCTGACCACAGATATTTTAATAGGTAACAAAATGAACATTTGCAAGGAAAAAAATAGGACAGAAGTTTATTTAAAGAACAAGTGACAGAAAATCCTGTGTTTCTACAAAAGTCTGCACAGTACAGGAACTGTTTTAAATAAAAAAGAGAAAGAGAAAGAGAAAGAGAGAGAGAGAGAGAGAGGGAGGGAGAGAAAATATTGTAAATCTTGATCAGGTTTGGCTTCCTGCATAGCATCTGCAAACTGAAGAACATCAGTGGATTACTCATGGCCTGTGATTCCTATTAAACTCTGCAGCCTCCTACAATTATATCAATAAAATCGGGGCCAGCTTTGGGCTAAGATAAAGAAATCTATCAATATATCCATCCAGTCAATCATTTACCAATTAAAAATAACTTTTTCCCAAAAGATCTCGAGCAGCTTTGCTTGAGTGCAAGAAGTATAAATCTATTCCAGAGTAGCATTAAAGAGCTAATTCTGTATTTGAAAGAAGCCCAGAGACCACCTTTGTACTAAAACCATGCACCAGACCAGACCAAAAGGATTAGTTCTCTGTCAAAACCTGCCCAATAGAGGCAGCCAACATTATTATGCCCCCTGGTTTTCTTCTGACTGAAGGACCATGGATACCATTTAAATTCAGGCATGAGAAAGAGACCATTGTTAACTTTGAGTATATGTACAGTGTTTTTTCTTAGTATTTACTAAATAAGCATCAACTTCGCAATCTTGATGTGAAAAGAAAAAGTTCAAGGTTACACTATGTCACTTTGAGGCAAGACTCAGTCAACATCCTAATTCCCATCCAAGAAAATTGCTTTCTTACCACCGAAAAGTATTCCCTTTATTTACTGTAAGTGTATTAAATAGGATGGCAAGGAATACAACAGGATGCAGATTCCCAGAAACAATTTTAAAACTATAATACAACTTCTTCATAGTTAATAAAGATTTATCCCCTCCCCCTGCAGTATAATTATCAAAGCACTTGCCATGGATTTCTAATAAGGCTAGACCAGTAAAAAAAAGAATGTGGGAGAAATAATCAAGGTCTACCTAATTTCAGGGCATAAGCATTAAGAAAAGCTAAGAGTTTAAGGTGTTCTTGTCTTGTACTCAGCTAGAGGGCTATCTGCATACTCTAATGACTTCAAGGATATTTTACCTTATTTGCAGATAAGAATTTAATCCAGCTGTGACTGTGACTTGCAGGAAAGTGAGATAGATCTAGACAGCAATGAGTTCCAAGGTGTGAAACAAAGCTCATAATATGCTAATCCTAAATAAGGTGATACAAACCTGCCTGAGTTTTAAAAAATCCAAATTGGACATATAAAGGCAAAGAACAATATTATCCACTTTTCTGGATGTAACAAGAATTGGGAATTCATGGTCTGAATACATTTTTTTACTTGACAGAAAGGAAGAACAGCCAAAAGCAGACAATTATTATGCAGAAACAATAAGTGGATTCCAGAATTTCAAATATTTAACGAATCTTCAATCTTTGGACATCAGTCACATCATCACAAGTTCTTTATTTGCTTACCATCAAATGAATGAAATTATCACTTAACTTTTTGTTAACTACTGAGGAAAAATAAGTCAATGCATCTATCCAAAAGAACTGCATATTTTCTCAAAAGATGATAATCCTGAATTTAAGAGAAACTACAATGAAAAGGCAGAGCAAACACACTGAGAAAAATCATTGGCTTCCATTACCAGATTCTCAAACCACCTATGACAACTTCTCCTTTTTAAAGATTTATTATTAAAAAAAATCTTTTTCTTCCAGGTAAAAACAATAAGTTGATATAAGTATACGTAAAAATTAGCAGGATTCAGAACCAGGGGCCTGGAAGATTTCATTTTGATGAATTAAAATGACAATTCTTCAATTAAAAATATCAGATGGATTGGAATTGCTTAATTTATAGTAAATTTAATTATATGCTTTAAGAATTCAATCAAATACATGGGTGTTAATGTACCACAATAAATGAGTTAGATTTCTAGATGTTACAAATTTCTATACGCACAGATTCAGTTTGCATGAAACAGATTCATACCTCATAATAGCCCTTGCACCTTCTCTTAATGTTAATGTCATTGTGACACTTGCTGTTAATGGTATCATTTAAAAATTATATGATATAATCATTTTCTACACAGTTTACTGCTAAACTGTGACCTAGATTTAGAAAAGCTGCTAAGGCTCACTGAACTACATACCCACATTTTTATTTATCAGATTTGTATGCTGCCAATTTCATTATGATATAGCAGGTTACAATCACTGTCTTTACATATAAATATTTGCTTGTTTGTTTCAATTTGTATGACCATTTATATATCATGACTCTGGGTAGCTAATAATGGTTAAAAACACAGCACACAACATAGTGAATACAAATTAACATTCACATGAAATGTGTATATTACAACGTCCAAGGAGGAGGAGAAGAGAAGAAATAGGAACATTACAAAAACAATGACAATACCCGGCCTAAGCCATATCATACTAAGAGGCACACATGTGTGCCTCTGAGACAGTGTTGACTCCTAATAACTGTCTGGACTAGTCTCTGCTGCTTTGTTGGCAAGATTTTCAGAAGTGGTGCCATTGTCTGCTTCCTTGGGCTGAACAAGAGGAACTGGCCCTGGCCCAAGATAGACCTAACTGGCTTTGGGCCTAAGGCAGGATTAGAACTCAGAATCTCCTGCTTTCCAGCCTGGTGCCTTTAATATTACATTAAACCGATTCTCCATAATAAATTAATATATTAGAATGCAATATTCTTAGAACAATGTATACTGTGTAACAGTAAATGAAATTCAAATCTGAAACTTCCTCCAGGATAATTCATTCTTTATTATTTTCTAGAAGGACATGAATCTGGCAACTAATCTGTAAACCATTCAGAATCACCTGGATAGTGAGATGGGCCTACATTTGACAAAAAAAACAAACAAAGAGACAATTTACAGGAAAAAATTTCCATGCTGTTGGTGCTACAATTGAAAGGTATAATCTCCTTGCTGTGATGCTCTTGATTTCCTTAAAAGTGAGATTACCAGGAGCTTTTCCTGTGTTATACATGCTGGATGAATTGGTTCTGTTTTGAGGAAATACTATAAGGCCGTGATGGTGAACCTATGGCATGCGTGCCACAGGTGGCACACAGAGCCATTTGTGCGGGCATGCGAGCCCCAGTCAAACTTACCTGCACTGCACATGCGCCTCAGTGGTAGGATTCAAATGTTTTTACTACCGGTCCTGTGGGCGTGGCTTGGTGGGTGTGGCAGGGGACGGTTACTGTAATATCCCATTCCCTCCCACCCCACTAACCTGCTTTCCAGCTCTGTTCTCCTGTGCAGGGCAACAAAAGAAGACCCAGCCGATCAGCTGGGACTCGGGAGGTAGAGAATAGATGGAGACGGGGCCAGTCAGAGATGGTATCTGCCAGTTCTCCAAACTACTCAAAATTTCCGCAGCCGGTTCTCCAGAACTGGTCAGAACCTGCTGGATACCACCTCTGGTGCACCTCCCAGATGGTTTTCGGCCTGTTTTAGGCATTTTTCAGCCTCCCAGAAGCTTGAGGGAAGCCTCTGCAGCCATTGGAGGCCGAAAAACAGGCCTGTTTCATCACTTCCAGTACTTCCAGTTTTGTCACGTCCGGTATTTGGAGGCCGAAAAACAAGGCTGCAGAGGCTTCCCTTGAGCCTCTGGGAGGCTGAAAAAGGTCTCAAATGGGCCAAAAATCAGCTGGGAAGCACGCACAATGCAGGTAAAGGGTGATGGGGGGGATATTACGTGTGCATGCACAGGGGGCAGGGGGCATTGCATTGTGGGTGCCGGCACACGTGCATGCTATTGTGCACACGCATGCTTTCAGCATACCAAAACAAAAAAGTTCGCCATTACTGGAGTTCCGGTTTGCAGGGCTTCGGCGACAGGCAGGAATCCGCGATCGTGCACGGTTTCTGCCTGGGCTCGCCGCTGGAGCGCCCCAAGCCAGCTGGCTTTGGGGCTAAGCCACCCCGTAGAGGTGGTGAAGAGGGGGGAGATCGCCAGCAGGGTCGAGGAGAGCCGCATCTCTCCTCCTCAGCTGGCCAAACTCCCTTTCCCGAAGGCAGTAAGAGCAATGGTCAGAAATGGCCACCTCAAAGAAGCACTCAACCGGAAAAGAAAGTGCAGGAGGAAGATAAGAAGTGAAAGTTTTGGCTGACCGGGATAAAAAGCAACAACTAAGGTACCCTGGAATTTAAATTTTATAAAAGATAACATCGCTCCCAAAGAAGAATCGGAAGCAGCGAAAGAAAGTGAAAAGGGAAAGTTTTTTTTTTCTTCACTCTCCTTCCTCACATTGACAATGAAGAGAGCTGAATAAGAAATCAGAAAAATCCGTTTTGGCACCAATAGGTAATTAAGCTGAAAATATAATTAAATGCCAAAGGGACAATAAAGATTTCTGGACACTAAAAAATCCTTTTTTTGCTATAAGTGGGAAGGGAGAGGAAAAGAATAAGGGCAGGATTTGGAAGGAGGAGACTGCCTGGAATTCAAAAGAATTTAAAGTTAAATCTCAATAAGGCTTCTAAAAGATACATTTTAACTGGAACTTTGTAATTAAATAGAAACCCCGGGAAGAGAAAGTGAAAAAAGAAGAAAGTGTTAAAAGAAACAGCTTGTGTGTATTTGGATTGCTTGGTGACTTTGGGATTTCTGGAAATTATATTTGAATGACTAAAAACAATTGGGTGGTTGTTTAAAAAATTCTACAATGGCATCACTTCTGAATGAACTGAAAATGGAATTTAAAAAATATAAAGAAGAGGCACAAGAAGGGAAGGGCTCCTTTGGCTCCGTTTTTCAATTCTTAGAAATGGCTATTTGTACCTACGAGAAACTACAAGAAATGACTGTGCAACAAGAATACCGGGACAAAGAAGAAACCATCTTTAATGAACAAGTAACTCTATTTGGGGAAGAAAGGGGAAAGAGGGGAAAGAGAATGGAGAATTTAAGATCTAAAAAAACAGCCAAAAAAGGGAAAAATAATGTGAAGAGTGGATATAATGTAGCAAAGCAACAGAAAAGGGGAATACAGAAGAGGGAAATGGAGGTGGAGAGACAGGGGGGTAAAAAGGGGAGAGAGAAGAAGAAAGGGAAGAAGGAAGGGAAGAGAAGTTACAAAGGTTTGGAGCAAGATGTAAAGAAACAGGACTTATTCAGAGATAATGGGTGAAAATCTAACTGAAAAAGGGATTCTGTAAAGGTACATAAGATTGTATTGTTATATTTGTAATAGAAATAATGTTAGAAAATTGGAAACAACATATGATTAAAAAGTGGGATAAAATAGTCAGTGTAACTTAGTGAAACTTTTGTGAATAAAATAAATGAAATGAGATAAATGAGAGAATTGAATTAGGAAGGAATGGGAACTTTGAAGTGGGGGGGAATTAACTATGGAAAGTTTATAAGTGTTCCCATAGAAGTATGATACTTATTTGAAAAATAATGTGTAAAATGCTTAAGATTTAAATGAATATTAATATTAATGATAGAACTGAATTGGTATGGATTGTTGTTTTAATTATATTATATATTTATAATTTTTTTTCTTTTCAAAATACAGTGTGTAGTTTTAGAATGTATCAAGCAGAATCCGAATGGAAGTTATGTATTGTATTAAGTGTTATAATTTTAGGGGAAAGATATAAAGGTGTCATACTCCAATCAGTGATTACAGGAGAAATTTTGTTTAATGAGAAAAGATAGTAGACAGTTGAAACAGGACAGACAAAGAATATAAGTACAATGATTTGAATTGAGATGAAATAAATGAAATAAAATTAAGAAAGTTAAAAGAGGGGAGAAGCTATATAGAAAATGTAGAATAGTAATAAGATATGGAATATAAAAATGAGCATGAACTTGAATTTGTGTCTGTATGAAGAAATGTAACCCAGGATCATGCTGCTTTCAAAAAAGATTTTTTATGTTTTGTTTGTTTTGTTTGTTTATGTTTGTTTTTAAAAATCTATAAAATTAAAAAAAAAAGTTCGCCATCACTGCTATAAAGTATTTTTTGCTATCAAGTCTTATAAGCTTTGTAGTCAAAATCAGCATTTAGAATCGTACAGATAAATTTATAGGCAACCAAAGATCATTGGTATAATATGTTCTTGGTAGTTAATAAATACCTATCAGCAATTCAGACTGCTGCATTCAATACTAACAGTAACTTCTGTTTGATTTTTCAGAAGCATCCTCATATACAACAGATTGTAATAAATAATAATCAACCTTAGTCATGTTGAACCAGAAAAACTTGATTAAAAAAATAAACTAAAAAGAAATTTAAAAACAAGATTATAGAGAAAAGAAACATTGGGTTAAATCTTGTCTTTATAAAAAGACAGAGATAATAATAATAATAGGAGGTGTGTGTGGCATGGTTGAGCTGCCATGTTACATGGAGACAAATACTGTAGTAAATTCTCAAATAATCTATGTTTTAATAAGCATATTGTAGTGGCTGCCTTTAGATTCAAGAAACTTCTAACATTTCCATAGAAATGACAACCAAGAAATTGCTTCAACAATAGCTGCAAGCACATTTGCTAGAATATAACATGTCTAAAATCCATCATTACTGTAATAAATAGGACATTCCTGGTCGATGTGGTATGAGATTTAATAAAATTTGCACAAAGTCTGAATTATCTAAAAGAGTTGTACTGAAATAATACAAAGGTCTGGTTTTAGAGGGAGCTATGATCAACCAATCATACATAAAAGGAAACATATAATTCCAAAAACAGAAGCAATTATTGCCATGTACTTGGTGAATAAAAGAATACATGTGTGCATTTGTATGTGTGTGTTTGCATGACACTCTTACGAAGTTGTGGAAATAAGCATCCTTTGTTCATGTACTGAAACTAGTCTTTTTTGTAGACTTGGAAGATTGTGGACAAAAATTCAAATTAGGAGAAATTACTACATAAGCAAAATTAAAATGTTGAGATTGTGAATTACAGAAAACTGAGATAGATTTATCTCCTCCTTCTGCAAAATATACATTTCCTTCTTCAGAGCAGGTAAAGTGGGGATAATTGGAAAATGCCTTTCAAGGGGAGATGATCATAGTCTATATTTGGTAGTTATATCTGCAATCATTAAAATTCATCTGTCCGTGATGACCCTTGCCTACTCCTAAGGAAAGTGAGCAAATATTTCTTCAACATGGATTAGGATCCCCACTGAGATAAAAGAAATGCAAGTTAATATTCAAAGGCAAGTCCTCCGTACAGAACCAGTCTTCTTAGTTGAATCCAGGGATCTAAACTAAGCAATTCATGCCTTCTTGGAGTAATAGGTTTAGCCATAGCCTAGTGATGCAACCTACCATGTGACTAGTCATATTAATGTTTAGTATGACTACATGTTTCATTCTGAAATATCTTACCCAATTTCCTCTTGTCCCCAGGCAAATAATTTAGGAACACTGAGGTTTTCGTCCAAAAAAAGAATTAATATCTCACCATGCTTGTTATGCATTATGACAGATTCACTCATTAAACTTTGGTCCATTGGTTGTAATTTCCTACTTTCTCTACCTGAGTGTGCAGCAGAGATCTTGCTCTCTGATATTCCATATCTGATCCTACAATAGTGGAGTCCAGGATTTAATGCTGAAATAAAATTCCTGGATACAATATAATTTTCCAGAAACTTAAAAGTGGGGTATGCTGAGAAAGGGTCCAAGACCCATTTTATAGGGATTTTGGTTCACCTCACTAAAACATTAATGCCCCTTATTGCCCATTGGCTGAACTTTTGGGAAATAAAAATATTTAACCCCTTCAGAGCCCAATGAGAGAAGAAGCATACAAATAAATATTGCAGTTTTTTTTAAAGAGAGGAAAAAAGTCATAGAAAGAAGAAAGAGGAAAGGTACGTTCCTTTGGAAAGCAAGAATAGTGAAATGTTCCGAAGCAGAAAGAAAAAAATGATTACTGAGCAGTGCAGCAAGAATGAATTTTAAAGAATAAAAACAAACTGGAAAAGCTATCCAAAGAGTTTGAGCTAAGGAGCAGGAATTTAAGGGAATCATAACATATGGCAGAAGAAAAAAAGAAAAAAACCTGAGGTGCTGGATAAAACTGAGAAGACACTGTAAAGCTTCCCAGTGAAAGTTACCTTTGCTTGCCAAGAATTGGGCAAGCAAGAGTATTGGGGCTGGAAGAATATTTTCTAAGAAGTCAGAAAGCAGCAGAAGGGAAAAAGAGAGAAGTCAAGGTTGAGCTACATATTCATAGTTTTTTTTAGTTGCAGTTATCCAATTAGCTACATCAATCTTTCTTATCTTGGTTGCTGTCTAGACTTGATTGACTACAGCTGCTGCCATTTAGCATAACTACTGCCAGCTGTAGATGATGGAAGTTGTAGTAAACTTAATTGGGATTTGCTACTGTTTACTACTCAAATTAGTGGCTATATCTGTTTTAAATAATTATCTGACTTTAGAAAATACTATTTAGCTGAACTCTTATAAATGGACCTCATAAATAGGACATAAAATTGTATTTTTAAAAAATCTGTTTATACTACTTACAATACTGAATTACAGAAGCTTTCCACAAACACTTAATCAAGCAAAATGTTGTTTTAAACTAAGGTAACAAAGATTAGACAGAGTCATTTAGAAAACTGGTTTAGTGCCTGGAAAAGTAAGAACTTTGGTCGTCTCTATTTCTAAGACTTTCTACTAATATTTACTCTCAGAATTTTTTTTAATCACATTTCTCTTCACTATTTTTCTACAACCTGGATTCCTTTTACTATTCCTAGAACACACAAACTACTTCTATTCTCATATATGTCCCAGTCATAAATGAATACATAAACATTTAATTCCAGATACTTATGGGAATATACTTCCATACCTTTATGGCACATGACTTGCCAAGCAAGTCACATTGAACTCTGATGAATTAATCCCTCTGGCAACAAAGGAAAAAAAAATAGCTGCCAGTTAAATACTTTCCCTGACCCTATCATGCTATGTCCTGGAATCTAGAAACTAATCTTGATAGGATGAAAAAGCAGGGGCAATTGCACCTTTCAATCCATGGGAAAAGGCATTTTTGCCAATATATACTTTTACTTCAATTCATTCCGCAGGAGTTTATGGAAGTCATATTCAAAGAAAGGTCAGTTGTGTCGTCAGACATCAGTCTTGGAACCTGGGTGGATAACAGGGCCAAATTCTAAAAAAAATGTGACTGCATGAGTCCAGAGAGAAGCTCATTCCCTCATTATTGAGAAATAAATCTTGAATTTGAGATTGAAGAAAGAAGTCTTCAAGTTAAAATTCCAAGTACACATTTCTTCAATTGGAAACAAGTTATGGGTCCTATTAATTCTGACTATGCCACTGCTCTGCCTGTTTCTCATATCTGGAGGAAAGGTATGGCAAGGATAGCTCATCATGAGTTTCGTTTTCTTTAAGAGATAAATTATCTAATATTCTCCAGGGTGTTTGGATTACAGGTTGTTTCAATTACCCATCAAATCCAGCATCATGAGTGTGTAGGAATTCTGGGAGTTGTTTAAAACACCATCCTTCGAAGTAATTATGTCCAAAAGTCAGCTAATTACAACAAGAATAATTAAAACACCACCTATAATTATATTTCTGGGAGTTGTTTAAAATATCATCCTTCGAAATAATTATGTCCAAAAGTCAGCTAATTACAACAAGAATAATTAAAACACCACTTATAATAATTATATTTGTACATTTTTATGCATCAACATTTTCAGGATAACCATTTTTCCAGTAAATTTTTGAGAAAAAAAAAAGGGGGGGGGGATTTTATTTTGTATATCTTAGTTAACATTTAGGATTGACAATTGTACCAATTTCTTTTTATTGCACCACTGGGTTGCTTTGGGAACTTTATAAAAATGAATGACTGAACAAATAAAGAAATAATGATACATGTAAAATAAGACTTCCAGAATAGTTTTAGATTATTTTGAGACATCTACAATCCAGCAATAGTGGCTAAAACAATCTAAGCAAAGGTTAGGCAACCTATTAATTTCTTCAAGACAATCCCACAGACACTCCATCACTGCCTAGCTCTCATATATCCTGTTTTGGTATCAGAAAGTTTTCTCTCTTTCCCACATGGATCATTTATTCATCTTCACTAATTCTCTAAACACTCCTCTACAAGATAATTTGTCAGAGGCAGCATTGCTAACTTTCTAATAAATTTTGACTAAGGCTTGGTTTAAAGTTTTCTAGACTGGCCTGAAGGTTCATTTTTCACTACTTCTAAGCACAACTATATTTTCAATGCTGTTTTTCCTTGAAAATGGGAGAAATATTGAACGAATCTGTCTCCAAACGGGTGAAAAACCTAGTAACAATATAAATTGAAGAACCAGAAACACAAGATTTTAGAAGTGACAGGAAAATGTATGAGTTAGGTGTAATATTCAAATACACCATGTGCAAACACTTTAGGGAGAAAACAAGGATGTAAATGCTTCAAACTTTGACCAAACCACAATACAGTAAAATGACTGTCATTTGAATTGTTGTTTGCACAGTGGAGCTACCAAGAAAAAAGGATTTGGCATAATCCTCCCCCCATTTCAAATTCTCCCCAAAGTCAAAAGGCACTCCCTTCCTCTCTCTTAACTATCATCCTAACCAGAAATATTTTCGACTTGTCCAAACTATTATATTCCCAAACCAAACTGCTCTGTGGCAAACAAATATATTTCCAGGGGACTCAGCCTGCCGCACTTTGAGCTTTGTCTTTCATCTATTCCAGGTCCCCAGGAGCCCTGCTTGCTAGGAAACATGGGACACCCACTTTACCAACCTGCAGCTCGCACCAAGCCACTTCGACAGTGGTCTCCGTGTCTAGCCCTTTGTAAACAGTCTTGAAGGAGCCGCGGCCAATCTCGATGTCAAACTTGAGAAAGCGACCGTCCGGGGACGTGGCCACCGCTCGGGTCTCAGCCTCTTCGTTCTCCTCTTGTTCCCAGTGTTCGCGCTCTTGGCGGCTCTCCGCGGAAGAGAGCTGAGGGTGTGCCTGGATGGCTTCGGGAGAACTCTCACTGCTCGCGGATCCTTCGAGGAGATGTCGAGACCTAGAAGTCTCTAAAGCTTTAGCGGGCGGCTCCATCACCTCCAAATCTATCGCGTCGGGAGCTGCGGTTACAGCGGGGGCACCATCTTCGCTGTCGTAGCTTCTTAATCCAAGCTCGGACGAACTTCGACGGCTGATCTTGTAGGCTGATGCGCGGCGACCAGAGACTCCGAGGGTCCGAAGACCCTCAGCCTGCCCAGCATCTTCACCCATGCCGCAGTTAGTCAGGTCCATCCTATCGGGCTGGAGCACTCCGGCACCGGAGCCTAAGTACGAAGTCCGCAGCATTACATCGGACGGCTGGACGAGAAAAAACGCTGTATGGAGCGTAATTGCTTGCCTATTAAGCCGGCGGCCAGGCAGCCGCTACGTGCGCTCGGAGGCGGCACCGCCCCCTCCAGGCCTGGTCGTGCGGCCGCCCTGCTTTCTCCTCCCCTCTTAACTAACCTGTTATGTTCTGCTCGCCGCCTACCTCTTTTTTCCCAAGGGAGCCACAGTGCACTGCACCGACACGACACGACACGCCCACCCCAGAGAGCTGGAAGCATGTACCCTTCCAAGAGCCTTCTTTATGCTTAATAACTCGTGTGTTCGAGGATAGCAAGAGGTTAGCAACGGGATATCGTGCTACTGCTGCTGCCTCCACTTCTGCTGTTTTTTAACGGGTAATAGAAATGCAAAATGTGTTATGTTTGCTTTGGGTAGAACGTCTTTCAATGAAAAAGGGTCTTAAAATCCCAAGTGCGTCAGTGGAGCCAAACTGCATTGTGACCGTCATTGCCTTCATATTTTCAAAGTTTTATGGCAGTTGATAAGGTAAAAGTTCGTGGGTAGAGCAGATTTCTGTATTCTTTGCCATGTCTTGACTTTTTGATGAGACGACATGAACTTGAATGACTCAAAATGTTTGCTTTTAAAAACAGAATTGGAGTGTTCCAATCTATTTTCATTGTCACTGATTGCAACCCTAAAAATATATGTAAATGTACCTGCAACCCCTGTTGTCATACAGAGTGATGGGACGGAGCTTCCCAAATCTTCCCACCCAAGTCAAAGCTGTTTTTTTAGAAATGACTACCAACAAGTTTCACTCCTTTTGGGAGGGCAGTTTAGTGATACACACTGTTATTTTTAATCTATGAATGTGAGTCAGATACTATTCTTCAACAAATGAAAGCTGAAGCTGAATTGTAACAGTTTGCTCAAGATTGTATCAAAAGTTTGTTGTTTTAATGAAATTTTGGAATAATGTCGTTAGGTAGAAATCTTATGTATACTAGAACTGAGATAATATTTATTTATTTTTATTATTTTATTTTGTCAAGCGATTATTAGATAACAGGTATAAGTATAAACATGGTTATGAATACATGAAATGGTTACGAATAAGAAAAATATAACAATAGGACAGGGATGATAGGCACATTGGTGCACTTATGCACGCCCCCTACAGACCTCTTAGGAAAGGGGTGAGGTCAATAGTAGACAGTCTAAGGTTAAAGTTTTTGGGGTTTGGGGAAGAAACCACAGAGCCAGGTAGAGTATACCAGACATTGACCACTCTGTTGCTGAAGTTGTATTTCCTGCAATCAAGTTTGGTGCGGTTAACCTTGAGTTTGTATCTATTGTGTGCTCCTGTATTGTTGTGGTTGAAGCTGAAGTATTCATTGACAGGAAGGACATTGCAATATATAATTTTATGTACTATACTTAGTTCGAACCGAAGGTAGTGTAGTTCTAAGTTGTCTAGGTCTAAAATTTCAAGTCTGGTGGCATAAGGTATTCTGCAACGAGTAGAGATGTGGAGAATTCTTCTTGTGAAATATTTCTGGACTTTCTCAATTGTATTAATATCAGATATGTAATGTGGGTTCCAGACTGATGAGCTTTATTGAAGTATTGGTCTAGCAAATGTTTGTATGCTCTAGTTAGTAGAGTGATATTACTGGAGAAAAAGCTACGCAGGATTAGGTTTACAACTCTTAATGCCATAATAGATTCCTTAACTCTTGAAACTTGTAGGCACCTTGACTATAATGTGTTTATTGTATGTAACTCTTTGTGGCTTACTTTTCCTGCATCAAAAACTATCCCAGAAGCTTTATCCTGACATATATGAATGGGGATGCAGGATGCAAAAAGTCAATAAAGAGAGACTGTTGTATTTCTTCCTGGCCTACAATGCCATGGAAATACCCTATTTTAAACGTAGTCCCCATTGAACCTCTTAATGATGAAAAGTCAACTCTAGCAATATATCCTACATTACATTTAGCTGAACTAATTCCATAAATTGCCTATGTGGCATCAGACCAATTGGATTATAAAGGACTTTTTTCTCAATTTCCACAATGATTTATTTTTAACCAATCCTAGTGGTACCTGGTTCAGCTTGCTCAAGGCATTTGTGCTGTAGCTTAATGCAAAAATGAGAGAGAACTGAAGGCAGAAACCAAAGCATAAACCCTCCCTTCTCCCTGAGATTACTGTAACTGATCATATATTTTCCAAAGAAATGCTTTGTCTTATTCATCTTTTCAAGCATTTGAAAATATGGGCATTTTTAGTAGTATGATGCTCAATGAATACTGTTCAGTAAATGTTTTAAGATGGATATATTATCATTTATAATTAGTATTTGCTTAGTTATGTCTGACTGTTTTAGTGATTCTTATTTTTACATTCAGGTTATTTTTGTAGTATACTGGCTGCAACTCACAATTGTTATTTTTTGTAGAAGGATCACCTTGTCCTTGCGGGTGTATTTTCCTCCTCCACCCCTAGCCTTATCTGCTTATCTGCAGAACTGTTCTCTCTCTTTGGGACACACTGCATTCTGACATTTATTTCCTTGATTAACTTAAGAAGACTGAAAACTGAACATTTTGTAAAAAAAAAAAAAATTGGCAACTTTAAAAAAAACGCTTCAGACTAGTTTAGAGGCAAGGAGATATTAAATCATCCCTGTTATTTGTAGTAATAAGAACTATACCATTGGTGCAAATGAGAGTTGTCATCAGCCTGGACTGGGAACAAATTCTCTCCCCTGCCCCCCCGACCCCCACCCCCTGAACCTATGATTTACTTTAAAAGTAAGCATTCAGAGAACCCTCAACTGTGTGAAGAGTCACTTTTAACGTTGCCGTATGCTCAGCCTTCATTTCATGTTTAACTATGTGACCTCATCTGACCTTGATGAAATTATGAGCGGAAGAAGAAATGATCATGTAACGGCCTACTTTGTTCTGGGAACAGGCCAAGCTTTGCAAAGGCAGAGGGATGCTTTGGAGATTTGGCAGGAGAAGAAGAACATACACAAAAAAGTGAAACAGGTTAACCTGTGAGAACACAGATATAATTATGGCTGGATAGCATAGGAAAAAATGTGAGAAAGAGCAGACCAAAAACATTCAGTGAAACAGCAGACCAGGAGATTCTTTATGAAGCAAAATAAGAACAAAAATGCTAAAAGCTAACCATTGGGGGAAGTCTTTTTCTGCTTGGATGGTAAACTCTTTGTCCTTTGAGTTAATTTTTTTCTTATTGTCACCACTACTAATTGTCCATGGAGTGAATTGCTAATATAAATGTGGGGTTGTTGGACTGTTAATACAAATTAATTATACTGCTGTTTTTCATGAGATTTAATGGGTTATCTTTTATTTTTTTTTAGATTTCAAAGGTGAAGAAGTGGAGAACAAGTTTATCTTAATGATATTCTTAGAGAATATGATCATCTTTGCTTCTTTTCAATAATACAAATGAGAGCCTTTCTGCTATGTTATATGCTTGCCAACTCTTATTAAGGTTTCCTTAGTTGCAGTCTATGAGATATTTACTTGTTGTATTAGTCATGAGTTCACATGTTCCACTGAACTATAATGTAGTTGGTTTGCATAGGAAAGTGTGTGAATGTAACTATTTTGGCTTATAAACTAAAATTTATAGATTAGCATAATACTTAAAGCCAGCTACTGTAGTTTATTCAAATCCTGTTTAAAATTATGTTTTACTGGAATAAATTGACTCCAGTTAAGATAACATTAGAATTCTTTCCAGAGTTAGACTTCACAGAAAGTATGAAAAAATAAAGAGGTGGGGAAAAATCTGAAGGAAAGCAATGCCCAGCTACCAATATCTGGTAGAAGAACAAGAACTTGGAATAAACTTCCAGGTAAACTTGATATCAATATTTGAAACTTACGAGGCAAATCCTTTGCCACTCATTTGAGAAATGCCCAATTCATTCATTTCATTTAGGTATTTTCCTTAGATTCTTCAGATACTATATATTCTTCTTACTCTGGTTTTAACTACGAGTATAAGGCTAATAAGGCCAAGAAGCTGGCCCGGATCACCAAATAATATTTATTACTGAGTAGGAATTTAATTTGCATCTCTTTGGATTTACTTCATATAAGTAATTTAATTCATAAAGTTGAAATATAACAAAACTATGGAGGCTCCTTCCCATGCCCTCCCTTTTCTTGCAGTAGAAAGCAGGAACAATTATTCTTAACCTCCTCCTGTCTAGAATTTTCTCCTTTTTCTGGCTAGAGGGAAAAAGTAAGTGTAGATAGAACAAGGCAGCTCTGTGTACAATGATGAAGTTTACCTTCCCCAAACTTCCATTCCTTAAAGGGGTGGATAAATTACCCAAACTACTTTCCACAATGTAGCAGAGTGATAGTGAAAGCAAGGAAAGGATTTTATTTTCATTGATTTATTTAGTCGTGACTTTCTTAGAACAAATTTCACTTAATCCTGGACTTACCAAGATTTATCCAAGCCATGATTTCCAAATCCATTTCTAATGATGGTTTCACATCCTGGTTTGCAGTTAATCCTTAGCAGCAGCAGCCAGTCAGTCATTGGGCTTCCTGAGACGGAGGCAAACAAACCAAATTATATCAACCTCTGTTATCCAATGTTACGTTAACTTACTTGGATCAAACTCTGTGGGAAGGAATGACGCAGGTATATATTCAAATGTACACAAAGTGCCCAGTTCACTTGTAATTCGAGGCTTAAGGGCATCGGTTGGGTTGTGGGGCAGGTGCTGTTTATTTCCCAAAGCATCCAGTGCCAGGTGTTGGCCAGCTTCACTTATGATCTATGGTTATTACTGGCTCCCAGCAAGGAGACAAGTAGTTTGAGCTAATACCTAAGAGTGTCTGATCTGGAGAGTGAGTCTTTTGGCATGAGGGACAACAACAGGAGACTTTATCATGAAAACTCTCGTTGGTTTGTTTAATTCATCAAACTGTATTTACTCAAAATAGCAACTGTGCCTGGGATTAATTTTCAGTCCCCTAAGGTCAAATTATTTCCCTTCCATGATAAGAGGAAGGAAGAATTAGGGAGGAATGGAGCTGAATGGCCTGCTCTGTTCTAATTCATCAAATATTCCTGCTAAGAGAAGAGACATAGTTCATAGCACTTTGGTAATGGGCCCTGAAACATACAGAACAATGACTAAAAAAAAAAAAAAAACATGCCCAGCACTCAAAGCTGCAGGAAAGTTACAACCATGGAAGCCTGTTTCCTAAATCTTTGTATTGAAAACAAGCTTTGACTGATTAAATCCAGAATAAATCACAGTGACTTTTAATAGTGTGTCAGCAAGTTATCTGATAATAAATCAAAACCTTGTCTGTTTTTATTTGCTCTCAGTTCTAATTTCAGCCATAGAAAATTTTATCTGAAGTAATAACAACTGGGTGGATTTTGAGAACAGGTGAAACCTTTCTTGAATCAGGCAGCATTAAAAATGGCTGCTTTCACTTTCTAAAAACAAATCTGGTGTGGTTCAAAATTTTTGTGTTAGTGTTGGGCTTTCGAAAACATCCTGGACTTGCTTCAGTAGATAGTCCAAAACAAATATACTTTTATCTGGTAGCAGGAATAAATTTTATGACTGGTAGTTCTATTACATTATAATGCTTACTGTTGCAGCATAATGGGCAATGAAATGGAATGAATTGCCATTAACTACTATACGTACTCCCTTTCACGTTCCCTAACTAAAATGTATAACAAATTTTTTTGATCAAGAAAAGAAAACACTAAGCCATGCAAAGATTGGCATTGGGAAAACAAGCCATAGCATGTAAATCCATGATCCATGATATGGTGGACTAGAATTCGTAAGCATATAATACAATCACCTACCTGTTATTTTTCAGGGTGGGAGGAATTGCAGCCTATTACATGTAGCTTCTTTATTCCAAATTCTTTAGTAAATTTCCCACAAAACTGCAAAGTTGGAAATGTTGCAGAATTCCAACCTGAAATATAAAAAAAATACTTTAAATATTATAAGAACTTAGGTCTTATCAATATATTAAGGCAACATTTTATTATGTTTTGGGAAGTATCTCTCAGTTTTCACTCCGTTCAATCAATTCCTTAAATGACTTTGAAAAAAAAATGTTAAAGGTTGTTGAGTCAAAATAGTTACTATTTTTCCACACTGTTTTAAAAAGCGAAATTTTACTGTACATTGCTCACTTCCACCTAATGTCAGCTGTAGGTCAGTTGATTCATTTTTCATCATAGCTTCCTCCATTTGATTCAGCTTCCTACCCTTGGTGACATCATTCTCATCAGATATTGCAATCATTTTCATAAGTGATGTCTAGATTAGTTTATGTGTATTTGATAATCTAACATTCAAATTCACAGTTCCTTGTGCACACTAAAATATTTTTACCTGATTTTAAAACTCTGTCCCACGTTAACTTTGTTTCACATTTCTAGTCTAGATTAATTTTTCTCAACTTTGCCAACTTTAAGATGTGTGGACTTCAGTTCCCAGAATTTTCCAGCCAGTGTATTCGGGAATACTGGGAGCTGAAGTCCACACATCTTAAAATTGTCAAGGTTGAGAAACACTGGTCTAGATAAATAGCCCATTCTCCACATTATTTGTGAATATACTGTGTATAAAGTAGCAGAAACTATGGCCCACTGTTTCAGCACCTCCGCTTACCCCTGACCATGATCATAATTGTCCTCCCTCTCTACACAACTCATTCTAGTTACAGCTCTAAAGTTTGACCTTTCCTAGCATATTTCACGGGGAAAAGATATTTCCACCCCTTGTCAATGAGACCAGAGTTCAGACATGATTTGTTGCTTCTTCCTTTTCTGGTGCTATTATAATTTTCTAACAAAGCTAGTTATCTGGATAACTTAAAGGGTAAATCTGCAACTCAAACAGGCAAGGGTCCTGTGAAGGAAGAACTTTGTACCATGTCCCTTGCCAGTCAGAGTGGCCAAATTGTAAGATGGGTAATGAAAAATCAGCAGTTCCTTTGTAACACGTGGACATTTATTTAACTCCCTTGTAAAAGTCAAGCTTTTAAAATGCATTTTAAATGTCTCTGAATAGCTTACAAAAGAAATGTTTAACTTGAACAAAGAACCTTTTATAAGATGCTTACTTATTGATTTTGAATCTTTTCCTCAATCAAATAATACTTCCTTTAAAAAACTTCACTGCTCGCTTTGAAGCTTTGTGACAGAAACAGCTACCTCCATCTATGATCATATAGCAGGAGGAAATTCAATGAAACAAGTTTTTACTATTACATTTTTCAGTGTTAAGTAGCTTCAATCACATGACAATGAAAAAGATTTGTGACTGTCTTGTTCACAGTTGTTTTAGCTTGGATGTCATGATTAATGCATCCACATTAGATTTAACTAACAACTACTGATCTTGGCAGTCAATCTAGCACGAATAATAAATAATAATATGTGCCCCTATTGGTTATGCTAGACTTTTCAGCAGCTTTGATGTTATCGGTAGTTACAACATATTGACAACCTGCTTGGTATAAGATTCAGGGAGATTTTTTTTCATGATTCCTACTACTCTTTAGTTAGTTAACTCTAGACATTAATTTCAAGAGATTCCTTTATACAACTTAGAGCATTATTCTTTTTGGGCCAGTGGATGCATGTAGATTATTTGTTTATGCACGCACACAAAATATTTGCTATAAACCTGTTTGTGAGAAGACCAACTGGTAAGAATTATTATCTTTACCCATTTTTTTTTATATCTCTTGGATTCTCTCCACTACTTACCTTCCTTTTTGCACATTGGTGTACTTCCAAAGAAAATTGGGCTGCAGCCACTCACATTTATTTTCTAAGAATGCTTTGACAATGTATGTTGAGCCTACAGGCATTTGTGAAAATACAGATTGTTCCTGAGGTAGTTTCTTTCGTTTGCAGATGCTAGCTATTCATTAAAAAATATTAAAAGACTCTAAAAGCAAACAACGCCCAGAGAATACAAAAAATTCCACAGTTCCACCTGGAGCTACAGATATTCTCTTCTATTGTAGACTCTAAAAACCAAAAAGATCTAGAGGGGAAGCAGGATTCAAACAGGATTCAACCAGGCTGCTTCTCTGCTACCCAGGAGCCGTTTCCTGAAGGGAGGGAGACTTGCAAGCTTTTCGCTCTGCCTCAGTGAAAGGCAAGTAGCAATGGCTGGCCTGGCAGGCAGGCAAAAGCAGGCTGCAGGCATGTTTCCCAAAGGGAAGGGGACTTGCAAGCTTTTCGCTCTGGTGGAAGAGGCTCTCCCAGCAAGAGCAGTGAGAGAAGCAGCCCAGAGCTGACACGAGCCTCTCCACTGTTCCTTCCAGCTGAGTTAGGCTAACCTTAACCCCAATTGAGCAGCCCTGATCTGCCTGCTTACAGGTAAGCCTGCGAGTCACGCTAGTGCTTCCCCACTGTCCCCGGGCCTACCTGAGCCTTGCCCAGCCATCTCTGGCTTCCCCACTGGCGTGGCCCCATCCTGCTGACAGCGCTGGCTGGGGCCTACCTACCTGCCCCCCCATCCCCAGGCTCGGCTGGCTGGCTAAGCCGCCACGCGGTGCTCTCCCAGCTTTCCCTACCACATGGTGGCTGTGGTGCAGCAAGCTGCGGCGGCAGTACTCCAACCAGTAGGGTGGCAGATCCGTCTGCCTCCCGTAAGCAGGGCCGCTGCTGCAGTGCCTCCGCCGCCTTTGCTGCCTCTGCTCTCCCAGGGGGCAAAACGAAAGGAAGCGGACCGAGACGCTATGGTGCTGGTGCTGGTTATGGGAGGCAGCCAGAACCAGGTCCGCCATCTCTGCTACCCGTGGTGGTGTTTTGGGGGGGGTGAGGGAGGGTGCTGAAAGCGCCTCCACTGCTTACAGGAGGCCTCTGCTTATGGGAGGCCACCGCCGACGCTACAGGAGGTAGCCAGAGATAGGTCCGCCACTTCTGGCACCCACAGAGGTGTTCTGGGATGGCTGGGGTGGTGCTCAAAGTGCCGCAGCTACTGCAGCTGCTGCATGTGGAGGTCCTTTCTTCCTTTTTCCCACCGCCCCCTGCTGACTCGCCGGATCATTCAGTTTGTCCCAGACCAGGTGTGTATATATGTGTTGTGTGTGTGTGTGAGAGAGAGAGAGAGAGAGAGAGAGAGAGAGAGAGAGAGAGAGAGAGAGAAAAAGAAAAGAAAAGAAAAGAAAAGAAAAGAAAAGAAAGAAAAAGGAAAGGAGAGAAAGGAAGAAAGAGAGAAATAAAGAGGAAGGGAGAAAAAGAAAAAGAGCAAGAAAGAAAGAGGAAGGGACAGAAAGAGAGAAATTAAGAGCAAGAAAGAAAGAGAAAGACAGAAAGAAAGCAGGAAAGATAGAGGAAGGGAGAGAAAGAAAGAGAAAGAAAGGAAGGGAGAAAAAGGAAGGGAGAGAAAGAAAGCAAGAAAGAGGGAGAGAAAGAGAAAGAGCAAGAAAGAAAGGAAGGGAGAGAAAGAGCAAGAAAGAGCAAGAAAGGAAGGGAGAGAAAGAAAGAACAAGAAATAGAAAGAAAGAAAAATAAATAGGAAAGAAGGGAGAGAGAAAGAGAGAAAACTCTGTGCTATTGTTTTTAATTGTTCCATTATTTATAATATATTAATATTTACACTGTCCCTACACCTAGGGTGATTTTACTGTCTTTCTTTTGTCCAGGTATTTTTCAGGGTTTACAATACATGCATTCAATGTCTATAATCCAGAGCATAAATACATGTGTGTTTAACAGAGTTGAAAGGGACTTTGGAGGTCTTCTAGTCCAACCTCCTGCTCAGGCAGGAAAACTTAGGATGCCAAACTCAGAGAGAGGTTCTGGGAACGGTGTTAGAATAACACTTAGAAGGGACCTTGGGGGGAACCCTATACCATTTCAGAGAAATAGCTGTCCAGTCTTTTCTTAAAAACCTCCAGTGTTGGAATACCCAGGACTTCTGGTGGCAAGCAGTTCCACTGGTTAATTGTTCTCACTGTCAGGAAGTTTCTCCTTAGTCTTAGTTTGCTTCTCTCTTTGTTCAGTTTCCATCCATTGCTTCTTGTTTGCCTTCTGGTGCTTTGGAAAATACATCCCCCCCTCTTTCTGGCAGCCCCTTAAAAGCCTGTTGCCTATTACACTCTTGAGCAAAGCATGTGAGCCATTTCCTCCTTTAAGTGGTCCATGAAAGTACATCTATAGCATGTAGATAATAAAGTGAAAAAAAGGTGAACAACATTTTTCCAGAACTATAGATAAGTTGAGGCTGGGTGTGACAAGGAATGGCTGGGAGGAGAGGGGCCAGGCGAGGCACCACTTGACGTGAGTGACATTGAGTTGGTTATGCCCATACAGTCACATGACCAGCAAGCCACGCCCAGCCTGTCATGTGGCCAGCAAGCCACACCCACCCAGTCACATGACCACCAAACCACACCCACAAATTAAATCACGCCCACAGAACCGGTTGTTAAGAAATTTGAATTCCACCCCTGCCCTAACAGGGAAGAATTATGTGTAGTTCACAAACTTGAGTGTTTCTAGAAAATCCATTGCTGCATTACTTGTCAGCTGGAATACCGCAGTGCAGGGCATTGCCTTTAAACAGCATTTAGAAATTATAGCTGGCCAGAACACTGTAGGTAAACTATTAGCCAAAGGTAGTTTTAGAAATATAACCTGACTTTAGTAGAACAGCTGTACTGGAATGTATTGAATTTCCAAAGGCAGTATAAAATGCTGCTCCAGGAGTTTAATAATTTCAGAAGAAAATACATATCATCCTAATTATCTACTTGCTAAGGTCTTTGTCAATGTAATTGTTGAGGTTACAGAACAGAAATCCCTCCTAAATTATTCTGCTGCATACTAAGTGTGATGACTGTAAAGTACTTTACAAAATTTTTTCAAAGCTATTTGATGTGACAGTTGACAAAGCTTTTCCATTTTATTTGAAATAGGTTGGGCTACAATTTTATTAATCTGTGTTGAATGCATTTGTTTAGTTAGTTGGTGTTGGAGAAAACTCCTGAGAATACTGTAGACAGCGAAGAAGAAGAAAAAACAATGGATCATTGAACAAATCAATCTATATTCCTCATTCAAGGCACATATGACCAGAGTTAAATTATCCTATTATGGGTACATTATGCAAAAAGCCAGCTCCCTGGAAAAGACTGGCAGCAAGGTGATTAGATTTAGTTATTGTGGTGATGGGATCATCATTAGGAGACCTGTAAAAACATATTAAAGATAGATCGTTATGTAGAAAATCATATTGATAATGATGGCACATAAATAATTTGAGCACATATTTGAACACATATTTGATGGAATTAATACTTTCAGTAGAAATAATCCACAAGAGTCTTTCCAGAAAAATATTAGTAGCTAATTCTTAATGAAGATCCAGTAACATTTACCAAGAAGTAACTATTGGGCATGTTAATCCAGATATAATGAGTATCTAACAGAATGTAAAAAAAAAAAAAAAGGATAGATGGATGAAACCAGTTAATGAAAATAGTCTAGATAAGGTATGTGCAATTTGTTGGTGAATATATCTCTAGTACAGGGTGTCAAACTCATAGCCCACAGGCCAAATGCATCACGTACTAGCCCCACCCCTGCCCAGTTTAGCAAAGGGGAAAAAAGTCCTGATATGTCACATGACACCACCATGAAGATGTGAGTTTGACACCCCTATATGGACATAGCATTTGTTCATAAATCATGAATTTAGAAAGACTTCCTGAAAAATATAGTTTATTCATTAATTAATATGCAGATTTAATGGGGAGGTTGACTTTTTGTTTTTAAAATAAAGGAACTTCAGAACCAGATGGCAACATGAAGCATTTATCCAGATTATTGATTGATTGTTATTACCAGGAAGACCCAGATTCAAGGCTGTATTCAGTTAAGAAAGTTCACAGGTGACTTTCAATTAGTAACTTTCTTCAGCCAAGTTTACCTCAGAGGTTATTGTTGGGAGGAATAACACCGGAAATGAAAATGCTATATGTAATCTGCCTTTGCGTTAAGGCAAAATACAAAGATGAAGAAGATAAAAACTGTTGCTTGTAAATCATGCCTGTTATCATCAGTAACAGTTCTGTGACTTGTTTATTATATACAACTCACTGAGTAAATTTTGTAGTTCATTTCTGAATTAATAATCCCACACTCCCTAAAAGATACAATATATGATTATAAATATATGATTGCTAGTACAGGTCCTCCTTTAGACCTGAAAATATGTGGTTAAATAGACAATTAAAAATAACTTAGTTGGAAAAAAGATACTCCTTAAATTAGGCTTGGTCTACCTGTGGCTTGTGGGCCACATGCAGCCTGGAGAGATAGTGATTTTATATACATTAATGTTAATATATATTTTATATGTGATCCAAGACAATTCTTCTTTACTCAATATGGCCCAGGCAACCCAAAAGGTCAAACACCCATTCCCTAAACAATATTCCTTCTTGTAAGAACTCCACTTGAATTCCTTGCGTATAAGAAGAGTCAAGGGATAGACCGGATAGAAAAAGCTCCATCTTATTCATGGACATTATAATCTTAGGGATTAGAATGATCTTCCATCTGTTACTTCCATCCAGAACTGGATGCAGAATTCCAACTATCTCATGTGACCTTGAAAGTATGCCTCTGTTGATGCAGCCTAGGACTGCACTGGCTTTTTTTTTTTTTTTTGATAGCTGCATCAAATTGCTGGCTCATACTTATGTGACAGTCCACTAGGATACCTAGATCCTTCTCACAGTTACTGCTATTGAGCTAGGTACCACTTATCCTATTCTATAGCTGTGCATTTGGTTTTTCTTGCCTAGGTCTAAAACCTTAATTTGCTCAGAACTGAATTTTGTTGAATGGTGTTCATGTTTATCAAGATCCTTCTGAATCTTAAGTCTATCTTCTAAAATTTTAGCTATTACTCCACCTGATGTCATCTGCAAATTTGATGAATTCCACTTCTGTCCCCTCATCTAGAATGCTGGTGAAGATGTTGAAGAGCACTAGGCCCTAAGAAGGCAGATGACAGAAAGAAGGTGCACATTCTTCCACGTAGATGTAGTTCCATTGAGAATTACATGTTGAGTTGGTCAGCCAGTTCTGAACCCATCTGGTGGTGATGCTGTCTATCCCACATTTTTCTATCTTACAAAGAAGTAGGCTAACCATTGGAAACAGTGTCTAAACTGATAGAAAATATTGAAGAATATGGACAGGTGGCAGGATTAAAAATAAATAAAGATAAAACTAAGATGTTAGTCAAGAATATGACGGAAAAACAAAGGAAAGAACTGACATGTAGATTGAACATCCAGATCACAAATAAAGTGAAATATTTGGGAATACAGCTGATAGCAAGATGTGGAACACTAAAGGAAGATAATTACTATAAACTAAAACAACAAATTGCGACAGACTTGGAAAAATGGAAAAATTTACAATTATCTCTAATAGGGAAAATATCTACAATCAAAATGAATATACTACCAAGGATATTATACTTGTTTCAGATGATTCCAATTAAATTATGGAAAGATTACTTTGAGGACTTAAACAAAATAATGTTGAAATATATATGGCAGGGAAAAAAGGCAAGAATTAAAGTAAAATTGTTACAGGATGCTAGAATGAGAGGAGGTTTTAAACTACCCAATTGGGAATTATACTATCATTGATGTGGGTGAAAGAATGAATCATTTTGAGAAATACTAGATTTTTAACATTGGAAGGTCATGACTTACAATTGGGGTGGCATGCATTTTTATGGTATAAGGAAAGCAGAGTACATGGGTATTTTAGGAGACATTATATTTGAGATGCTTTATTGTCAACATGGGAGAAAATAAGGAAACAACATTATATGAAAATACCAGTCTGGTTATCAACAATAGAGGCATTTGCATATCCAATTGTTTTCAAAATGGAACATATAGTTAGATATAGTGAAATTTTAAATGAAAAGGGTGAACTCAAAACAAAACAAGAATTAGATGAACAAGGGATAAAGATGAATTGGTGTTCATATGAGCACATTCTAGATATGATAAAGATAGTAAGGCAGGAGGGTTTTACAAAGAACTTACTGAATTAGATAAAATCGTAACAGGTACTGAGGAGAGGATGATTAAAAAATTATATGGTTATTTATTAGGAGTGAAATTAGAAGAACAAGTTAAAGAAACAATGATTGCTTGGGGAAAATTTTTTGGATATGGGATAGATCTAGAAAAATGGCAGAAATTATGGACTAGAACCTAGAAACTAACAATGTCAACAGCGTATAAAGAGAATTTGTATAAGATGTTTTACAGGTGGCATTTACCCCCAGCAAGACTAGCAAAGATGTTCAAGGATAAATCGGTGAAGTGTTGGAAATGTCATCAGATACCTGGATCATATTACCATATGTGATGGACATGTGCGGAAGCTAAAAGATATTGGTCTAAAATATACACGTGGCTGGAAAAAATGACAAAACAGCATATAGTTTTAAAACCAGAGACATTTTTATTGAGAATTTTACCTGAAGGTTATAATAGAAAATTGACATACTTGGTTATTAATGTTTTAACTGCAGCTAGAATTGTATTTGCTCAAAATTGGAAAAATGATAAAATTCTGATAGAGGAGGAGGTGATTAAGAAAATAATGGAATGTACAAAAATGAGTAGATTAACATTAGCAATTAGGGAGCAAGAAGAAAAAGAGCATTATAAGATATGGGATTTATTTTACCAATGGTTAGATAGAAAAGTAAGAAATTGAAGTATAATACAATAGCAATGATATTTTACAATTGATTATTTTGGAATAAATTATAAGATGAATTAAAATTAATAAGAACTGAGATTTGCTCTAAATGTGAATTTGAAAGTCTAATGATGATGCAATAATATAATATGACATGGAAAGTTGATTAATGCAATATGAATGTAAATCTAAGAGGAAAAGACTATAGATATTGTGCACAAGAAATATATACCAACCGACATACTGTATAATTGAAAGAAGGTTTTGTTGTTTTATTGTTTGTGTATGTTTATGTTTGTTGTTAAAAAGAAAAAACTTTTTGGAAAAAATACCAGTAGGCTGTGGTCTACTTTGTCAAATGCCTTACTGAAACCTAAATAAACTATGTCCACTAATTTAATTACTTTGCCAATGAAAGCAGCAAGTTTTGTCTGGAATGATCTGTTTTTGACAAACGCATGCTGATTTCTAGTAATCATCTTAATTGTTTCTGTGCATTGATTGATCATCTTTTCCAGGATTTTTCCAGATATTGATGTCAGGCAGATTGATCTGGATTTGTTAATGTTTAATTATAGATATAAGTTGCTTATAGTTTTTCAGTATCTTGTTTAGTTCATGTGTATGTACCGGTAAAGGTAGAGAAGATTTCTTTAAGAACTGCTGCCTGCCTAAGTTATTTTGTATTTCTATATGTCCTCATAGTTTTCTCTCCCTCTCTTCTGAAGATGATGCCAGAAATCACAGGCAAAAAAACCCCAAAATCAGATCCCTTTCCTAAGACTTCTGAAGTGAACAGGAGTCAATCTGTTTGAAGTGCAGAGACAGCCTCAAGGTAATGAGCCCATCCCATTTGCCTTTAAAATGGGACTGGCACTGTATTTTATAGGAAATGCGGTGGTAATATATGCTAATAAATACCTTCTGGGCTTAATTTGAGTTCAATTCTAGAACTGGTTTCCAACAAAAACAGCCCTAGAAGATGTGAATTATCCTTGTGCACATGCAGGGCAGATTTCCTTCGTGGGAAATGGAGAGTTCCCATCTTTGCAGATGCGGAATAAAAGGCTGGAGTCTGGAAGGATTTTTTTTTTTTTCAGTGCATTGAATAGGAACAATGCACTTTTCTCATTAGTGGTACTCAATATTTAACTTCTCTAAACAAAGTAGTAAACTTTGTCCAGTAAAGCCAAGGAGAGGATCTGCAACTGCAACTGCAGTTTTCTTCATAATGAACCTTGCACCGCTGTCAAAACAACGACAACTGATTTGACTAGAAACCTTATATAGATTTTTTTGCTGAAAAAAAAAAAGAAATGACACGATCATTTATGGATTTAAAGAATTAGAAAGATATGAGTTAAATGACCAGCTGAAGGGACTTGTATAATATCTAAAGGGAGGAGTTATTATAAGACTGTAACCATCTGTTGAAAAGAAGGTCAGAAACCATTACTTAACCTTGGCTTTTTTCTACTCTTTTTTTTCATTTCTTGCATTTTTTTTTCCCTTTCCTTCCTTTTTATTTGTCTTTTATTCTATGGAAAGTACTTATAAAACCACTTTAAAAAAATCTTTAAAATTAAACAATTATTTATTTATATATGTTCTCTGCTTGTCCAATCAAATAAATTTGGGGATGTAGGCATTTGTGAACTAAATCTGCACGTGACCCTTATATATCCCGGCTAGCTGGCTGACTAGCAAGAATGATACAAATCTTCCTGCAGAAAATGTAGTTCCCAGAAGTTTTAAAGAGACTGAATATGTGCACCCAAATATGCACACCAACTTTCTTTAATCCTACTTAACAGGTAAAATTAAGAAAAGTTGGTGTGTATATTTGAGTGCACATGTGAAGTTTTTTTAAAATATTGAACTAGTTTCTAATATGCCATTCTTTGACAAAACGCTAAGGAAGCTTTGTGAATCCTTTTTTTTTTTTAAAACAGAGGAAAGAGATGGTTTTAGACTCAAGTTTTAGGATCTAGACCAGAGGTGTCAAACTCAATTTCATTGAGAGCCACATCAGGGTTGTGTTTGACATTGGAGGCCCGGGTGGGCGTGGCTGGGATGGAGGTGGGCATGGCCCTCTGCCAGTGAAAACAGAGCTCGGAGGGGGGCTGCATATGAGATAAAAATTGTGGAAAAATTAACCTAATGTTGAAGTCTTAATATATATATGTGCAAATTTATTTCCCAGAGATAATTGCATTGTTTTCATGAAGATACATCACCAGTATTATTTAGGGAGGCAAGATGCTGCTCATATAGTGATATTTCAGTCCTACCTGTGGAGATACTGCCTGAATAGAGTTAAAGATGATCATAAATTTAAAGCTAACCAACACAGAATGGGTAGTTTCTTAAAAATCCAGGCAACTAGTTCAGGGATTTTCCTGAAGCCAACATGTAATCTTAGCTGTAGCCAGCAGTGCCTTATAAATATCATTAAATAAATAAACTCAAGTATCTTTGGCATTATCTACAGTCCTGTTGCATTAACAATATTCATTTCTGGAAAGCACAAATTTGTAAATTCCACTTACATCAAACCTGGGCTAGGGTAATACACTTTCCATGAAGCTGTCTTTGAAAAATATATGGAAGCTACAAATGTAGCAAAGAACTCTTTCACCAAATCATTACACTAGTACCAATTTGGTTGTTTTTTTTTTGGTGCAGTTCAAAAAATTTGTGATGAAATTTTGAAAATGTGAATGGGTTATAGCATAAAAACTTGAAGGAGACTTTTTATCCCATACAGGGCTGCAAAGTAAATGAGTTAATGTTTTAGAGGCCTTCTTGGACATTTCAACAATCTCAGATACTGGAAACTGATATTAAGCAGAAAATCCTTGAATATCTTGGAATGTTTCCACTTAGAATAAAGCTGGAAAGGACCTTAGAGGTCTTATATTCCAACCCACTCCTCAAGCAGGAAATTCTATACCATTTCAAATAAGTGACTGTCCAATCTCCTCTTAGAAATCTCCAGTGATGAAGCACCTATAACTTCTGAGGGGAAGCTGTTTTACTGATTAATTATTCTCTTGGAAGTTTCTCCTTAATTCCAGGTTTAGTATTTAGTATTTATTTGATTTGTCAATGGCTTACAAGATACAGGTATAAGAATAAATATAGTTTTGAATACATGAGATAGATACTTATAAGAGAAATAAAAAACAATAGGACAGGGACGGTAGGCACAATTGGTGCGTTTATGCATGCCCCCTACAGGCCTCTTAGGAAGGGGGTGAGGTCAATAGTAGACAGTCTAAGGTTAAAGTTTTTGAGGTTTGGGGAAGAAACCACAGAGTCAGGTAGAGTATTCCAAACATTGACCACTCTGTTGCTGAAGTTGTATTTTCTGCAGTCAAGTTTGGTGCGGTTTACCTTGAGTTTGTATCTATTGTGTACTCTTGTATTGTTATGATTGAAGCTGAAGTATTCATTTGCAGGTAGGACATTGCAATGTATGATTTTATATACTATAATTAGATCGGACCGGAGGCGACGTAGTTCTAGGTTTTCTAGGTCTAGAGTTTCAAGTCTGTTGGCATAAGGTATTCTGCAATGAGTAGAGGAGCAGAGAACTCTTCTTGTGAAATATTTCTGAACTTTTTCGATTGTGTTAATATCAGATACATGATATGGGTTCCAGACTGATGAGCTGTATTCAAGTACAGGTCTAGCAAATGTTTTGTATGCTCTAGTTAGTAGTGTGATATTACCAGAGAAGAAGCTACGTAGGATTAGATTAACAACTCTTGCCTTTTTGGCTATGCAGTTACAGTGGGCTCTAGCACTTAGATCATTTGAGATGAGTACTCCAAGGTCCTTGATTAGTTTCCTTCTATTGCTTCTTGTCCTGCCCTTAGGTGCTTTAGAACATGTTGACTCCTTCTTCTTTGTGGCAGCTCCTCAAATATTGGAACATTAATGTCATCGTCACTGCTACTTCTTTTTTTCTAGACTAGCCATACCCAGTTCCAGGCCTTTAATCAACTTAGTTGCTCTTTTATGCACTTTTTTCAAAGTCTCAACATCTTTTTTGTAATGTGGTGACCAAAACTGGATGCAGTATTCCAGGTGTGGTCTTACTAAGGTTTTATAGAGTGGTATTAGTACCTCACTTGATCTTGATTGTATCCCTCTGCTAATACAACTTAGGATTGCATTAGCTTTTTTGGCTGCTGCTGCACACTGCTGGCTCATATTTAAGTCATCATCCTGAGATGGAATTTTGTGGTATCTCACTGTTTCCTTTCTTCCATGGAGATGTAGCACCATTAAGGATTACTTGTTGAGTATGATTTGTCAGCCAGTTACAAATCATCTAGTTGTAATGCTGTCTATCACACATATTTATAGCTTATCAAAATGTAGGTTGTGGTCTATTTTGTTGAATGCCTTACTGTAATGTAAATATATTATGTCCACAGCATTTCGCTGGTCTACTAATTTAGTGACTTTGTCAAAGAATGAAATAAGATTGGTTTGGCATGATCTGTTTTTAACAAATCTGTGATGGCTTCTAGTCATAACTTTATTTGTGAGATCCTATCTCAATCATTTTGTCATTAATATCAGTTTGGGAAGGCATGCTTGCAATTTTATGATATTTTAAACACTTGTTTAGGGTTTTTCTCCCCTAGGGGAGGTGAGATAGGGATATTTTGATTGCCATTATATCACCATTTTCTTTGCTATTTCAGGTCTGAATTTTTAATATTAGTTTATAAACTGGCACTGAACTATGCAAATATAAAGAGATAGAAATGTTTTAAATTATAATAGCAGAATGAAAAATAATACAATAACAATATTAAAATAAATCCTTGTTCAGGAGGACACAATGTTTATTTCTTAACAAGAAAGTAGTATTTCCTAATTTAAAGTCATGCCAGAGCCAGAGCCATAAAGAGATTAGGAAAGTGTTAACCAAATACGGAAGGAATTAACACAGCTACTGTCAGGCTGCCTTCCACATCACTTGTACTGCAGTGTGCCACAATCTTGAGCGGGAGGGAAATTGGGTGTGTTTGTGGCTAAAAGTGCTGTTTGAAAAAAGGGGGGAATAAAGGGAAAGACCAGCATGAATAGGAAGCGGAAGTATGAACCAGTTTCATCTGGCCATTTCAAGGACTTTTGGGTGCCCAGGACCTGGGAATGGAATGTTACCACTTCTCAAAGTATCCTGTTCTCATAACATTCAGCTACCATCCTGATGGACTCTGATGAACTGGTCAAAGAGAGGGATAATGGTTTGAAATAAGGTAACAGTTTGTGTGGGTTTTCTTCAGACCTGGCCTTGTTTTTACTGCATCCAGTTGTCTCTAGTAAAAGAGTCTTGTAACCTTCTGATGGAGTCAAGCGTCTTTCTTTTCTAGAAAGCCAACTAGAACAGGGCTGACAGCTACAGATTTGTAGAAAATATAGAGTCACACTTGGTTCCTGTTACTATTGCATAACAGAACTTTTTTTTAGTACTCTGTGACTCAGCATCCTGATATACATCATAACTTTCTATGTATTTATTCTATAGCAGATTGTTCTGGCAGTGGGAAAACTAGATCACGTAGACAGTACTACAATAGTAAAAACAATAAAGATTAGTGCATTAATTAATACACCAATGGTTTCAAAAAATAAATCCAGGACTCTTTTCTTTAGGAAACACATATTTATTTCAAATGACATGATCTCAAATTCAAGTGCTTGTGGGCCAATGTGGATCATTTTATCCAGAAAAACAATTTGACAATTCTGTCACTTACTGAAAGGAAAACAACTATTTTAAGCAACAGATTTTAAAATCTATTTATTGGCCTGTTTAAATTACACAGGCACAAATTCACAAATTATGTAGGACAAATCTGTGAAATAGGATACTTCTGGGTTTGAAAGGCTAAGGAAATGTTGGCTAATCCCATCTTACCCCTTTAGCACTATTTGTCTCCTAAGAATTTGTGCCAAAAGATTAAGTGGTCTAGTGGTAGAGGGGAACAGGGTATATAATTGGCAAAAAAAAAAAAATCTTCTCATATTCTGTCACTAGAGACTTAATTGAGATCAAAGATGTTCTTTCATTTGTGGAAGAATAAGCCAGGATCTAAAATGTTATCACTTTTCCCTCCATGAAATGTATGTCCACACAAGAGGAAAATGTAAATATTGCCTGTTGAAAATACCCTATCACGATAACACCTCATTTTAAACTATGCATGTTCACACACAACATTCCACAAGAGAATTATTAATGACCCTTCTATTAAAAGCCCTTACATAAACAAAATAAAACATCTTGAACTATATTAAAACTCTCAGTGAAATCCAGTAAAAGCTAAGCCCTAAAAAAATAAAGCAACAAAAAAAGAAAAAAGTATAACACAACACACAAAACATAAAAAAAAATCTTTTTGGAAAGTAACTTGGACCCAGGTGTCTCTCTCTTCATGGACTTCAATTATATTCATGCTCATCTTACATATCATTACTTATTTTATTTACCATTCTAAGCCTTCTATATTAACTTCTCCACGTATTTCACACTTCTTAATTCTACCTTAATTAATCATCTTAGTTTGAATCATTATATTTGTATCTTTTGTCCATTTTTTATCATCCCTTTGTCTCATTCCTTATGAAAAAAAGAAAATCAGTTTCTCCTGAAATCATTAATCAGAGTATGATGCCTTTCTATCTCCCCTAAGTTAATCAAATTAATCTTTAAAATAATATCTAATACCCAATCAGATTTTGCTTGGTACATTCTATCTAACTAATACATCCAACACAATTAAGTGCATAATTAGACAATAAATCCAAATATTCAAAAAAAAATACTATAATAAAAATTTTATAATAACATCAATACCATAATTTTATTAAACTCTTTAATTAAAACAATATTCTAAACCTCTCCTATTACTAAGTTTTAAAGCTAATCATTTTTAAACATTTTAACATTTTATGTCTTTTTTGGGGGGAGAATTAGTAAAAACTTGTAGAAATATAGAATGAGAATAATAGTAACTAAGTCAGAAAGAGTAAAGAGAAGTAAGTAAAGAGAAGTAAAGAGAAATTGAATAAGAAAAAAAAAAAAAAAGAAAAAAGTAGCATACAATATCCTTGATATGTAACGGAGAAAGATGCTTCATAAACAACTTGGCTATTGGGTCTTCAAGTTAATCTCATAATAAATGGAGCATCTTTAAAAAGCCATGCCTTTTCTTTTGGTTCCTGCAATATTCTGCATACCTACTTTATTAGTGTCAGAATATATTATACCTTCTTCCAAAACCAGCCTGGGGCTGGTTACTTCTGGCTAGAAGATTCTGAAGTTCTGTTACAAAACAGAAGATTTTAACGCAGAGGAATTATTATACAGGAAATCCTCATTTAACAGTCACAATTAGGACAGGCAACCTGGTCATTAAACAAATAATTGCAAAGTAAGGCAGCAATGGTACTTATTATCTTACTTCAGATTTCCTTTGGTTTATAAATTTGCAAAGATCATAAAAGTGAGATTGATTGTAAAGTTACTCTTTCATCACCATTGTAACTGAATGGTTTCTAAATGAAGCACTTGTTTTCTTTCCGCCAAAGAGAATTATTATCTGTACATATGTATAGTGCATTCAAAAAATATTCAGACCCCTTCACTTTTGTTAATTCTGTTATGCTGCAGTCTGATTCTACAGTTGTTGAAAATTATTTTTTCTCACTAATCTACACTCAGTACCACATAATGACAGAAAACAGAATTTTAGAAATGTCTGTAAATTTATTAAAAAGAAAAAACTGAAATATCACATTGGCATAAGTATTCAGACCCTTTGTAAAAATCAGTAAAATTTAACTCTGGTGCCTTGATTATTGCTGACATATTTCTAAACCTTGATTGGAGTCCACCTGTGGTAAATTAAATTGATTGGACATGATTTGGAAAGGCACATACTTCTCTATAGAAGGCCTCACAGCTGACAATGCATACAATGAATATAGCAGAGCAAAAGCCTTGAAGGTCAAAGGAACTGCCTGCAGAGCTGAGATAGAATTATTTCTGCTGCACTGAAGGTTCCTAAGGGGAAAGTGGCTTTCATAATTCTCAACGGGAAGAAGTTTGCCACAATAAGGACTCTTCCAAGAGCTGGACACACTGGGGAAGTGGGGGAGAAGGGCCTGAATAAGAGAGGTGACCAAAAACCTGATGGTCAATTTGAGCTCCAAAGATTATGTGTGGAGATGGGACAGATTTCCAGAAGGACAATCATCGTGGGGCTTCGGTGCAGCCTGTTTATGGCCAGGAGAGTATTGCTGGAGGCCAGGGAGCCCAAAAACAGCCACGAGGAAGGCCCTCACAGGGCCCATTTTCAGCTGAGAAAGTGATGCAGGAGGCCATGGAGGCTGAAAATGAGGCGTGGGGGCCATACGCACCCCCCGCTCCCCATTTTGACCTGCAGGGTACTGCAGGAGATGCCCATCCTGTCTCTCCCCGCCTCCCACCCCAATCCCTGCCAGCCCATGGAGGAGAACTACAATGATGATCCAGTCCTTGAAATCCAATTTGACACCCCTGGGCTAGACTTTCGCCTCTTCTCAGTACAAAACACATGAAAGCCCACTTGGAGCTTGCAAAAAACAAAACAAAACCCTGAAGGACTCTGAGACTGTGAGGAACAAGATTCTCTGGTCTGATGAAAACAAGATTGAACCGTTTGGCCTCAATTCTAAATGTTATGTCTGGAGGAAACCAAGCACTGCTCATCACATGCCTAATACCATCCCAACAGTGAAGTATGGTGGTGGTAATGTCATGCTGTGGGGGTTTTTTTCCCCTTTTTTTTCAGAAGCAGGGACTGGGAGACTGGTCAGGATTGAGGGAAAGCCAAATGGAGCAAAGTACAGGAATATCCTCAATGAAAATCTGTTCCGTGGCTCTCAGGACTTCAGACTGGACTGAAGGTTCACTTTCCAGCATGACAAGGATCCTAAGCACACAGCCAAGATAACACAGGAGTGGCTTAGGGACAACTCTGTGACTATCCTAGAGTGGACCAGACAGAGCCCTGACTTGAACCCTATCTGGAGGGATTTGAAAATGGCTGTCCGCCAACGGTTGCTATCCAACCTGACTGAGCTTGAGAGGATTTGCAAGGAAGAATGGCAGAAAATCTCTCAATCCAGGTGTGCAAAGCTTGTCATGTCATACCCCAAAGGACTGTAGACTGTAATTGCTGCCAAAGGTGCTTCAACAACTGGGTGAAGGGTCTGAATACTTACTTATGCCAGTATGATATTTCAGGGTTTTTTAAACATAAATTTACAAACATTTCTAAAATTCTGTTTTTCCTTTGTCATTAAAGGGTACTCAATGTAGATTAATGAGGGGAAAAAATGAATTTCAACAACTGTAAAATCAGGCTGCAGCATAACAAAATTGACAAAGGGGGGTCTGAATGTTTTCTGAATGCATTGGAGGTCCTGTGCACAATGATCCCTTGTGTCTTCCAAATGGAAAGAACCTCCAAATGGCTGAACCATTTGGTTTTTGATCTTTGCAGATGGACTGCTTCCATCACTACTAATCAAATCCATTACATACCTCCTCCAAGTTTGTGTTTGGTCTCTAACTATACATCTTAATAAAAAATTAATTACCTTGTTACAGCTTATTTTGTGGGGGGGAAAAACCTCCAGGCTTAATCTGCAATCGTCCTGTAATTTATCAAGAGGTTGAAAGGAGATGAAGAGGTTCATAAAGTTGTCCTGTCTTTCTTTCGGGTGTGCAACTTTCTGATAAGGACTGTCAATGATATCTCTTCCACCACAGCCCTTTTTCTACTCATCTTGTAATCATCAACCACAGCTGTAGATGTGACTTCATTACGCAAAATAGGCTCCTCTAAAGCTAAATGGGGCCTTTTTCATTGTTTTGCAGCCCTCTTGCTAGCCAATTCTTCAGATGTATCAGGAAAGTGGATTGGCAGAGGAGTTTTTAACAGCCTTACCCCAAAGGGCAGGAAAGTTCTATGCCAAAACCCCACCCCAACGAAATCAGCTTTCATCACACAGCTAGAGGATAAATGTGGTTTGTAACTGGATTCACACCTGTTTCACTATGCAAAAGGTTCCACATCTCTCCTCTTTGAAATATATTAAAAACAGAATAAGCACAATAACCAAACATAAGCCTATCAGTAATGTATGAAAAATAGATTAGAAACCTACTCATCTCTCCAGCCTGCTATCCAGTGTGAGACCATTCTTATTTTCACGAGTATCGGTGTGCAAGAGGAAGCAAACTGCTGCTTTTGCTGAGAAGTTCTCTCTCTGTATGTGTGTGAATGTGTGTGTGTGTGTCTGCACGCCTCCTTCTTGTGCTTGTGGTTAAGAAGGGAAGGTTTTGCAGTCTATCTGCCTGCAAGCGAGGGAAGAACTTAATAGCAAGGAGGCAGGAGCAATGCAACTGTAGAGTTCAATTTCATATGAAGTGGCTGTAGATTTAGCAAATATTTATTAAATGTACCAGTACCTGGAAGATTAAAAATAGAGGAATACTATCATTTATACAAAATTAGAAGACTGAGAAAAAATAAACTTGGGAAACTCTCAAAACAGGAGGAGTAAATAGGATTGAAATAAAAGATGGTTGTGAGCCCCTTTATCTTATCCTCTATCAGCTGTTTCCTCATAAGGCAGGTTGTTTAATTAAGAATTAGAATTTCAGTCAAAGAGAGCAAGGGCAGATGGAGGAGGTGATTTTGGCAGGAATGCAAAGCCCAAAGGCAGGGCTAAGCCAGGGCGTGTTGGAAAGACACCCGAGGACCTTGAGCACATGTTAAAGATTTACTGCTCAAGGTCAGTAAGATATGGAAGGAGGGAGCTCTTGCTTGGTAAAAAGAATAAGAAATGCTGCCCAAGCCAATGCTGTTCTCACGGTATAAGAGGAGGAACTAAACTTGAGGAAGAAAACAGGGAGGTCCTAAGGGTCACAAGAACTTGGCTAGAAATTTGATTTCTATAGAAGCTTCAGCTGTAACAAGTCAAACCTTTGAAGAATCTGCTTCTGAACATCTGTATAGTTGGGTTAACTGCCTCCCTCTCCCACACCCCATACTTTAGCTCTAGGAATCGTCACCAAATTTTCAAGTTGTATTGTAGTATGACATCCATCATGCTACATACATACATACATACATACATACATACATATATATGGAGAAAAAAATACCCAGTGGCAAGTATCATACTATACACAGTATCTTTTTTTATTTTAACTTGGTTGTTAGAACTTAGCCATGTTATTTGTAAACAGTGATTCATGGTTTATCATAAAGTATAATTCTCATAGTTTCACCACAAAATTATGACAATGTATGCAAAGGGGTAGCTAGTTCATACATGGAATCATTCCAAGAAAAAACATGGAACTGACACTAATCACAATGCTTTGTCCCTTGAGCATATAGTGATGCATTAAAAACCAAAGTGGAACTGCTAGGAGAGAGCCATTCTTCTCAAATCATCTATCCAAATAGATAATTAAATTACTGGGGATGAGTAGTTGGGTCTTTAGAGTCTAGGTTGTACAGGACAATGTAGAGTCCAGGACAATGTAGAATTTAAATGGGCTGAAATGCAATAACTGAAAGAGGAAAGTGGATAGCATGTAGTCAGTAATGTCTATTGCTACTTTTACATCAGGGTGTGTCATAGTTCTTTCCTCTTTAGGCTTCAAATAATGGTTTTATCTTGAATGTACCTGTATCTATGTTTATGTTTAATGTAATAAATTACGACATTAATTATTATGTGCCATCAACTTGTTGTAGACATTTAAGGATTATTTATTTACAGGTATTCCTCTACTTACAACAGTTCATTTAGTGACAGTTCAAAGTTACAACAGGACTCAAAAAAGTGACTTTTGACCATTTCTCATACAACCATTGTGGCATCCCTATGGTCTCATGATAAAAATTCAGATGCTTGGCAATTGACTCACAATTATGATAGTTGATAGGGTCATGTGATCACCTTTTCCGGCCTTCTGACAAGCAAAGTCAATGGGGAAGCCAGGTTCACTTAACAACCGTATTACTAATTTAACAACTGCAGTTATTAACAAATTTGGCAAGAAAAGTCATAAAATAGGGCAAAATTCCCTTTAAAAATGTCTCACTTTGATTGGCGTATGCATAGAATTGGAAAAGTAAAGATACCCCAAATGAATTTGAAATATTGAAGAAAATCATGATGTGAGCAGAAATGGATAAACTAACAAAGGAACCAAAAAAATAAAGAGGATTTGGATTATTATAAAATAAGGGACAAATTTTATGGTTGGCTAGAGATGAGGAAGATTCAGGAGAATATGGAATGATTATACAGTATGTCTATTTAATATATATGGAATGAATTGCGTCTTATTATTATTAGATTTAGCAAAGTAATGACAAAGATTGATGTTAGGAATGACTGTACCAGGTTCAACATTTTTTTAATGTATTTTTGTTTGCATTTGTTTGTTTGTTTAATAAAGAAAAACATTTTTATAAAAAAAAGTCTCACTTGGCAACATAAATTTTGAGCTCAGTTGTGATCATAAGTGAGGACTACCTGTATTGAGTAAATTTATATAGATACATTTGTAGAGATAGATTTTCTCCGTGATGATTTCTCTTCACCTGATCTTTCAGGTCTTCTAATAACACTCATTGCTACTGTAGCTGAGTCCATTCATTTTGTGTAATGAGCTGTGAGCAAAACCTTGAGAGACAAGAAGAGCTGCAGCCTAGACAATGGCTTGATAAATGAAAACAAAGTCTAAAGCAGGGATTTTAATTTAAATAAGCACCTCAGAATAGACCCTTCCTAGTTCTCTGGAATGCAAAGGCAGGCAGGGAGGAAGTGTTTTCAGACTTAACAGAATAACTGTTTTTTTGTGAAATTGTTTGTTAATTTGTTAAATTGTTTATTCATTTCTGCCTTAAATAAGAATTCTTGATTTGTTTGATAATCAATTGCTTTGTTTTCTTGGCTGCCCATTGTATTGCAGAAGTCTTCTCCAACACCAAATGTCAAAGGCATTAATACTCTTCCTATCTTGCTTCTTCAAAGTCCAACTTTTTTGCTTCCATAAAATGTCACAGGAATACCATGGTTTGCGTGATTCTGATCTTTGTAGCTATAGAAACATTCAAATATTTGAATATCTTTTCGAAGGCCTTCTTGGCTGTTCTACCAGATGTTAGTGTGAGATATGTATCTTGACTACTTGTTTCTTTACTGTTGGTGGTTGATTCTAAAAGCTGAAAGGTATCTATCTTTTTTATCTTTCTTTTGTTAGTTCGAAGGATGGTTATTCTACCTATTTTAATTAATTGATCTTTATATTTAATTTTAATATTTTAATCCTATTTTTTCTCTGTGCTCCTTCCCTTTTATTAATACAGTTTGTAGAGTCATCAGCATAGCATATATTATTGATATTTCTTCATCTTATTTAAAATCATGCCCATTTTTATTCAATCCAGCTCCCATTAAAATATGTTCAGTCCGTTGTTTGAATATGATACTATATGATATTGATAATGATAGTGTACAGATTTACCACACTGCTTTGTCGAGCCTGGAATCAGTCTGTTTTACTGTTACATCTGTATTGATTTCCTGTTTGTGCTAGTTTCTCATGAGGATGAGGGATGTTCTGGAATTTCCATTTTTGAACATATTACACATCTCTATGTGATTAACACAATCAAGGACCTTTCTATAATCAGTGAAGCACAGTGATCTCTCTCTTTGGTATTCTTTCGCTTTCTCAATTTTCTAGCATGCCAACTTGCACCTTTTCCAGCACCTTTTCCCTTCCATGGAGGGCTCTAATCTGCATTGGATAATCCTAAGGATTATTTTGCTAGCATATGAAATTAAAAATATTGTTTGAAAGTTCGTACAATTTAAATTCACCTCTTTCAATCCGTGAAACTACATTGTTCATCAAATTTGCTGGCATATTTGGCAGCAAATTATGATTATTGCCTCACGATAAAACGGTTGGCAAACAGATTTAGTCACTCAGACAGTCAGTTAGTCAGGTGATAGTTTACTTAGGAACTTGCCTGATTTTTTTCCCTGTGGCTTGCCATATTTTTGTGAGTATTTCACCCTTTCCTGTAGTGTTGTGACTTGGTAATTGTTGGAACGCTGGCCTAACTTTATCTTTTAGTACTAGTTTCTTGTAATAGGGAATATCCTTTATCTTGGGTTTTTAATATCTCTACCAGACAGAATTTAGTTATATTCTTTTACCCCCTTTGAATCTATTATTATCTGTCTAATGACATCCTTCAGCAAATCAATTTGAGGTTGGAACCTCATTCTGAATTCAGAGTTCTTTTGAAAGACTTTCCTTGATTTTCTATGACTATTTCTAATGCATTTACATATGTTGTTGAACAGGGATGGGATGCTACCGGTTCTGCCTGGCTCTATAGAACTGATAGCTCTAAGAGCAGCAGACACCAAACCGATTCTGTGTTTGTTGCTCTTTGGCCCACCCGCCCGCCTGGGCTCTTACCTGTCCTTTATTTCCTGCATTTTCAACCTCAGCTGCTTTGCGCAGCATAGCTGAGGTTGAAAAAAGCAGAAAAAAAGTGGCTTTTCAAATGCTATGCACCTGCATTCAGTGCTTTTCAGCTGTCCAGGTGGCACATTATAAGGTTTTTTACATGCACGTGCAGCGTAGTCACCAAACCAGTAGTAACACCGGTTGAATTCCACCCCTGTTGTTGAAATATTGTTTCTTATCTCTTCTAACAGTTGTTTAAAGTCTAAAAAAATTTTATTGAGATTTTTGTCATTCTTGGTTTTGGCTTCTCATCTCTTCTTGGAAATTTCCATGGTTTGTTCTGACATCCAGTGTGCTTTCTTCTCTTTCTTCATTTTGGCAGTCTCTTTTCCCATTCATTCTTAATAACTTTATGCCACAATTCCTCTGATTTTCTTATAGTGAGGTTCAGGACTTCAAAGTGATTCCTCATGTTCACCTTGAAAAAAAGGTATGTATATGTTCAACCATATGTTCAGAGGGAATGGAAGATAATTTCCAGCACTGGGCAAATGCCAGTCTGGCTGCGGTTAAGATATGAATTACAATATACTTCGGTTTTTTGGGTATTTGTTTATCGAAAATTCCTAGAAGGAAGGACTCTGGTTTGTACTCTATTTGTTCCTTGGTTATTTCCTCTAGCCAGCGCCTAATTTTTTGCCAGTACTTCTGGGTTTCCTTGCACGACCACCACAAATGGAAGAAGGTACCTTCTATGCTTTGACATTTCCAACAATTGGGGCTCGTGTTGGGGTGCATCTTCGCCAATCTCGAAGGAGGCAGGTGCCATCTATAAAACATTTTATATGCGTTTTCTTTATAAGCTGCTGATTTCGTGATCTTAATGTTCCTGTTCCAGATCCTTTCCCATTCTGCTAGCGTAATGCTCCGTCCCACGTTTCTGCTCCACGCAATCATATTTCCTTTAACAATTTCTTGTTCTAATTCAGTTTCTAATAAATGTTTGTAAAATTTAGATATATTTTTTTTGCTCGGTCCTAATAGAATTTTGTCTAAAGTCTGTAATTTATTGTAGATTCCAAATTCCTTAATATCTTGTTTATATCTACTATGAATTTGAAGGTACACCCACTGATCAATTTTAAATCCTCGCTCTTGTAATTCTTGTCGGGTTTTCAATTTTCCTTGTGGGTCTAATAAATTTTCGTGACTTAATCATTTTAGTTATATCCAAATTATTAGGTGTACTATCGCTTCCATTGGAGATAGCCAAATCGGTATTTTTAGATAAAGTTTTTTACGTACTTTTTCCAATTGGTTAATAGAGAGTCCCTGATAAGATGCCTATGGAAATATGATTGCCTGGGTTTCCCAGTTTCCCACAGAAAGGCATGCCATCCTTTCTGCATATCGTGGCCTTCTAATATTAGTGTTCTTTTTTGTTAGTTAAATTCACCCATTCCTTTATCCATAGTAGGGTGGCTGCCTTGTAATATACTTCCCAGTTTGGCAGGCCTAACCCTCCTCTGCTTTTCAAATCTTGTAGGGCTTTTACATTAATCCTAGCTTTTTCCCCTGCCAAATAAATTTCAGTGTTATCTTGTTTAATTCCATAAAAAAAATTTTATTTAATTTGATTGGAATTGTCTGGAATAGATATAGAAATTTTGGCAGAATATTCATCTTAATCAGAGCAATCCTGCCCAATAAGGAAAGTTGTAATGTACTCCAGGAATCTAAATCTTTCTTGGATTGTTGGAGAAGTTTGTCATAGTTGTTTTCTTTTAATGATTTGCTTTGTGGAGTAAGCCAAATTCCTAAGTATTTAATTTTTTTGTCACCTGTATTCCCATTATTGTCTCTAGTTCTTTATTCTGGTCTCCTGTTAAATTTTTAGACATTAATTTCGTTTTACCCCTATTAATTTTAAATCCTGCGACTTCTCCAAATCGTTCTAGTTCTTCTAATAAGTTATGTCCTTTTTCTATAGGCTCCTCCAGAAAAAAACCAAATCATCAGCGAAGGCTTGTACTTTGTACTCTTCTAATTTAATCCTCAGTCCTCTAATTCTCGAATTTTGCCTAATATACGCCAAAAGAGATTCTAGGCGAATATGAAAAGCAGAGGAGAGAGAGGGCAACCCTGTCTAACCCCTTTTTCTATTTTTATCGGGTCAGTTTGTTCCCCATTTATTAGAATATTTGCCTGTTGAGTATGGTAAATTGTAGTGACGACGTTTTCGAATCTAGTGCCAAGGTTCATATTGTATATTTTTTGAATTAAAAATGCCAATTTAAATTGTCGAATGCTTTTTCAGCGTCCAAAAACATAAAAGCAAATTGTTTTTCCGGATGGGCTTCATAGTATTCTGAAATGTCTATCACTGTTCTTAGATTATTCTTAATTTGTCGAAATGGGAGAAATCCATTTTGATCTTCATGGATATGTATGTTTAGAACCTGTTTTAGTCTATTAGCTATTATAGAAGAGAATAGTTTGTAATCTGCATTCAGGAGCGAGATTGGTCTATAATTATTAATAAGTCTATGGTCTAGGTCCTCCTTCGGGATCAGCGAAATTAAGGCTCCCCTCCACGAGTCCGGCATCTTGGCTGCTAGGAGTACCTCATTGAATACTTCCAGCATCAGTGGTCCAATTTGTTCTATGATTGTTTTGTAAAGTTCTACAGGTATCCCGTCCGGTCCTGGCGCTTTATTGTTACTTTGCTTCTCTATTGCTGACTTCAGTTCGGACCATGTTATATTTTTGTTTAATAATTCTATCTCTTCCTCTCCAATTGCTTTTTCGTTTGCTTCCTCTAGATATTTCATTATTTTGTCCTCACAAACGTCTTCCTTTTTGTATAATTTCCTGAAGTATTTAAAAAGTGATCTCTTTTTTTCTTCTCTAGCTCCTCTTGCAAATTGCCCCTCTCGTCCATTAATTGGTGTATCAATCTTTTTCTTTCATTTTCTTAAGTTTGTGGGCTAACCATCTCCCTGGCTTGTTTGCGTGCTCAAAATAAATTTGTTTAGTCATTTTCAGACTACTCTCCAATTTTTCTTGTTCCAATAAATTTAGATTGTGTTTAGTTGTTATTAACTGATTCTGTATTCTTTGATTTTTGGGGTTCTTTTGTAGTTGGGTTTCTAAATCCTCAATTTCTTGTTGTAAGTTACTTTGTTGGGCATACTTTCTTTTATTTCTCATAGCATTGTAAGAGATAGTTGTTCCTCTTATAAATGCCTTCATTGTGTCCCATATGTTTTGTTTCAAAGTCAGTTCATTATTATTTTCTTTTAAGAAGAAGTTCAGTTCTTCTTTCAATTTATTAGTGTATTCTTCTTCTTTTATTAAGTGAGTGTTAAGAGTCCATCTTCTTTTTGGATTTCTTCTACCTCTCCAGGTTATTTGAATTGGGTTGTGATCAGCCCAGTCGTTTGGTAAGATTTCGCTATCTTTGATTTCATTAATTAATTCACCATTTATCCAAGCCATATCTATTCTTGTCCAAATTTTGTGTGGGTTAGAGTAAAAGGTAAACTGTTCTTTTTTGGGGTTTAGTTTTCTCCAAATATCTACCAGATTCAGTTCGTACATCATATCCTTACATGGGAAAATTCTCTTTTCCTTTTTTATTCTTACTCATGTTACTATGATCCTTCCGGTAGTCAGCAATAGAGTTAAAATCGCCAATCAGAAAAATATTGCCATTTCCAAAATCTATTATTTTTGGTGAAGATGTTTGAAAAATTTACCTTGATCATCATTTGGGGCATAGATTACTACCAGTAAAAATGTAATGCCATTAATCGAAGTTTGTACCACCAGGGTTCTTCCTTCAGGATCCGCCCAGATTAACTCCGCTTTTAAATCATCTCTCACATATATTGCAATACCTTTCTTTTTGTGCTCATCTGCTGGTGCTGTGAATAATTTTCCCAGTTTCGGACAATCTAGAAATTTCTCCTCACTTTTCCTAATGTGTGTTTCTTGTATGCAAACTATATCAACGTTTTGTTTTATTAGTTTATTTAGAATCCTCTTCCTTTTAGCTCTTGAATTTAGGCCGTTTATGTTGATGGAAAGGATTTTACTTCCTTCCTCCATTTACTTAAGTCTGCCTCGCTTTTTGTCTCGTAATTATACGGCTCTCTTCTTGTAGGAGGTATGGGGATGTTTCTACTCTTTCTTGTTGTAAGTTGTCTTTTCCTTGAGTTTGGACGGGTCTTTCTTCCTTGTTCCTATGGCGGTTCCGATCTTCCTGCATGTTCCCTTGGGTTTCCTCCTTAGTGTGTTGATCCTCCGTGGTTGTTAGCTGTTCTAGAAAGTCTTGTGCTTGTTCTATTGAATCTATTTTAATTTTCCTTCCCTTCCACCATATTAGCATCCCTTCTGGAATTTGCCATTTAAATGAAATTTCTTTTTATTTAAGTGGTTAGCTAAAAATTTATATTCTTGCCTTAAGGCCCTCACTTTTCTTGGAATCTGCTTGAGAACTATGATCTCTTTGCCCATATATAATACTCTCTCATCTCTGGCCATTCTAAGTATTAGGTCTCTCACGCATCTGAAAAGCGGATATGGATCTCCTTGGGCACTTGTGACGCCTTGCGTAACTGGTATTCACCCTATAGACTTCGTCGAATTCTTTGAGTAAGTCATCTTTTTCTTTTCCAACTAGATCAGCCAACAAACCTGCCATTAATTGCTCTAGTTCTTCATTTTTGGATTCCTCCACGCTTTTGGAACCTTAGGTATGCCGCTGCTCTGTCCATCTCAAGTTGGACCAAGGAATCTTCCATTTCTCTATTAATACTTTTAAAGCCTTCTTCAGTCCTTTCTAGGTTCCTCTCCGCTCGCTCTGTCCTCCTCTCTATTTCTTTTATTTTTATTTCAGTTCTTTCCATAGCCAATTGCATTGTCCCCACCTTATCTTCGACTTTTGTATATCTGCTCTCATCTCCTCTTTTAATTTCCCCATTTCTTCCTTCAGTTCGCTAATATCAGCTCTGGTCTCATTGTGATTCCTAATCATAATCTCCTGCATTCTAGACATTGACTCTTGCAGGGATAATAGTGTCGCTTGCAGATTGGCATTAGTGACGGTCGGTTGTTTTTCTCCTGTCAAGGTCTCTTCTATAGTTTTCTGCGTTGTTGGGGAGGCAGTTGCCAAAGTTGTCATCAAGGTCTGGGTGTTCTTCCTTCCCGTTTTCAGGGCCGTGGTTGTTGTGGAACTCATCTCTGATAAGATTTGTTTTTGCAATTGGATAATGTTAAGAATATTTTCCCAAATCACCATTCGATGTAATAGCCCTTTAAATGTGATTGCAAGTCTATTTACTAAGCTTACACACCAAGTTATTTTAGATCTCTTTCTTCGACCCAATTTGTCGCTTAGGCAGTTTAAATTCCAATTCAATAAAGTGTTATCACATACTATAAATAGAATATTATCAAATATTATATATTAAGTATTATATATTGTTCTCTATACTAAGTTCATATACCAAAATTCATTAATTATATTTAACCCCTAATAAATCAATATCATATCAAATCAAACTTATTTACAGCTAACAAACAACTCTAAAATTTCTCACTCTATATATACCTTTGTCCTATAATGTAATTAATATTCAAGGTTCCAGTTAATCTAAGTCAACCCAATTTAACAGACCTTCCAATTTTTGTATATTCAAAAGACTCTAATCAGTAAACCCTAATAACAATAATAAGCAGTTTGTATATGTATATGAACATATGTATATGTTCAAGGTGGTTTTGTGGAAATTGGCCTTCTTTAGAGCTTCCACATTGGAGCTTCCACACGAGCAATTCATGATCTGTTCCATAATTAGCACCTGGCCATGACTTTGATGCTATAATTGAACTCTTCCACCTCCAAGGCACCAAGCTAGAAACTAGGAAATTGTGAGTTGTAGTCCTGCTTAGGCATTAAAATCATCTGAGTGACTTTGGGTCATACTTCTCTTTTAGCCCACCATATTTCATGGGATTGTTGGGGAAAATAGGAGGAAGAAATGTTGGGTATAGACACTGCCTTAAATTATTTATAAAAATAAAGTCAAGGTTAAATATAAATATGACTATAAAAGGTAAGGTAAAGGAGTCCCTACAGATTTTATTCTGCTAGTTATTGCCAACTATGAGGGTGGTGTTCATTTCTGTTTCAAGGCCATTGAGCCAGCGCTGTCCGAAGAAATTTCTTGTCATATGGCTAGCATGACATCACAAAGCACTGTTACCTTCCCACCACTGTTACCTTCCCGTCAAGGTGGCACCTATTTAGCTACTTGCATTTGCATGCTTTTGAACTGCTTGGTGGGGAGGAGCTGGTGTGGTACAACGATGGGAGCTCATTCCTTCACATCTCGAATACACCCACACAAACATAATCTGATGTATGTATGTATGTATGTATGTATGTATGTATGTATGTATGTATGTAATATACTGTATTCTGCTGTAGAGTAGCAGATATACTCATAAGTATATGGACAAAAACTGCTCAATTCCACTCTAGTAGACTCATGAAAATCTAGTCATTATATGACGTAAAAGATGAATACCCTTTTAAGGCTGTCAGTTTATGTGCCTCTCTATCAGTTGGATTGTGTTGTTTATGTTAAACCTATAATTCCAAAATGGGACACTGTGACTCTCAGTACGAACTCATAGGATGGCATGGAATATTTTAAGTTTTAGAGTAATATTTAGACATTGCATGAATTAACCTAGTATTGCTGTTTCCGTGTTTCTGTTAATCCTGCAATTCTGTGAATTGAGAAAGTTTGTGTTAAAGCTAGGCTTAATATGAATAATGTCCAAGTTGTTCAATAGTGTCTTTTGAAACTATTAAGCTTTTTCTATGAATAAGTAACTTTTGTCAGTGTCAAAGTTCTGTCTTGGGTCCTGAGTGCTGTGTACAAGGGGAATCTTGTCTTTATGGCTTCCTGATGGTCAGTTAGTGAAACATTGCTCTTTGCATTAGTTGCAAAGGAATTATCATATTTGCAGAGACAGGTGGGTGTTTTAGAACTGTGAGCACCTATATCAGGTGTTATTGGGGCTTGATGAAAGGACTAGCAACTTACAGAACTAAGCATCTCTTTTGATATATATTCAGATATGTAACCACTTTAACTGGCAACTGGAATTTTTCAGTAAGATGGATTATGGAATTCTTTGTTCCAGTTGGTCATTTCTTGGACAGTTATAGTTTTTTATAACTTTGGCTCTTGGTAATTTGTGAATCAAGTTTGGAATGCAAGACAGTCAGTTGTCTGTTTCCAATGTTTTCTTCTTTTCCTTTAAAGTTTTAACTGTGAAATCCCAGCACTGGAGATCAGCATTCTGTTATCAGGAATGCACATAAAATATCTGTGTAATTTCCAAATTATTTATTGGAAATCATAGGACAGATATATTTAAAACAAACAAACGTGTTTACTTCCTTCTTTCTACCCAGCTAATTTTCACATTAAATTATTCTTTATGTTTAATATATATATATATATATATATATATATATATATATATATATATATATATATATATATATATATATATATATATCACAGAAGAATTTCTCTGCAAGAAATGTTTGTCATAAATTTGATTGCAAAATTTTATTATTAACATTTAACACAAATCTAATGTTCCTGATATTATAATCAGCATAACTTTAGATGGATTTAAGACAGAATACAGAATATTACATATATGAAATTAATATTGTGTATATTTTTCTATACATTTTTATAATTCATAAATGAAAGACTTAAATTGCACAATATTATGTTACTTATCCATGTATGAACTTAGGCTCAGATGGTTTTCAGTCCTGTTAATTTGAAAGAACCTACTCACCTCCACATTATAGAACGTTTAACCTCAGCCTCTTATCCATTTATTATGCTGTGTATAAAGATGCCAAATTCAGTAATTGATAGTATTAATTTGACCAATCTGCTTTTTAACAGCCTATGGGTAAAGAGTGAACAGTTTTGCTTATTATGTTTTTATATTGGATGTTTATTCTTCTAAACCACTAGGAGTCACTGAGTGAGTTGTTGGCCATATCAATGTTTAAATAAATAAATAAATAAATAAATAAATAAAATGCAGCAGACCATCGCCATCTTGTGGTCTGTTTAAATGATGGCACTTTCTTTTATGTTTTATCATCAGGGCAGCTTTGGAATTTACTCTTCATATTTTTATACAATATAACTGTTAGATAATAAGGGTTTTTATACTTATCTTCTCCTTAAATACTTAACTATTTGTCATTGCTAAAATTAGTCTACTTTTCAAGGAAGGAAAAGCGCTCAATATCTATCACACATATACAGTATACTATACAGTTGGAAGGTTATACTACTGAAATTCTTGGATTTGTTACTTATTAAAAGATGAAGCAGCACTGCAAGAATATTATCTCTCCTACACACCAACATGACTACATCTCCCTTGAAGATGGTGACAACCATAGGAGCTGTCGATGCACTATTCCAGGCAGGAGATGAATTAGCATGAAGAATCAAATAAATTCTGGGAGAGAAGATTTGAAATCCATGGTTATTCCATCCTAAGTCTCAGCCACTGTGCTTGAATTTGGCACTTCTGAATAGTTTATGAAAAATGGATGCTTTCAAATGATTTTTGAAAATTTTTCTAAATTGTGTATTAAGTGTATTTAATTTGCTACATTTCATATAGTTTGATTCTTCAGTAAACCAGAAGGAAGGACAACCACTCTGTAACTAATGAGATTCAGTGAATATAAATATAATTAGCTTATGTTCTCTTCAGTAACTGTTTGTCTCAATATAATACCTGTTTACATCATTCTAATTTTCCAAGGCTCATATAATTTGGAATGAAATGCCTTCTTCAGTTCTGATGTATTCTGATGTTGGTGGAGCAACAACATATTTGATGCTGTATCCACAACAGCTTGGTCCCAGTACTTTCTTCTCTGCCTCCAGGAAACTCCTGTTTAATATTTTTTGTATGCTAATTCAGCCATCCATCCAGAGATTCCCATGTCACGGGAATTCAAAAGAATCCAGTTGGCAACAGCCGTTAATCTCAGTTCTGGAATGCTGTCAGGAACAAGACTGGGAAACTAGTATTCCATCTCAGGCCAGATTCAGAAGAATTTTATTTATTTATATGGGGATGAAATAGGCCAACCCATCTATTGGTTTTGAGGAGATGGCAAACAACTGGCTGCCCATTTTTAAGAAATACAATTGGGGTGGCTCATAACAGTTGTATAAAACCAAACATCATACAAACAAAAAATAACAAAAAGCATTACAAATAAAAATAGTTTCTGGCACCAGAAACTATCTCCTTCAATGCAGCCAGCATCACTAATTCCAAGCTCCAACCTAATCCTATCTCAGCCCTTGGGGAAATTTAAAACAATTCAGGAACCATCTACAAATAAGCGCCCCTCCCATATGCACTTTGAAAATACCAGTAAGTATAATGATCAGACAAACTGACTGACTGGTCCCTATTTTGAAATGTTTTTATTTCCTTGGGCCTGAAGTCACACATTTTGGAAGCACCACCAGATGACAGATGTGATCAATAAAAGCAATGGTCAGGAGCATATGTGCACAGCTCCTTTTGGCACACCATTAAATCTTTACTTGGAAAAAGTATCAGACATATTTAAATCATATCTAGTTCATTCTCTATTGGGATATATTTAAATATTCCATTGATGGAAAATGCAGAGACCAGAATTTGATTGGAATCCTATACATTTATTCTATAATTGGCTTTCCAGTATTGACACCAAAAGCCTGCTTTTGAAGGTTTTTCTCCTGCTCCATGAATTGTCCACTAGTACACTCATTTATTATCCAACTCTATGCCACATTGCTATAGAAAACTGGACTAATTGGGATATAGGATAAGATCATATGACTGCAGCATTGCAAGTTGTTAAACTTTTCTGCAGGAGGTTCATTCTCTAAATCATTTTAGCAAACTTTGGCCCCTACTCACAAATTGTATTCTACAAAAGTAGTTTCTGTCACCAGTTGTTGCCATCTCCTCAGAACCAATAGATGGGTTGGCCTATTTCACCCCATTTTTCCCCCACAACGAAAGCTGCAAATGGTGATACTGACAGTATAATTAGTTGAAGAACTATGATTTAAATAGAGAAAGTAATATTTTTGACTATTCATGCAATTGTCTGCTGTTTTTGAGTTGTGAATTTTAAGCTATTGGTTGAACTGCTATAATGTTGTGCAAGTATTTTATTGACTATATTTGAAGTCAGATGAAAGCATTTAGGACCAAGAAAAACCAAAAAACCAATGGATTAAATATTTTTTGACCTACTCAATAGGCCATCCACAGTTGATCAAACTGTCTTATGGCAGATTCTTCAGCTGCCAGTCTTGGATGCTCTACATATGCCTTCCTCAACTGAAATAAAGCATAGATGAATTTATATAAGCAACAGGGTAGGATGGCATTCTAATCCCCTCACTGTGGCTATCAAAAATAAGAAGCAAATCAGATTACAGAAACAGATGTATCTCATTGATGTCCATCATAGGCATGAACACTTTTTCAGAAAGGAACTTCCCAGGTGTAGATGGCTTTTGGCATATTGGATATTTGCAATGTTATTTCCCATAAGGTAAATTCAGGAGAAGTACATTAACTAGAACAAACCTTTTTACTTTGTTTTCATTGACCTTTCAAAGGCATTTGCCCCTGTAAACAGGGAGGTTCTCTGGGTCATGCTGAGCCATTATGGATGGGTGAAGAAATTCATGAAGTTGGTTCATGACAGAATGGACAAGTTCTTTGCAATGGTGATAAATCAGCTGTACTTTCCATTTCATGGGATAAAACAGGGTTGTATGCTAGACCTATTCAATTTGTTCTTTGCTTGGATGTTATCATATGCTATCCAGGATCTGAAGGAGAGCTCCTTTAGGTACCAACTGGACAGCTCTCTGACCCTTGATGCTTGAACAAAGTCCTTTATATATGGTAGTTACTCAGGAAAACCTCTTTGCTGATGACTTTGCACTCCAGATGCAAAGACAGTGACCTTTGTAATATTGAACAAATTTTCAGATGATTCTATGCTCTTTGGCTTATTAGTTTGAACAAGACTTTATTGGCCCATTCCAAATTCCAAAATCACTGCTGACGACATTCAGCTGACAAATGTAAACAGTTTCAACTATTTGGGAAGCATCATCCTGAGCGATGGGTCTTTGGACAAAGAAATTGACTCCAGGATTAGCAAGGGCAGCCAGGATGGATATATACATGAGTGCTCAAACAACACAGCTGTATCTTCATAAAGCTGAATGTCTTTTTTCCTATATGGATGTAAATCCTGAATTCTGTAAACAAGGCAATCAAACAACTATAGTTATTAATGACCTTGTCTAAAAACAATCTCAGTATTCTCAAATTTTGCAATACTATGATCCCTTATGATGATAAATTAATTTGGGCAACATCCCATGATTACTAATTATTCCATTGTAGTTAGTGATACTTTGAAATCTGGGCTTGACACCCATGTCTGAGCCAACATTTTAAAAAAGTTGGAACTCTCTTCTAAGTTGTACATGATTCTCCCAGAAGATTCCAACATATAATTTGAGAACCTATGCACTAAGTCACATCACAATTTATTAGAGGTAGTCCTTGTTTAACTAATTACAGCATTATGAAAAAGTAACTTTTTGAGCAATCTTCACAGATCGTAAAGCAAAGGAAAGCTTAAGATCATAAGCAGTTGCAGTTTCACTTAGTGACTGCTTTGCTTGATGACTAAGTTGCTAGTCCTAGTTAATGATTGCTAAACCAACCCTACCTATATTGCCTAAACATAAATTTCTGGAACTAAGTTTCTTAACAAAAAAAAAAACCCTGTTGTATGGGTTACATTAACCATTCACTAACTTGTAATGCTGTAATTATTAGCTTTGATGGCTTCATTTTGTTCTCATCCTATAAGTTGTTCTTTGAAATTAAAGAGTGGAAGTATTATCTCCCCTTATATCAGTTTTTAAGGTCTTCATATCAGTCCATAACGGTTTTTCAAATTGTTTTTGAGAGCAGGGAGAAGGAATAGAAAAATTCACCCAGCAGTATAATGGAATATTGACTAAAAGAAAGGAAGTCGATAAACAGTTATGTTTGCTAGTCATTTCAAGCATGTTCAGTAAAGAATGCTGTAATATGGAGTAGTAAATATTAAATGTAGGACTACCATATCTGAACTGCAAAATCAAGACAACCACTAGATGGAAGCAGAAATCTAGTCAAATTTTATTTCCATTTAATGGTACAATAATACAATTTTGCAACCCAAGTATGCCTGTCCTGGTTAAATTATACTTAGTGTGTTTCAGTAAAAAAGCAAATGGATAAATGGGTAAGATGCATAAATTCATTCAAAAGCTTAGAACATTGCAATGCTAGAAAGAATTGCATGAGGATTTGTCTTTGTGTTCCATGCAAATGCATTTCTTGAAAGGATGGACAGCTGATTTGAAGACATTTTTACAGTGTCAGTCACCCTGCAGGCCAGAATAATTATCCAAAGGATTAAAATAATACCATACTTCATTTATTAATTTTAATTATATTTGAACCATCATCATCATCATATATTCCCTGGGTATTTTTGTAGTTTCTAGATTTACAAAAAAAAAAAGTTATCTGCTATACTTGCCTGTTTTATCCCCTCCCTCCTTTTTATAAGGGTTTTCAAAGGGCTGTGATGGATCAGATTCCTGAAGATGTTCCATCTCTGCATGGAATTTATGATGCTTTCTGAGGGATACTTTTGAATCCTGCTGTTGCTTTAGGCATGCCCTGCTCCTTTTGGTTGTGTGTTGTTGCAACACATTCACAAAAAGGGACAGGCCTTGCAATACAAGGCCTGCAGCAAACTTTCATGTGTCTGATCGTCCTTTGCCTAACCCTTGTGAATGCCACTAGAAGTTTATCTGATTAAAGCACATTTTTTCAAATTCACAAGGCAATTATTATAAATGAAAGATGCAAGATTAATTCCCCCCTTTTAAAAACTCTTCTCAAAAACATCAAGATGGCAGAAATTAAGGAAGCTTTATTTTTAAGATCTAAGGATGTTAGTAATCAAATTATTATTGTCATAATATAGCACTATAGCTTTTCGTGAAAAATAGGTTACATGCTCTAACATCATATTCTAGTTTAAAGTAAAAAAAACACCCGAGAAAATTGTTTTGGAAATAAGAAATTGTTATATTAATCTAGTTCTAATAATCTATGGGTATATTCTCAATATTCAGCGGGTCCAAAGAACAGCCTGTCCTTGCATATCTCTCTTATTTTCAATAACCATAAAAAGATTAGGAACTCTGGTAATTTAGCACAAAAGCCTCTTCTCATTTATGTTCCCAACAAATAAGAGAGTGATATGATGAATCGGAACTCTACCATACAGTATTGGCTGAAATGTATGTTTGAAGGAAGAGATCTGACGTAATGTAGCAGAGCAGGGACAACAATATACCAAATAGCCAGGATAGCTCTTTTGAACTATGAAAGCCAGTTATCTCTTCTCCACGCAGCAATGTTTTTGTTACAATTTTCTCTTTTTGCCCTCTTTCAAAGCTTTTGTGGATAAACAGACTAGGGCTCCATAGTTACAGACTTAAAGATTTGCCAGAAAGATGAATCTTTTATGATGTGAATAAGAGGTAAGCATCTAAGATAGATAAGAGACCCCTGTTTACAACTCTCTTTCTCAACATTCATGGATGTTATCTAAGGACATGGTAGCAAAGGGCCAAGGTTCAAAAGGCCATTGCCTGAGGAAGAAACTTTCTTGTCTTGGAGCAGTTTTCTATCATGTGCTATTTGGTTTTCAAGAAGTAAACTTCTTATAAAACACCCCCAATGCCAGTTGAAATCTGCACTTCTATTCCATGCCACTAACACAATTACATTTTGAGCTTGTGATAGAAAATCTGATCAAGTAAACTTTTCCATATTTGCTTTGCTAAAGTCAACTTTTAGATTAGAAGAATGTATATTTAAGCAACCTACATTCTTCTAAAGACCAAAATGTAATTTGAACACAATCTATGTGACAATATATGCTGTAATTTACCATTTATTATTCATTAAATTTTTATGCTGTCCAGTTCCCCTACAAGGTGACTCTGGGCAGCTTACAAATTATTGAAAAAGGGAAAAAAATAATTAAAAGCTTAAAATGAATCAACATAAAAATATTAAGAACTGTGTCTTATGTAAGAGCCAAATGGGACAGGAATGAGATCTTCTTACCCCTCAGCCACCTCCAGCAGTGAGTGCCCCACCCTCAGGGCCTCAGGCCAGTCAGCAAAGCCAGGTTTTGATATCCTTCCAGAAGGCCAAAAGAGAGGGGATGGGACCACAGCAGAAAAAGCTCTTCTCCTTGATCCTGCCTGCTTCAGTGTTAGCAGATGTGATCAGTAGCAGGCCTGCTCCGCTGACACAAGTGGAGCAGACTTGTCCCCTCAGGGAAACACGACTCCTCAGATACCTGGACCTATGCCATGTAGGCCTTTAAAGGTAACGACCAAGACCTTGCTTTGTGAATCCATCTCTTTCCATCTGCGTGAGCTCTGAATTCCATACTGGAAAGTCATGCTTGACTAACTAATTCTCTAATTGACTAATTAATTCCTCAATATTCTTCCTTATTTGGTGAGATGTCCTATCTATCAACCGAACCCTTTAGGTCAAGGAAGGGTCCATGAAATTCAAATAATTAATCTTGTGACAAATCTAGAGGTTCATCAAATACTATCTTCACTATAGTCTGTCAGTTAGTTATTTTCCTAATCGCTACTTAATGCTGTTATCCATAGGCAGCCTAGGGAAAATACAACTAATTCCGTTTTGAGCATCAGTAAAACAAACTCTTGAAAATAAGTTAATTTTGCAATCCTACTGATCCTTTGTATCATACCCTGATCTAAGCAACGTATCAAATATATTCCTAAAAGTCGCAGCCACTGCAAAGCGATCCCAAGAATTGCACAAAAATATCTGAAGAACAAAATTCCTCCCCCGCCCAATTTGATTTAGCAGAAGAAAGTTTTTCAATACAGTTTTCTTGGCTTGTTTAATTTTATAAATGTGATTCAAATGAAATATTTCATAATAAACTTGCTAAAAAAATTGATGCTAAAAAATCTAGGGGAAATGCCCAACTTCTGGATAATGGATTGCCCTCTCTTCTTCATAAAAATCAAAAATGAAGAAATATGGTTCACTCAGTTTTTTGTTTCTGGAAAAACAACATTGTTAAACCCCACAAGGAGGCAGCTGACCTCCACTTAGCCCTAATATGGGGATGGGAGGTAAGAATTGAAGACCCCCTTGGTGTGAGAAAAGCACACAGAGATAAGCCAACGCAGAGGACTTTTCTGTAAACACAGTATAGTTTAATTTGTCCAAAGTCTTTAACACCCCATTCTGCTGTGGATAGCACAGTCTATGTGGCTTTCTGCCCAACTGGAGAGAGTACTGCATTTTTGACCCCCCAAATAATCCCCAAATCATTGCTGCAAGGAGCAGGGTTTATTGTCTGCTTCAATTTGGAAGGCCAAACTCAAGAGCCAATAGTTGTTTTGTGTCATATTGGTACAAAGAACATTCTGATTCCTCCATAAATCTATTCAAATTGTCATAATGCAATAAGAGGCAGAAGCTGCAGAGAGAAGAAAATGGAGTCAAACGCTGAGTCATCAAGATACAATTTGTTGTTTCAACCTTCAATGCAAGGAAACCAGAGCAGAGAGAAGCTCTTAAACCCAGAACACCTTTGTACAGTCATACTAGGAAGCCAAAGCAGAATCCGCATTAGAAGAATTTGACGCCCCGCCCATCATTCAGAGTGAATATTTCAGCCTTATGCTCCTGTTGTAAAGCCTGCAGAGCTCGGAGAAGTACTAATTCTTCCAAACCATGGAATTCTAGAAGAGAATAAAACATCCTTGGTTGAGAGAAAGTCACCCATGATTTATATACAGGACAATACAAAAATTTGGTTGGGGACAGAACTGGTGGCAACTTATCTAGCAATAGAGAATGCAGAAAAGGTACCTTGCTAGAGCTCTGAATTTGCATGTTATAAATACAACACCCTGGTCCCTGCAATACTGGAATGCAATACTCAAATAATTTTTTAAAATATCTAATGTTTAACATTATCAAGAAAGGCTTGATATTGTATGAGCAATGCCAGACAAAGTTCACAAAAGTTTTCTTCACTCATGCTGAGATATTCTTGCCTTTCTAAGGCTCATTGCCCCAATTTAGGACAGCGTAAACAATTCAGTTATTTAATATTTAGGCTAAAGAATTTGCTTTCCAACCACATGAAATATTCACCACTATGCAAATTTATTTTCCAACCACAGTCTGTAAGCTATCTTGTTGCTTTGGCATAAGAATGTTTTATACAAAGTGTAGAAAAGGAAAACCAGAGTCCACCTAGACTCTCATTTTCTGCTCCAAGGGCAGAAGGGCGCTGTTGCCAGGAGAACCTTCGCACTGCTTCATAAGTAACTCTACTTTTTAGCTTAGAAATTTTAAGATAGTTCTCAAATTGTCTTTCTTTTTTCATTACTTAGGATAGCACAAATGGAACCAGATTAAAGGCATGCTCATTGATCTGGAACACAGTCAAAATAATGACACCCCTACGCCCTGCCGTTTCATTGATAAATGGAAACAAATTAATCAGAGAAATATTCTGGGCACGAATCCAGTTTGTAAGAATTAAAATCCAATCACATTTAGAAAATATGAAGCATATGCTCTGCAGTTGTGAAAACTGTTTATCTCTCTTCAATTTAATATAAGAAACTTAAAATAACTTTTAAAAATTCAGCAGGGGAAGAATGTGGAGAGCAAGACAGTTCTCTGGATTAAAAATGAGACAAAGAAAAACAAGTTATCTCTCTTTTGACACTGCTATATATTACTATAATGGGAAAGGTACCAGATGAAAGTTACCTTCTTCCTCTGTATCCTCGCCATTAGATAACTCATAGAGTGTGAAAACCGAGTTTGTCAATCCATTCTTCAAAACCTGGAAATGGGGAGGGAGCAGGTGGAGAAATGCAACACCTGATCTTTGATATCATTATGAGTTTTATATTCCAAACTTTTTTCCTGCTAAGCGTTTTCACAACACTTAAATATAAATAAAACATAAAAATATATAACAAGCATTTGTAAGAAATAGAGTATTACATCTAGCTAATAAAAATAGCCCAAAAAACTGAAAAACAATTAAAGCAACTGAAAAGGTCAAGTGCAAGAAAGCCGCCTGAGAAAACCATTGTAGAGTTGGCAACATCAATAAAAAAAAGCCTCCTCTCCGCCTCTCATCAGTCAGCAGTCTAATTTCTGAAAGTCCTGGCTTTGGGAGAAGAATTTCAATCTCATCTAGACAGACTCAGGTAGATAAAAGCTATTGATCTGCTTTTTTGGATTCCTATCCATGTACTGCTTTAAAAGATAAACTTTAGCATTATGAAATAGACTCAGAGCCAAATTTCCTGTGAAATGATTAACAACTTGACAAATAGGTTTAACAATTAAAAATGAGATAATATTCAAGATATACAAAGCTATTCATGAAAAATAATATAAAGTTTGCATGTTATGATTACGGGTATTTTGTACTTTCAAAGCTGCACAAACTTGTTCCAAGAATTCCACACCCTGGTCATCTAAATTTTCATTTAAAAATATGACAAAAGGCAGAAAACATTTGTGTTGTCATGGTGGAGATATGATAAAAAAGAACTGTGGGCTCCTGCTGAAATTCAAATTCTGGGAAGAGAGAAAGGAACTATTTTAACATATCTTTACAAAACTATTTTCTACCAAGGCTTAATTAATTTTGTATTGTTACCCCCAAAAGTATTGCTCTTACCCATTGGTAAATTAGCTTGCCCCATTCTTCTGGACATCGCCACAGGATAAGAAAGCTAGACTTGTTCTTGTCAAGCCACTCAAGATTCCCTAGAATGAAACATAAATATCTCTATTATCAATGTCTGTTAAAAACATTTTTTTACAGAATGGATTCAGTTCTAGCCATCCCAGCAGCCCGATTTACTTCTAGATAAGTCTGTATCGAGTCTCTTAATGCTGAATGTCGTCATACCTACTTTGATGTTAATCTTAATTAAATGAAGGAGATATGTATATCTCCAGTTAATTATATTTATGTTTAGAGGCATGTTACTCTCAAACCTACCTTTTTTCCTGAGCTCCTCTAACACAACAAGGATGGATTCCAGTGAGAGTTTTCCTGTTCCATAGTTAAGAAAATACTAAGCACAGGATAAAATGTGATAAACTATTTAACTCAAAAGTAATTCAAGATTTGGGATTGCAATGTTCAAGATGTTAATGCAGCATTATGTAGCCTCAAACAATCAAATCACCTTGTGATGCAGCACATACTGTAATCATCCCATCAATTGTACCATGCAGCTAATAACCATGAGTAATATTTGGTCATAGAACTAGGAGGAATTAACAGGATATTTATGCAGCCCAGAGTTTTGACTGTATAAGCATAATAACAAGCTGGCAGCAGTTGTAATTAAACTTCATGATATAGGATTTTGATAGGAATAAAATTATTATCTAAAATTCTATGGAAAATTCCTATTAGAAAAAAAGTTTCTTTTAAAAATTACAGGAACATCAGAAAATTTGGTAATCAATTACCTTACAAAACCAAATATGAAAGCACTGTAGTGGAAAATGATTTTCTAGTGAATACTGTAAAGCTGTTATACTTTTTACAGTGACAGTTAAACTAAAACTAAATTATAGAAAAATTGATATACAAAATTCTTCATCAAATGGAGGTATTCTGTGTAATTGTATAATGTTTCTTTTCCAAACCACCAATATCTTGCCAACAGTAAGCATCACCTGAGCATGTTGTTTTTAACACACCTTCAGGGAAATCAATATCAAGGCATTCTATGTGACTTCAGAGCAGAAAAATGGCATTTTAAAATAGAGATTAAAATAAAAAAATCTTTAGAAATCAAGAACTTACTTTCCTCAGCAGAACCAAAAAAACCCACACCTTGCATCCTAACTTAAGGTGAAGTAAAGTGGTTTACCTAAAAAACAGAATTTTTATAATGCAGGTCTATTCCATGAACTTTTTACAAATCATGTAACCCTATATCTAGGACCACACCAATAGCATACTCAGTTAATGCTACAAGCTCATTTTGCTTCAAACTTGAACTTTTCACTAACAAAGAGGACAATTCTTTTATCACCAGAAGTTTTTGTCACATCACCAAGGCTGGTCAGATAGACTCACAATAGTAGAGGAAGGATACGTTGCAATTTCCAATTGTTGAACAGTGGGCTCTCTTGAGCCTCTGGAACAGTCATAGTATAAAGCTTGTTGAGGCGGCAATATGAGAGCACTAAGGAACACCATGCTGTCAGCTGTTTTTGCCTTGTATCCACATTGGGCTGCAACCTAAAACACAAAAAGGAAACAGGTGTAAAAGAAGCTGACATCTCAGAAGCTCAATAATTTTAACTGCCAAATCAGAATCAAGAAATAGAACTTCCAGAATCATACCCCAAGTTTTGACCCTTTACTGAAAAGAAAATAGCTAAAATTGACTAAAGATCTGAATAAAATACAAGAAATCATCAAAATTAGTTCCGTTATTTTAAATTCTCATAGAGTTGATTGCCAACAAAGCTATACATTCTTTATGATTTTTCAAACTTCCATAAAACTACCAATTTGCTTTACAATTTTAATGAGATTGTCCAGAGTCAAATAATTTAATCAACCCAGTTTTTATATGCATGTTGCCTAAAATACTGACATTTTTGCAGCCATTATCACCCATGTATCATCATAGATCCAGTAGTGTGACTGGAAATAATACACCAAAGCCACCTAGAAAATATCCTTCACATAAAAAAAAGTAAAACGTGTCAGCAACCATTGGTGTTATCAGTTCAGGTGAGCAAGAAGTATTTTATGTACTTCCTTTTGGAAGGGTTTTACTGTTTCCCTAACTGATTGTGGCTATCAAAGAATGGTGATAAAAGATTTCTCTAATTTAGCATCTATTGGAAGCAGGTGCTGAATCCAAAGAACTTATAATTTTTATCAGTTTTTCTTATCTCTTCTGCTCTAAAAATGTTCTTGTTCTCTGGATTTTGTTTCCAGTTCCCTTTTCTCTTCATTTCCCTTTCCTTTATTTTTATCTTTTGTTTTAAGCCCAATGCCCTTTTTTTCTCAAATAATTTTTTGCTACTTCATCATTCCTTTTTTCTGCTTTTTTCTTTTATGACTGTCTACCTTTGGTCAATGAAATGTCTACAGTTAACATAATCAGTGCCCAGGTAGCTTAATCTTTCTAATATCCCAGGTAGCTGATTCTTTATCACAACTTCATGTTCTTCCCTTCTACTATTTATTTGGCAGACAATGACAGCATCACGGATCCTATGATCTATATCCTACAATTATTTAATATTCTCCCTAGTTTATTGCCCTCTTTCCCAATAGTATTTCTGCATCATAATATAACTCAAATTCTATCTACTATGTGGAAGACACAAGACAGTAGGGAAATACTAGCAGGAGAGAGATCTGTTTATCGGTATTTCTTCTCCTTAGAAAATATATGCTCCTTCCTCTCAACTAAAACTTTGGTTCTTGCTATATTCACCTCCATTTCCCACAACTCTCCTCTCTTGAGTACATCTCAATCTTCACTGCTGTATTCAAAGTTTTGCTATCAAACTTTCATTAACTGAGATCAAAGGCAGTCCCTCAAAATCCCAAAATGGAGTTCTTATTCAAATCCAATTATTTGCTTTCATATTTAAAATTCCATGGCTTTCCTCCTGTCTTATTTTATGCAGTTTTTCTCGCTATACAAACCATACTCTTCCAAATCTCTTACCTTCTAATCACAGCTCCATCCCTTCTTTGTGATCTTCTATGCCTAAAACCCTCCTTAAAAATGTTAGCAACACCTTTCAATTTCTTTAAATGTTTCCTTGAAATCCAAATTTCTTCAAAATCTTTGACATAATCTGGTATTCTTACTCCCAACACTAGCCATGTTTAAGTACTCACAGTTGCATTTCCCCAATATATCCCATACAATCCTTTGTCTTTTCATTCCATCTGTTTTTCCACTTGACTATTTCAAGTTCAGATCCTTGGGAAAAGGAGTGGTGGTTTTTTTTTTTTTTTTTGGGGGTGATATTTCCTATGAAATGCACTACATAGAAGACATTAACAACCATAGACAAACCAGGTCATATATTCCATTTTGAATGCAATCTTAATTTTGTTTTAAATTAGATTACAGGAAAAGTGGATCGTGTTAATCAAATTAATATTTCTGTCTTTATGCATTTATTAATACATGGATTGGAAACTTGATGTCTTGTTTAACAACTCCCAATACCTCTCATCGCTAGCTGGTTATGCTACTTTGAGTTATAGATCAGCCACAGGACGGGGGAGTTCCTTCGGTGAGCTGATTTATTATTGCACGGTACAAACTTTCCTCCGGAAACCTCGTAATTTAAACACTCCGGCAGTTTGGGGCGGGGAAGGGGGAAAATCACTCACACAAACACACAAACAAACAACCACCACCCGGAGCGAAACCGGGTGACCTTTTTCTCGAGAGAAGACCAGAAGCAACAGTCGCGGATCGTCTCGCTTCGCTCAAAGCAGGTCAAGAGGGGGACTTTCTACGGGAACGAGGGCTCCGACGGGGCACCTCCCAACACGTGCACCCCACACCGTGCCTCGAAGAAAAGAACGAGTTCCTTAATCTCAGGGACACGTAGGACGGGGAAAACCAGGGACTCACGTAAAGAATGGCGGGAAACTGTACTGCCAGGGCCACTCGAAACTCATCATCGCCGCTGAGACCGAACGGAACCTCCGCCTTAGAGGACTAACTTCTGGTCCGTCCTGCAAATAATTCCACTTCCTTTCCTGTTTGGAGGAAGCTCTTCAAAGGGCTCCAAGAAAAATGCAACCCCAGGACGAGTCAATAGAACTATACAATGTAGAAGCTTCCGGTTTGGGTTGTGTTAAGTTTGGGCTGAATGCGTTTGTTTGCGATTTGTTTTGGAGGAGAAGTGCTCGACACTTGCAAATCTTTTCAGCACCCGGCCTGTCAGCTTGCAGTCAAGCGGCTGATGAATTTAAATGGTTGGGAGCGCCGGAACGTTTTCTAAGTGTTATTTCTTTCTGTATACTCTTGTTCTCTCTGTTCTGTAATTTGGCGAGAGGTTCCCCGCCTGCATTTAAAGCAAACAACAACAACAACAACAACCAACCAAACGAATGCAGAGTGGGTATTAAGGTTTCATTGAACCTTATCTGCAAAAAGCTCTCTGTAGCAATGTTAGTCACAGGCTGGTTTGTTTGTTTTTGCAGTCTCGCGGATGTTCCAATAGCGAAACTCTCGGGAGATTGTCTGTGAACGCGTTCTGTATTAATCCTTCCTATCACAATCAGAACCCCCAAGCACAGACTCTTCTTTCTCTCTTTTAGACTCCACTTCCCAGGAGTCTAAAATACAAGAAAAACACTGTCTGCAGAGCAATAAGAAATAATAGAAACTGGGAAGAGCAATTGAAATATCTGGGGTCCATCTAAATCAGCTTAATCTGCACATGAACAACCAGTAAATCACGGACTGGGTGCTGAAAGGAATAGGATCAGTAGTAGGATACAGTAATAGGATACAGTGTATAAGCAAACTTTCCACTGACAGAATGTAAAAAGAATACATTTTAAAATTAATGTATAGCCTATTACTCGAGGATGTCTGTATTACTGGTATGGCCAAAGTCCACTTTGTTATACTATACAATAAAATCAGGCAAAATAGAATATAGAGATTTCAAGTATGCTGTTTATAATAAGTATTTCTGACATACAATAACAAGGGTTACCACAGAGTGATGTATTGGATTTACAGCATAGATTGTAAATTATCTGGATTCATATGTTTTTCTCCAACTGGCTGCTCAGGTAGATATTAGTATACATATCAAATAGAAGAGCAGAGAAAATTTAGGATTTAGGTCATATTTTCATGATAAGCATACTGTCATTTTTATATACTGTCATTTTCTGTAATTATAGAAATTGGATAGCTTTTATCCTCCCTACCCAACATTAATATAACGGGAATAATTATCATAAATGGCCCTATTGTCTTATGTGAAAAAAACAAAAGGGCTCAGATTCTATCATGTTGATAACAGCAATTAGAAACCCTTAAGCTTAATTCCACTTCCCAGTTGAAAATGTCATTTGATAGGCAAAATAAATGAATGGAAAATATTCTGTCTGTAGAAATACTTTCCCATCAACTTAGTTCATTGGGAGTAGGAACTTAGTTTTCATCATTGGAACCAGAGATAGCAATTACAGAATAAAAAAATAACAGAGTTGGAAGGGACATTGGAGGTTTTCTAGTCCAACCCTGTGCTTAGTCAGGAAACCCTACCATTTCGGATAGATGGTTGTCCAATCTCTTCTTAAAAATTTCCAGTGTTGGAGCACCCACAACTTCTGGTTGCAAGTCATTGTACTGATTAATTGTTCTAACTGTCAGTAAATTTCTCCTCAATTCTAGGTTGCTTCTCTCCTTGATTAGTTCCCATAGTATCTTTTGATGCTTGCTTGTTGCAATTCTTTGTTGGGGTGGGGAGCGAGAGAGAGACCATTAGAGGAGTCACAATGACCCTTGGAATACATTTGGAAAAAGATGTATATTCTATTACTGCAATCAACAGTTCATTGTTTAGGATAGTTTTCTGTGCATTATGTTTTTTGTTACCAACTTTTTAAAATCATCATGCCTATTCATTAATTTATTAATCACATTTATATGGCTGCCCATAAAATATACTCCTGCACTTGTCCTGACTTGCAACTTTGCAATCATAATCAAACCCAGGTAACACCAGTCTTTTCTCTTGCTCCCTTTATTAATAGCCTATTGTTTAAAAACAGCTTGAATTCATAATTAGGCATAGCAATGTAGTATTTTTCCCTTTTAGCTGCTATTGAAACACACTTTGAAAGTTTACCAAATCTATAATGTTTTGCTATATATTATCTTAGAGGATAAGTTAACTGGCCTTTTATGGCTTATTACTGAAGATGTATTTAGAGAGAATTGGAAGCTGTAGGTGTGCTTCCCCTGTTCCATCAGCCATAACTGATCCTCATTGCACCCATTTTCTCCTTGCCTTTGCTTTCCCCATTAACACACGGTTTCCTGAATCCCTTTCATACTCATCATCTCTCTTGTCTCTTGTTTATAGCAACAACATCTTTCCTGAGCTTCCATTAGAATATTAAAGGGCATGTTCTTGCACAGGAACAGGAATCTCAAATACAAAGGCCAAAGAAGGTATAAAAACCCACCCACTCTCAACTCCATTTTGTCAGCTGTCGCACATTCTCTCTCTCTCTCTGTGTGTTGGCTCTCTTCTCCAATAAACAGGATCTTTCTTTCCAATCAGCCTCCATTTTATTCCCACTTGGAACTGGAACTGGATTTTTTTCCCTTTCAACAAGGGTTTACAGAGTCAGATGAATTATGGAATGAAGTACTTGGATGAAACTGATATCTACAGTCATTTGAATTAGGGGATTGCCCAGGTTCTAGTATTGAGATTGCTTTGGCTGCCTTTGTGAATGACCAACCTTGAAAACTAGGTTGGTACAGTGTAAACATCCTAATTTTCTTGGATCTCTCAGTGGCCTTCAGTGTTATCTACATGGTATCATTCTGAGTAAGTAAACTTGAGCTGGAAGCATTCATGTCATTGTTCCAGTCTTTTCTATCCAAGTTGTCCAGAAGGTGGTGCTATGACACTGCAATTGTAATACAAATATTACAGTAGTTAAACAATTGGATATTGAAATTGCAATGTCCTCTGCACTGTCCCAGCAGGTAGTACAGGATTATTATCTCTATTTCAGGATGAAAATTTACCTACTTGAAGGGATTCATGGATAGAACTAATACTTTTCCAATTTCTGCTTCACTGAATTTCCAATAATTTTCCTTTCCTTCTTAATCATGGAAAAATTACTTGTTTTTCTGGTTTGGAAGTTGACTTCATGGACCACAATAATGCTGCCTTTCCTAGGAGAACATTGAAGGAAATATATCTACTGAGCCACCAATTTGTTTATTGATAAGAATTTAGAACATAAGCTTCTAACGTTCCTTCCTCCAACAAGCTCATGGCATATGTGGCTTTCTCCCATTCAACTTTTTTTTAACCCAGAGCCACCAGCTAAACCTCATGACTGAGTTTGGTTTCACCTGGAACTTCAATCCTTGATCTAATTAGTGTATGTTTCATGATCATCATTGAATACAAGCAATGTTTATATTGGGGGCTGCCACAAAGAAGAGGAGTTCAACCTATTTTCCAAGGCATCAGAAGACAAACAAGAAGCAATGGATGACAACTAACCAAGGAGATAAGCCATCTAAAAAGAAGAAGAACTTTCCTGACAGTGAGAACAATCAACCAGTGGAACGGCTTGTCTTCAGAACTTCTGGGTGCTCCATCACTGGAGGCTTATAAAAAGAGACTGGACAGCCATTTGTTTAAAATGGTATAGGATCTCCCCTTGAGCAGAGGGTTGGACTAAAAGATCTTCAAGGTTCCTTCCAAGTCTGTTATTCTGCATTTTGTACTTTATATTGGGGAACTACTTCTGATTTGCTAGTAGCTCTTTTCAGATATTGTCCGAATACCTGATAGGAGAAGGAATTCTGTATGCCAGGCCTCCATCTGGGTTTTAGCCAAAATTTGGCAAAATAAGATGAAAACCATTCTCCTATGAACAGGCAATAATAATCTACACAAACTAAAGTCTGTGAACATTCAGTGCTGTTGTGTTGTTCTGGAATCCTGATGCAAGGCAGATATTTCCTTAGGAAGGTGTCTATCCCGTCAACCTGGTAGAAGAGCTGAGAACTTCCTGTGGCCCTTCAAATGTTGCTGAATTGTTACTAACAGCTACTCTACCCAACATGTCAAATAGTAAGAGATACAAGGAAGAAGTTATTGTACTGGGAGGCCACCATATTCTCTCCACAATCGAAATGTTAAAACTATGAGGGAGAATTGTCTCTTATGCTTAGTCTATGATACTATTTAGAAGCACATTTAGAAATGAATGGTCTATACGTTGATGTGATTTTGGACAGATTGCCAGAGAACCATCTACTCTCAATTATACCCATTCCTTAAAAATTAAAAAAGACAAAGAAAAATGAAAATCCAGGCTGTACTTAAGACTGAAGATTACACTAATCTCATCACGGGAATAGACGAAAACCCTCTTGATTTTGGAAAACTAAAAGATATGAATCAAAACGAAATTGGGGCTTACCAGGTGTGGTAGTTCTACTGGTGCTCTTTGCACTAGTAGTTGGGCTAGTGGAAGTTCTGCTAGTAATCTTGGTTGCTGCTGTACTTTGATAGGTGTGGCACTTGTGACAGAAATAGAATTGGTAGGAATGCCTCACATTGATATGCTGAAGTGTATGGCTCCAGTGCTGCTACTCATTTCTAAATTAGTAGTCAGGATAACATTACTTGTTGGTAATGGAGGGCTATGGACCATTGAAGGCCTGCCTGTCCCAACTGAGTCCAGGGATTATTTTCTGTCCTGTCTCATGAAGTGGATTTGTGGCTATGCAGATGCAGATAGATAATTCCACAAAACATCCAAAACAAAGTACATTTATTGGTACATCAGGTATCTTCATAACTCACATTTGTGACAAAGCTCTTCTATAATGACCAATCCTTTGTATTTCAGCATTGCAGATAAAAAATGGTTATTGTCCTAACCCATCACGTAGCGATAGAAAGAAATCAATCCATGAGTGCAGGCAAGAATGGAGGGAAACTGTTAGGAATGTAAGTCACCTAACAGTGATTTAGGTTGGAAATATATAAACCAGGATAGACATTTTAATACTGCCTCTTTAAGAGAATCCATTTTTCCTAATTGAATAATATTCTTGGATTTGATGTAAGTGTGATACTGAACTGTTTTTGACACTGGACTTTGTTATTGGATTATCCTTGGACTGAAAACTGACTGATCTTACCTGTGAATGACTTTGGACTGCTTATCTTGAACTTTGCTTAAAAGTTTCTGGAAGTAAAAACCTACATTTACTGTACAGTGTATCTGTGTGCTGTGTGTGTATTATTCAAACACTACTCTCATATACGTCTCCCTGTATGCGCTCATTCTCCTAACGGGGAATTACCTCAACAGAAACCTCCCTCAACCCCTCCAGGGTCAATTTAGTGACCAATCAGGATTACAGATGTAGCCACGTGACATGAACTACATTTCCCAGGATACCTTTAACTACATTTACCATGATGCATTCCCTTAAGGGGACAGCTCACAATTCCTAAGTAACTAACCAATTCCCATAGACTGGCTGGGACAGCACACTTGCCGCCTGGAATTGTAAATTCCACTATTAAAAGAAGAGAAAAAAATTAACTATAAACTAAGATAAGCAGTAAACAGTAATACTAACTGAATAACATATAACTATATAACTAAGATCAACAGTTAGCTATATAACTAAGAAAAAAGGTAAACATTAATAAAGCATCAAACAAAGCAAAACATGCAAAGCTTGGGGTTCAACCTTCAAGTTCGGCCTCTTGGTGCAAGTCTGCTGGTCACCCTTGGCGGCCTTTTAGGGTGTACAGGTACTCTTGGCGGCAAAGGTGAAAGTCTGCTGGTCACCTCTGGTGGCCTTTTAGGGTTGACAGGTACACTTGGTGGCAAAGGTGAAAATTTGGAGGTCGCGTCTGGTGGCCTTCTAAGGTTGGAATGGTACTCTTGTTCCACGGTGTCAAAGGGCATCGGGAAGCTGTTGGAAAGGGTATTGCAGAGGCATATGACTGTGTAGAATTTCTTAGTGGATGTCCGGTGGTTGTTGGCAGCCATTTAGGATGTTGTAGCGAATGTGTACTGATCGGTGGTGACCTTTGAGACTGGAACTTCATTCTTGTTTTTGGGGGTGCTAAAGGGCGTTGGAAGGCAGGTAGAATGGATGGTGCTAAGGTATTTGCCAGGGTTGGAGACTGCATCTGGGCATCACCGACAATTCCTACGATCCCCCATCCTAGTGGAGATTTGATGGCCACTGGGCCGTCTACGGGACCGCCGACTGACTCAGAGAAGAGAAAGGCGTGTGGGGCATTATTTCCCAGTAAGGGTAGGATATCAGCCTCAGGATCTAGAGCGGGAAAGTGATGAGCAAGGTGCTGTAGGTGAGGCATGCTACTTATGACCTCAAGTGTTGCGATCTGACTGCAGTCGTTCGGTATGCCATCGCATTCAAATACGGGTGGTAGTGGGAATTGGGTACTTCCATCTAATGACTCTATGCAAAGTCCAGTAGCTCTCCTCCCCGCTGTGCTTCTTGGTTCGTGGCACATTGATACAGTGAAGGGAAGTTTGGCCTGTTGCACCTCAAAGAGGTTGAAGAATGCGGGTCTGGCCAGGATGCAGGTGCTTTGAGTGTCTATCCGTACGTACATTTTCACAGCATCTTCGGGGCATCCTTCAGGGTACACTTTGGCTAAGCAGATGGGAAGACACGAATGAGGGGATGGTGAGTTGGTGCACACTGTTGTGCAGTTTATATTCATGCGTGGTTTTGGTTGTGGTTTGTCAGTCTGCCGAGGAGCCCTGCATGCTTCTGTGTTACGTTGAGGCTCCTTGTCCGAAGGAGGGTTTAAAAGCATGTTGGTCCACTTATACAACATGAACGCTTGATGGCGTCTTTCCTTGCAAATGACTGTGCTGCTCCGTATTGCTTCTTTTATAGAGTCTTGCACGCGCGCGCGCGCGCACACACACGCACACATCTCCCCAACATCGTTTCTTTAACTTCCTGAAGGACACCTTCACATAATACTTTCCCAGCCTATAACTTTGTAGAGTGAGATGGAAGCATATGCATTTAAATAAATAAATAAATCTATTTGCATGATGTCTGGAGCTGCTACAGCCACTCTGATGCAGCAGAGGGAGCGATCTGCCCAGGACCTATGGATTGCTTTTGGCTAGCAGCAGACAGGTTTCAAATGTGGGAAAAGAGGATTCTTTGAACTCCAATTTATCAGGATTTTCAGATCTCCTACTTCATTAAGACAGCACCACTCTGTAGTAGTAATTTGTAGTAGCTATTGAGATCCTATAGATGGTGCTAGTGCTAACAGCAAACTGCAGTCTAAAACCTATATAGAGCCTCTTGGCTACTTGCATGATCTCATTTCTTATCTTGATGAAGGTGAAAAGTCTTGGACTTTCCAGACTCATTTACTAACATCACCACTAGTCTTAAGGATTGGTTGGGAGGTTGCACCAATGTGGTTGGGAGCTTTCACCCATGTGGCATCTATTCTCCAATCCAGATGCTGTATCTATGTTGCCTTTGTCTTCTTGTAAAAACCCTATAAATGTAATAAACGCTGCCCAAGCATTCAGACATGCACAATGACTGATCTTTGAAATCCATCACCGCTCATCTTCTAACATGCCAGAAACTATTTCTCTCCCCCTTCCCAACCCCAAATTTGGCACCAGGGTGTTGTGCTTGATGGTGGCACTGGCTGAAGCCAGAAAAGTTTTCTATTACAGCCATTTCAACCCCACATTAATTGCCAACAAGGAACCCCACAGATTGCTTTCATAGTGCATCAGTATATGTGTTGGCAGCTGGATAGATTGAGTTAACAAATGGTCTGGTTGGTTTGGAAGTCTTCTGGTTCAGCCAGCACTGTCACCACATATGGTCTACCAACACATGGAATTTCCCCTACATGACATTTTAGCCTTTTGGTTTTGCAGGAACCTGTTTCCCTACCCCCACTCCCACTGTGAACAAAGCAGTCCAGCAAAATAAGGGATGCTACCTGCTGGGAAGAAGGAGGCTCCATTGGTTCAGCCCATGGCTTGATCCCTGCATAAGTGGAGCAGGGAAGCAGACAAATTGTGGCGCTCAGTGAAATCTACCATCCTCCTCACCTGCCTCTTTGTGCTGCTGGGGCTATTTTGGCCATGAGTGCTGCAGAAGCTCCCTCAAAGAAAGGATCTGTGGGAGCACCCCATCTGGAAGGACTGGGCTAGGGACAAACCCCAATTCCCACGGGCTGCATGACTGCTTCTGGTGCTCATCAGAAGAGTTGCCCTCACCGGCATTTTGGCGCCCATATTTGCCAATCAGGTTGAGCTAAGACATGTCATCTTTGGAGGAACATTGGCAAGGGAGAGAAGGAGAAGTGTGTCTCCTGCTTTTCTGGCTGGTGAGGGCCACAGACGACGCTTGGGCACCGATGTTGGCATTCCTGGGAGACACCTACTTTTGCCCACTGCTGGCAGAAACTTTGTCTGAACTGTAGTGGGACTCAGGGACTTCTCACCTAGCTTCCCGGTTCCAGCCTGCCACCCCCTGCCCTCTGCCTGCTACTTTCCATAGGCTGCATAGCCAGCAGGATGGTCCCTCCTGGGAGATCAGCACTGCTGCTCCTGCTGCTGCCAGTCCATGCCACTCAGAACTGCCCACTGGGAATTCTGCCCTATTAGTTGCAGGCCCCTTTCTCTCCCACCTGCCATTGCAGCAGGGTGTCTGGTGAGTCAAGGGCATGGAGAGCCCTGTTGGCCCAGCCAACGGATGGAGGTTCGGTGGGGCATGCAGTCTGGGGACTCGTACATTAGGGGCTGATGTTTTTTCTGGTGGAGTGCTGAGTTGTCCCCATGTCCAGTGGGCTAGGGCGACTTGTTCAGCATCCATTTGGCAGGGGCAACCCATTGGCACTGACCGGTCCATGCTAATTCCTCTGCTAGATTCAGGGACACCCACTCAGTCGCTGTCCGACCTCTTGACCACCAGCCATGTCAACCCACCCACACTAACCCACCCACACCAACCCAGTCGTACTCACCAGCCATGTCTACCCGTTCACGCCCATCTGGCCCCAGTGAATTATGCTAGACCCATAACCCACACATTATACATAAAAATGTTCTTGTGCCTTTTGCTCTTTGTGGGAAACAGTGCTCCTGCTTCAGACTTGTGTTTCTATATATCCTGCTCTAAGTTCTTCTCTGCCTTGCATTTCAACCTCTGGCTTTGCTCTTTGTATCATATAGATTAGAAATCAATGGCTTCAAATGTGGCACTTAGTAGCCATTTAAAGGCACCCCACCCTCAAGGGGTGTTAGGGGTGTCTTACCCCTCACAGTATTTTTTTCCAGAGGGTAAGTCATCTGTGTACCACATTTGGTTGAAATTGCTCGAGGTGTTTCAGAGTTATGCTGGAGAGCGCGTGCGCGCACGCACACATTTTATATATATAGTTTGCTTAAATATTAGGTTTAGATTTTAAACTCCCATCATCCCATATTGCTATATAATTAGGTATGTTTATTCCTGCTGTAACTTTAGTTCTTTATATTGTAGAAAGTTGGCACCCACCCCTCTCCTGGAGGAATGAAATATTCTGGGAAGTATTAAAAAGGCAGAATATTATATTTCCCTGGATGAAGAAAAGGAGAAACATGTTTTATAGACAGCAGCTTCCTGCAGCTCCAGGATGATGGGATTAAGACATGGCCCTCAGGAAATGATAGGATTACCTATCTTACCACATAGCACCTGGGAAGATTGCATTAACTAGCACTCAGGCGAAGCCATGTGGTCCAGACAAAGTCTACAAAGTTAACTAAGACCCCTGCCCCTGGAGTCTGACAGCCAATGGGATACATTTCTTGCACAGGAACAGGAAACACTAGGGTGGGGCCCAACAGAGGCATGGGGATTCTCGGCACCCCTTCCCTTTTCGCCCAGGAGCTCCCAGGCATGTTGTCCAGTCCACCATTAAACCTTCTTCCCAAGCAACTTCCATGAATCCAGTGTCTTTTTCCCCACTTGGAACTGAACTCAGAAGGATATTGCTTCCGACACCATTTTTATTGGGAACATATGAATTCCTCATTAAAAAAAATATTGTAAGTGTCTTCATGCTGACCAAATCCTCAATATTATATATTGAATTTCTGCTAGAAGAAAATCTGCAGTTTCCTTAACAATCATTGCTACATTTTTTTTCCACAGGGTGTTATGGCTGACTAGTTCTTTAAAAATAGGTTTATTAATGTTTCACATTACTTATCTTTCATTTATCATGTCAGAGTATATTCATGAACTGGAATAGAGCATGGCAACAAGGTCAGCCAATGAATAGGCATAGCAACTAAATCAGCCAATAAGGATAGTTTGGAAACTGAAACTAGAAGTAGCCTAGGCTGGAAACTGAAACTAAAAGTCGCCTAGGTGTGGCTCTATATTAAGCTCTGCAACTCTGCACCTATGTTAAGCTCTGAGTCTGTCTATTGAAGATGAAATTAACTTGCTTGCTTGCTAAAGACTGGAGCTCTGCTCTGAACTTGCAACATGTTTCTGTTTGAGTTTGCTCCATGTTGGAGAAATCTACAACTGGTTTGTTAAATCTACTTATGTTTATAAAGATGTTAAATGAGGTATCAGCCATCTGTGTTTATTTTTCTGGCGCTGAATTATTGTTGCAAAACTCATCATCAATCACCATCACCATTATTTTAGCCATTGTCAATCCACTGCAGGATGAAGGCCTCTTCTGCATGTTTCCAACCAATACAGTCCTGAGTTTCCTTTTGCCAATTGAGCCTGCAATACTTGCTGATGTCATCAATCCATCTTGTTTTAGGTCATTTTCGTGGATGCTTTTTATCAAATGGGATCCATGTATAGCTGCCTTGGTCTTCTTGTTATGTGACCAGCCCATTTCCATTTCAATTATTTTACTCTCTTGATGATATCATATACTTTCGTTTGTTCTCTAATCCATGTGCAGGTCTTTCTAACTTGTCTTGTAAAGCCAAGCATGTGTATGTATATTACTCCATAAACATTGTAAAATTTCATTTTTAACTGTTTTATTACTATATAAAGTATACATATATTAAATTACAAATGTATATAACATAATATTAATATAATTGGGTTAATAAGTAAGTATCTATGGGAATATTATACCTTAAATATATGCAGTTAATAATGTAGGGTTTTTGGAGTTTTTTAAAAATAAATAAATTATATATTCCAGTTTCAGAGAGCCAGATTTGGTACAATCAGATTTCTATTGATATTGCAGTTTATTTGCTAAGACATTTTTGTTAGTTCTGAAAATCAGGCATAAACTTGCTGGTTGAGGAGAATGCGAATTACAGCCCAACATTACAGAAGGCACCAAACTTGGGAAGGTTTAGCTGGAATACATACAATTTTGGTAACTTTCTTCAAGAGTTATCTTCCTCCCACTCATCACCATAAAGATCTATTGATGGCTAAGTTTATCTTTCCATAAGAATTGAAAAAGTATGAGAAAAGTTGGGTTCAGTTTAAAGTTTTTATCAAGCTTAAAAAGAATTTGTTTATATTCTTTTTTATTGTTCTTATTTTTATCATAAAGATGAGCAACCAATAAATTTGATAAATAAATATTTTTAGCAAAAGCTAGTCAATTTTGCTTTGCTTTGCCTAGTAAATTTAGATCTGCTAATCTAAATTAAATTAATACAGTATGTATCTGTTGACAACAGATAGTCCTCAACTTACAATCACAACTGAGCCCAAAATTTCTGTGGCTAAGCGAATCTGATGTTAATTTTGCCTCATTTTACAACCTTTCTTGCCAGACTTGCTAAATGGATCACTGCAGTTGTTAATAACGTAATAAAGCGAATCTTGCTTCCCCCATTAATTGTGCTTATCAGAAGAACTCAAAAGGTGATCACATGACCCTAGGACACTGCAACCATCATAGTGAATCGATTGCTGAAAATCTAAATGTTGATCATAAGACTATGGAGATGCTACGATGGCCATAAGTGTGAAAAACACTCATAAGGCATTTTTCAGTGCTGTTCTAACTTCAGTCACTAAGTTGAGGACTACCTGCACATTTAAATACAATATAATCTGCAATTTAATAGAGTGCTTTTGCATGAAATATAATACAGTATTTTTTACAGAAAATGCTGTTATGAGTTTTCATGTAAACAATTTTAATCATTCTTAACTGGTTCTTTTATGCAATAGTCAATAAACAGTTTCTTTTGCTTATTAACAGACAATTTAAGACATAAGGTAATTGGGAATATAAGCATTCTTGCCAGCACATCAGTTTATTGGTAGATATTTGAGACAATTGTTAAGAAGCCAATTCAAATGTTCATCTCAGCTACTGAAGAAAAAGATGGAGAAAGTGTCTCAGCAGGAAATCGGTAGTTAGTTGCTCTTGCTGGTTTCTGGAAATACAGTTGCAAAAAAGAAATATAAATTTATTTCTAATATCTATGAGAAAGAAGGATTTGTCTGAGACTAAGCTTGCTCTTTTAAACCATATGATAGCAATATATAACTATGTTATTAGACCTACCACAACTGGATAGTGAAAAGAGACCTTTCTGTCTGTTTGCTGATCTCTTGTGATCATCTGCATTTATGCAACTCAGGTACTTTGCTTAGTTAGGTAATAGTCATAAGTTTAATAAAACAGGGAAAAATCTCTCTCTCTCTCTCTCTCTCTCTCTCTCTCTGTGTGTGTGTGTGTGTGTGTGTGTAGAAGACCATTAGCAAGTTCAATCTGGAGACAACCAAAACATGTTTTAATTATTCCCCGTGATTGTAAGAACTGTTCCTCAACAGTCACCATTCCCAACAATAGTCTGGCAAATTATATCCTATGATGATAATGGGTTCTATCTATCTATCTATCTATCTATCTATCTATCTATCTATCTATCTATCTATCTATCTATCTAGTCAAGTGATTATAAGATAACAGGTATAAGTATAAACATAGTTATGAATATATGAAATAGATACATATAAGAAAAATAAAAAGAAGCAATAGGACAGGGACAGTAGGCACGTTGGTGTGCTTATGCACGCCCCCTAGGTCATCATGAGGAAACCTTCCTTTCAAATTAAAAAGGAGCAAGTTCACTTCTATATATTGTAGACCTGGTGGAAATGTAGCCTAATCTTCTTTAGAAAATTATGAAATCTAAACATAGATATTTTGCTGCTGCTAGCATGAAAATAGTAGGAAAAATATACTGTATATCATACTTTCTTGTTATTTTACTTGCCTTCAATTTTGGGGTGGGGGGGTGGAGGGGTGGAGTTGGAATGACATCTTCAAAAAAACTAACAACATGAAGTTTATTAACAAATGTAAAATTGTAATTTAATGTAGACTAATTTATCTGTATTGATTCTGATAATTGATAGGTATTAGTTAATGTACTAATACATTATTGTCATCTTTGTTTAGCTAAAGTATTTCTAGCTAATTCTTTAGCTAAAAAGACTCTTAGACAGCTTATATATGACAATAAGACAGTCTCAGCTTTCAGATTTACAGTCTAAAAATATGGAAAAGGAGAAAACAGAAATCAAAACAGAAGTATGTATCTATTTACATGTAATTAATAACTATGATAGGAATACTGTACAATAGTGATTAATTGCACTGAATTCTAATCTTGAGTTCTAATCCTGTCTTAGACATAAAGCCAATTTGGTGACTTTGGGCCAGTCATTCGCTTTCAGCCCTAAGAAAAAGGAAACAATGGGAAATCCCTTCTGAAAATTTTTGTCAAAAAACTGCAGGACTTGATCAGGCGTCATATAGGCCACTTCTATGTAGAAATGCCCTAACAGTACTATTGAGTGACAAATTGTTGAATTCCCTTTCATTAAAAGTTTTCCAACAATAACAGAGGGCCTCAACGACACCAAAATTAAGCACAATAGGGAACAAACAGCTTCTAAAAAAATGACTCCATATATGAACCTAAAGAAGAAAACCAATACACCCAAATTGAACACAATAGAGAACAAACTGCTTCCATAAAAATGACCCTATATATAAACCTAAAGAGAAAGAGAGATAGAAACACGTCAATTTTAGAGGAAAACAACAACCAAGAGCAAAGCCCCTTCTGTCTACCCAGCTGAATGAACTCTTCTGCAACTGAACAATCATTTTCATAGTTCCCCCTGGAAGAAAATATGCAGACATCTATAAAAGAGGAGTCATCAATAGTCATTTCTAAAAAAGAGGCACAACCCAGCATTCCTATGATAGGAACAAAAATATCCCATACTTCCCTATGGAAAAAAGCAAATATTGGTGATAGGAGGTTCAATTCTTAGGGAACAGAAACTATAGTCTGCAGACCGGACAGTCAATCTAGGCAGATATGTTGTCCCTGGAGCAAAAATGTAATTGAGAGCCATACTAAGAGAATCAACCCCACGGATTACTACCCTTTCTTTCCCTATACATGGGGACAGATGACACAATGAACTTGAAAACAATAACAAGATGTAACAAACAGCTAGGAAAAAACTTAAGGAATTAGGCATTCCAGTGGCATTTTCATCTACAGGTAGTCCTCAAGTTACAAATGTAATGGAGCCTGCCTGTTCTATTCATAACCCAAGGATTTGTAGGAATGAATGGTGTACCTTGAACACGGTCACTCTCTCCTTTCACTGATAATCGAATGTATGGGTTGCTAACTGCACATGAGATATCTCAGGATGGGGAAGGCCATAAGTGATGGAACAGGCCACCTGCTTCAGACCATCCAAGGCCTCCCCTGACCCACTGAGATACCTCATTCTTCCTTCCTTGGGGTCCCTACAATTGTTCCCCCCAAATCCTGCCGGGCTGGATCACTTAGGTCCTAATTCCAAGCATATACCACTAGATAACCAATCAAATAAGGAGGTAAGTAGTAAAGAAAAGAAAAACTCAAATGCAAAGTAGGAGATGTAGGAAGTATATCCAGGGTCAACTTAAATGCCTATAAACTAATGCCCAAAGTTCAGGGGAAAAAGCAGGGTGAATTTAAGGGCAAGTATGATATAGTTGCCATTACAGAAACTTGGTGGGATGAAACTCATGACTGGACTGTATTGATAGAAGGATACAAACTATTCAAAAGAAACAGACCTAACAAAAGAGGAGGTGGAGTTGCATTATATGTTACCGATCACTTCCTCACTACAGACATGCACATAACAAAGGATGAAAGCCTTCTGGAATGCATATGGATCAACATAAAAGGAAAAAAAATGTCATTGCCATAAGTGCATACTGTAGGCCACTCAACCAAGCAGAAGAAATAAAGGAACCTTTTGCTAATCAGTTAATTAAATATATGTAGGAAACTCACCACACAATAAGGATCTAATTAAATTAATTATTTACAGAACTGAAAAGTGATAATGGCAGATGTCTTAAAACAGAGAAGATTCATCCTTTTGGTTAGGATGAATTGCTAGCTATTCAAATTAGGGTGCAATTAAGGGTCACTTTTTTGTCTTTGACATGGTTCCAATCAAAATTGAAAAACAGAATTCAATCCTGAGTGAACAAATTTCATTCTACACACACTGCATATTTCATAAGTCTATACGCTTTGATCCCTATCCAAATTAGACCACATACATTATCTGCTTTCTGTTGGAAAAATGCATTCAGTTATACGTAACTTTATTGAAGTATCTACTGAGCTGAAAGATGGTTTGAGGATTTCATTATGTTTTTGATGTTCTAAAGAAAAATCCAAAGCAATATAAAATGGTTGTAGGCATGAAACCCCCCTCACCCCAAATATGGTCTTTCTGAGTACATAAATAACAGTTCCTTGCTTTCATCAAAGCTTTGAATCCTTGCTCTGGAGAGAAAGTTGTGACTTTCAACAGGCTAAATGTCTGTCTTTGACACTAATTCATCTCCTTCATGATAGAATGAATAATTACCATTCCAGGATGAAACTGCTGATTTATTCATGATGGTCAGGCTCGAAGATGGTATCCACTCTTCTTCTGTTTCTTGTCCATACCAGACTTCAGCATCATCAAACCATCTACAAGAAAAAAACATATATCATTGGAATAAAGAAACATTGAAATCAGAAACATTTTTCTCCACTTTGGGCTGCCAGCTCTTTGTTTCATTGGTAGTGGTAGTCTTTTCATCTCTTAAATAACCCAAAATAAACATTGTCCCCTTATATTGCTCGGAAAATGTTCAGGTATTCCAAATTATTAAATCATCTTCTGTCAAATGGACTTTGGTCCATTTTCAACCTTACCATTTTCAACCTTAACTTCTTACCTCTTCTTAGATTTCTTCTGCTTGTTTCTGATGAGGAATACAGTCAGGATGGTACTGACCACAAAAAGCACAGACAGGGCAAGACCAAGGCCCAGGGCAGTCTTTTGGACAGGCATTTGGCAGGAACTATCCAGGTACCAGAACACATCGGAATTATTGCAACTATGAAAAAGAGAAAAATTTATAAAGAAGGCTACCTACTTCAGAAGGTTCTGAGTAGCTCCCAAAATCAAAACTTCATTGAAAAATTATAAAATTAAAATAATTAAACATGAAAACATAAAAGCCAACTAATATAATACCAGTAGGCATTAAACCACAATTTTCAGGATCTATGCTGATGTCAAATTTCTGCAACCTATCTTCTAGTGTCTTAGGAAGGAGCCATCCTAACTTTTCAGGATAGAAAAACAGAATTCCAGAGTTGAGATAGCTATGGAAAAAGCTTCCAGTTTTTCTGTCAGCACCCAGGCCATCTAGAGAGAGCAACTCAAACCAGATACATTTCCATGGAGTGCATAGATTGGGAAAAGTCTGCTTTGAGGAAATAGGCTTGCAGAAATTGAGGAACCAGACATAAACAGCTTTGTAGGTAACAACAAAGTACCCAGTACTGGGAATCAAAGCAAGGTTTGCGAGCTGTGTAGTATTCTACTAAAATAAATTGGACACACCAGAAAGCATTGCATTGCATTAACTTGTTATGACAGTCTGCTGATACATGAAGATTGGAGAATTAGTGACACCATTGTTATTGCACAGTGGAAGCAGAACTTTGAGTTTATACCAAACTTTGGTTAGGCCGGTTCTTAATTTTATGTCTTCACTGTTCTGGGAATCTCTTGTGTTGAACCATGAAATTCTCTTGAGTCTGCATACATGGAGAAGCCATTTGGAAGCAATTTCTTTCAGGACTTTCATCAAATTCTTCTTAGGGAACTCAGAGTCACCGTGGAACTACCTTCGTGGTTATTCGGAAACTTTCCAAATTTCTGTTGGAAATCAATAGATCCCTAGGGAGATCATACTAATTGATCTTCTGCACCAGTTGGTTTTGGTGGGGAGTTTCCATGTAATTAGAAAGTAATCTGTCCATGTCATAAAGTGACATAAATTGTATCCATACATGGGTTATAAAAAAATTCTCCAAAGTAAAAACCAGAACAAGTTTCTAGCTATTTGCATGATTGTCAATGCAGCAATGAATTTCTGAGCAACTTTAACTTAACCTCTAAAGAAATAAAGACTAAAACCCTCCAAGGTGATCAAATTCCAAATCCTTGCATAGATCAGGGGAAGACAACATTTAAAATTTTCTTGAAGTTGTCTCATTTTAAAATGTAGGGAATTTCACGTTTCTCCTCCATTCCTAAATATTGCAATCCCTTAAATTACTCAGCCCTTGTAGGCTATATGGTGGATTCAGTACTCCAAGAGAGTTGGAGTCCTTTGGGACCAACCAAACTATATCATGATTTCTTTCATTATATATAGTTTGGCATTCCAAATAGGTCATTTTATCTGCTTTTCTCATTTTCTTCATTTTTCTTAAAATTCTACAAGTTGAATATATTTTGAAAATTACATTATAACAGCTGTGGCATGAAATGTATAGAAAATGTGGGATTCTATAGGCAGAAAAATTTAGGAAGGTGGAAGAGTATCCTATTAGAACTAGTAACTAATGAAGATTTAAGTAGTTGGTGGGTTGTAGAATCTAAGGATTCCTTTGATACTCCTCCTCCTGTTTACTTACATGCAGTGGGGGCCTATCTCAGAGACTTGGCAAACACCATTGAAGCAGTTCATGTAATCTTGAGCGCCTTTGAAACATCTTGAGACACAGCGCACAGTACCCTCAATTATGTGGGGATAATAGTAATCTGCATACTTCGGATCAGTAATATTTTCACAGGTGCCTGGGGAAAAAAAGAGGTGCTAAATATATAATGAAATATGGGCAATACATGTAGGTCAAATGAACAAACTGTACTGCAACAAACTATGAGCTGATGATTGAAATGCACCAAATTTGCTCAGACATAGCAAGACCATCCTGTTCCTACACCAACTGCCCCATGTAGAGTACAAAACCAGTTTTGAAAAATATCCTTCCATGGTAGATCATAAAAGATAGTAAGGTGAGCAAGAATGAGTTGTCATTATGATACTACAACTTCAGAGATAGAGAGGGGGGAGGGAGGGGGAGAGAGAGAAAGAGAGAGAGGGAGGGAGAGGGAGAGAGAAAGAATTGAGATTGTAAGAACTGAAATAATTTATAGGTAGGACAGCTCTGCAAAGAAGCACTAAAATTCTATTACAAAACAGATGTGGGCGCTAAAAACTCATCTTTTCCATCTTTCTTTGGCCTCTTCCTCCTGTCTTTTTAACCACAGCATAAGTGTGTCATAGACTCATAGTGTATCTTTAGCTTTTTTTCTTTCAGTTTCTGTGCTATTTATAGTATAATACAGTATTCACTTATGGCCAAGTTGTGTTTTAGCTAAAAAAAACACCAAGCCCCTTTTATATTTTCTTCGTTCTTGTTCCTCAACTTTGAATTTTCCACTCATTTTTCCATTATTATTCAAATATGTCCTCAATATTTCTGAATTTTTCTCCATTTGTTAAGAAATACTTAATAATTATACTACTTTCTCTATTCCCAATCTGCTGCAATTAAACTTGCCCTTAGCTATTCCAGTTTTAAGATGTGTTTTCTGCAAGCACATTTTACTACAGGTAGCATCTGATACACTCCATCAACAAAGTGGCTGCTGAGATGCCTTCTTCTCTCTGGGGCTGAGCACCATTTCCATGTTATTTTGGCTTGAGCTGTGAGAGAGGCAACTCACTGGCTTCCTCAGAGTCATCTGCCTTCAGGATGCTCATTGGTATTTTCCAAAGTTGGTAAGTGGTTGATGTGGACAAGTGGCATCCTTGAACAATATACTGAACCAATGTTGCCAAACTTATTCACTGCCCTCTTGGGATGCTGCACAGAAAGTCAATTTAAGTGGGAAAATAAAATAAAATTCTGCCTGCTTTGTATTGCTGTTGCTTTAGCACTCTTGTGAACATTATATATATATTTTAAATCAATTTTTGGCAGTAAATAGTTTCACATAGGCATCAATTTTACCTTTTTATTTCAGTGGAAGAACAAGAAGATACACAGGGAGAGCTACACCCTATATCTCTAACACATCTACCCAACTGTTTACTGAAACTTACCATTGAATGAATAACTTGAATTAATAATTAAGTTAGGTAAAGGAACAAAGCATAGGTCTGGTCCTGAAAAAAAAAATTGTATGAATTAGTTATTTGGGGTGGTTGTATAACTATATATTTTCTTCAAGATTCTTCTGCATTTAAAAACATTGTGATATTAAATAGAAACCATTGCACCAAAATAATTATCCTTTTGAAGTAATCTGGGGAAAATAAATCATCAAATGATATGTCAAACATTCATCAGTGTCTAAATTTAAGGTTTTAAAAAGTCTTTTGTTGCCTGACAAGAGTCCCAGTTTCCCAGGCTTCAATCATTTACAAAGCTATCTTTGTAGCTGCATGGCCAACAATTTTAGTAGGTTCGAAATTGAATGTATGTCTTTGTTCATTGCACTGTGAGGGTACCAATGAGTACAAGTCTCCTTGTCTGACCACTCGCTTGCATTCTTGCAATCTGGTGGTTAGCTTCCTCCCTGTCTGTCCTAAATCATTGCACATTATATGGCAGGGTGACAACCCACTTTAGTACCCAGAAAGCTAAACAATTGGAGAGGAGGGACCTACATGAACAATTCAGGCAGAATGGGTACCTAACAAGCATTTTTTTTAGAAGTGCCTGGGCAGCATGCAAAGGAGAGAAAGGAAAAAAGAAGGTACAAGGCCAGTTAGTTGGCACACCCTGCCATACATCAAAAACATTTCAGAAGCAGCAGAACACAGCTGCTGAGATTTACAAGTGGGATTATACACTGTCCAGAGGCTACCATATGAGAACAAATCCTACATTGCAAAGATCTCTTGGAGGTGAGATATACTTCTAATGTAATCTACTGGATCCCCTGCATGGATTGCCCCTGTGACTATGGAGGACAGATGCGAAATAAGTAAGAATACAAGTAAGCAGTCAGATGAGGATGCCAAACTCATGGATAGCCTTACATTGCAATGAACAATGACATACATTCAAGTTCAAAGCTACTAAGATTGTTGGCCATGCAGCTACAAAGATAGCCAGATAAATGATTGAAGTCTGGGAAATGGGCCTCTTGTCACTCAACAGAAGGACTGATTTACCACTAGCTTATCAGGTACTTAAGAACCAAGGGCTTGGCAGCACAAGGAAACAACAGCCAATCACATGCTATCAGCACACCAGTCAACCAACAGGAAGACAACAACACATAAATGTGATCCATAAAATAGCCCAAAGCACATATTCTGGTAAGGGAAGATCCCTGTGGATGGGCTCCAGCATGAATCTGAAAGCTTGGAAGAGTGGCCCCAGTGGCCGATCCACATTGGATCCTGCAACATTATCCAGGCATACTTATATTTGCCTTCATTCAGGAAAATAATATGTGTTTGCCACCATCTAGTGGCTATTTTAGATAAGACGAGCCCCTCAGATCAGCAGGTGTCCAATATGCTACTGGGGAAGAGCAGAGGGCTAGTACTACTAGCGCCAGAAAGAATGAAGTGACTGGGCCAAAGCTGAAAGAACACTCAGCTGTGGATGTATCTGGTGGCGAAAGGAAGATCTGATGCTGTAAAGATCTATACTCCATGGGAACCTGGAATGTAAGATCCATGAATCAAGGCAAGCTGGATGTGGTCAAACAAGAGATGACAAGACTTGACATCTTAGGAATCAGAGAACTAAAATGGACAGGAATGGGTGAATTTAATTCAGATGACCATCAGGTATATTACTGCATGCAAGAATCCTCCAGAAGAAAGGGAGTAGTCATAGTCAATAAAAGAATAGGAAAAACAGTACTAGGATACAATCCCCAAAATGACAGAATGATCTCAGTTCAAATTGAAAGCAAACCATTCAACATTACAGTAGTCCAAGTGTATGCCCCAACCACTGGTGCTGAAGAGGCTGAAGTTGACCAGTACTATGAAGCCCTACAATACCTTCTAGAATTAACACCAAAAAATGATGTCCTTATCATCATGGGGGATTGGAATGCTAAAATAGGAAGCCAAAAGATAACTGGAATAAGAAGCAAGTTTAACCTTGGAGTACAAAATGAAGCAGGGAACAGGATGGTAAAATTTTGTCAAGAGAATACAATGGTCACAGCAAACACTCTTTTCCAACAACCCAAGATGACTCTACATATGGACATCACCAAATGGTCAACATAGAAATCAGATTGACTATGTGCTCTGCAGCCAAAGATGGAGAAGCTCTATACAGTCAGTAAAAACAAGACCAGACTATAGCTCAGATCATGAGCTTCTCATTGCAAAATTTAGGCTTAAATTGAAGAAAGTAGGGGAAAGCACTAGGCCACTCAGGTATGAACTAAATCATATCCCTGATGAATATACAGTAGGGGTGACAAATAGATTTAAGGAATTAGATCTGATAGACAGAGTGCCTGAAGAACTATGGACGGAGGTTCACAACATTGAACAAGAGGTAGCAACTAAAACCATCACAAGAAAAAGAAATGCAAGAAAGGAAAATGGCTGTCTGAGGAAAATGGCTGAGGAAAGAAGGGAAGCAAAAGGGAGAAAGAGAAAGCTAATCCAATTGAATGCAGAATTCGAGAGAATAGCTAGACGAGATAAGAATGCCTTCTTAAATGAACAGTGCAAAGAAATAGAAGAAAACAATAGAATAGGGAGGACCAGAGATATCTTCAAGAAAATTGGAGATATGAAGGGAACGTTTCATGCAAAGATGGGCATGGTAAAGGACCAAAATGGCATGGACCTAACAGAGGCAGAAGAGATTAAAAAGAGGTGGAAAAATTACATAGAAGAACTATACAAGAACAAGCTTAACATCCCTGATAACCATGATGGGGTGGTCACTGACCACGAGCCAGACATCCTGGAATGTGAAGTTAAATGGGCCTGAAGCACTCTGAGCAACAACAAAGCGAGTGGAGGTGACAATATTCCAGCTGAGCTATTCAAAATCTTAAAAGACGATACAGTAAAAGTGCTACACTCAATTTGCCATCAAATTTGGAAAACTCAACAGTGGCCACAGGATTGTAAAAAGTCAGTTTACATTCCAATTCCAAAGAAGGGCAATGCCAAAGAATGTTCAAACTACCGCACCATTGCACTCATTTCACATGCTAGCAAAATTATGCTCAAAATCCTACAAGCTAGGCTCCAGCAGTATGTGGACCAAGGACTACCAGAAGTACAGGCAGGATTTTGAAGAGGCAGAGGAACTAGAGATCAAATTGCCAAAATACTCTAGATCATGGAGAAAGCTAGGAAGTTCCAGAAAAACATCTACTTCTGCTTCATTGACTATGCTAAAGCCTTTGATTGTGTGGATCACAAAAAATTGTGGCAAGTATTTAAAGAAATGGGAGTACCAGACCTTCTTATATGTCTCTTGAGAAACCTATATGTGGGTCAAAAAGCAATAGTGAGAACTGGACATGGAACCACTGATTGGTTCAAAATTGAGAAAGGAATTCAGCAAGGCTGTATATTGTTGTCCTGACTATCTAACTTATATTCAGAGCACATCATGAGAAAGGCGGGGCTAGATGAATCACAAGTTGGAATTAAGATTGCCGGGAGAAATATCAAAACCTCAGATACCACCCTAATGGCAGAAAGTGAAGAGGAAGTAAAGAGCCTCTTGATGTGAGTGAAGGAGGAGAGTGCAAAAGTTGGCTTGAAACGCAACATTAAGAAAAACTAAGATCATAGCATCCAGCCCTCTCAATTCCTGGCAAATAGATGGGGAAGAAATGTAGGTAGTGACAGATTTTATTTTCCTGGGCTCCAAGATCACTGCAGATGTGAACTACAGCCAAGAAATCAAAATACATTTGCTCCTGGGGAGAAAAGCTATGGCAAATCTAGACAGCATGCCAAAAAGCAGAGACATTGCCAACAAAAGTGTGTATAGTTAAGGCTATGGTTTTCCCAGTGCAATGTATAGCTGTGAAAGTTGGACCAAAAGGAATGTTGAGCACCAAAGAATTGAGGCGTTTGAACTATGGTTCAAGCTGGAGAAGACTCCTGCGAGTCCCTTGGACTGCAAGGTGATCAAACCGGCCAGTCCTAGAGGAGATCAACCCTGACCATTCTTTAGAAGGCCAGATCTTGAAGATGCAACTCAAATACTTTGGCCACCTAATGAGAAGGAAAGACTCACCGGAGAAGAGTCTAATGCTGGGAACAATTGAAGGCAAAAGAAGAAGGGGTCAGCAGAGAAGGAGGTGTCTGGATGGAGTCACTGAAGCAGTCAGCATGAACTTAAATGGACTCTGGAGGATGATAGAGGACAGAAAGGCCTGGAGGAACATTTCCCAAGGGCTCATGATGGGTTGGACATGACTTTGCGACTAACAACAACAAACGTGGCTATTTTGAGATTTGCAGCACAGATATGGTACCTTGCTCTACCCCACATTATTACATTTTGTGGCAAGGGGTAAGCCACCCAAAAGTATGTTTGATCCTGCAGAAAAAAGGTGATTTATTCTAAAAACACTCTTGCCTAAAAGAACAAGTAGCCAGGAATCTTGCTTATTTGTCAGTCAAAGGAAATCACATTCAAGCAGAAGAGTTTACCAAGCTAGAGCATACCTGAATCCCTGGCACAATGCTCATCACTTTGGATTTCTGCCAAGGAATTCCTCACTCCCTCTGTAATATTTGCCATCTGCTGCTGGATCATTTTCTCATTATTCTCTATTTGTGCTTGGAAGATGACTTTGTGGTCCACAATAATACTGCCATTCCTAAGAGAACAAGTGAAGGAAGAACAATTCCTCAGATGCTGAATGCCCCTTATTGCTCCATGAATGTATGCTAAAGACTGTGATAGCCCACCCTTTTCCTCCATCAAATGCAAAATGAACTAGTACTTGTACTCCATTTCTACTCCATTTAATCCACACAACAGTTTTCTGAGAGAGCTTAAAATAAGTTTCAGACTACGCCAAAGTTCCTCTGGAAGTTTGACAACTGAGTGGGATTTCAACCTGGACTTTAGTCTAATTCTGACTGCTTTAACTTGCAAGAACACTTTTCACCCTGCTCAGATGCTTCCTGAAACATATGGTGACTGAAAGTATATTAGGTATTGCATACAAAATTATACGCAGTAATGTTTTACCTGTAAATGACTTTTTTGTTTTAATCGCAATAATATGCGAGTTAACAACCACTTTAAACTCAATGTAAATCGTTCTAAACTTGACCGTAAAAAAATATGATTTCTGTAATAGAGTTGTCAATGTCTGGAATGCTCTACCCGATTCAGTTGTTTCGGCTACAAATTTTCAGTTTCAGTCACAAATTGACTTCTGTGGACGTTACATCATACTTAAGTGGTTAGTAGAGGGGGCGTGCATAAGTGCACTAATGTGCCTATTGTCCCTGTCATTGTATTTTTATTCTTTTATTCTTGTTTTTGTTTTTCTTTGACAAAATCTAACAAACAAACAAACAAACAAATAAATAAATAAATAAGAAAGACATGCTCAGGCCCTGGTCTATCCATTTTGTTAAAAAAAAGAAATCTAAAGAGGAGTTACTTCTACTCATATTCAAGATCACTTGTTGGCTTATCATCCCAAAGCATAATTTAGTCTCTTTTTAGACACCGACCTCATTCCAAAGATCTCCACATCAAGGTATCCAGGGACAGCACTATAAACATCTTTCATCTACAAGGAAGAAAAAGTAAAAGAAAGCCTTCATAAACAAAGAAACTTTAATTAGAAGCCAGCCTCCTAAAGCACTGAGTGTGTGGTGTGTGCTGTATCTTGTCTAATTCTCCAGCTGCAAAAAGCTGATAATCCAAGAAGTGAGTTTCATATTTATACATTTTTCTTTAACATATGTAAGTGCTTAGTAAGCAGTGTATTGTCTCAGTCAATTTACAAATATATAGTGATAACATAGTAATAACAGTAATAACATTCTTTACTTATACTGTATATAGCGATATTCTTCCAATTTCCAATTTCTACCTTTATTATCTAACCAATGGTAAAACAAATCTCAAGTTAAAAAGTATTTTGTGACTTCTCTGCCCTTTATCTCTAATCTATCCATTTCTGCACAGTCTAATATTTTTCTGATTATACAGTATTTTCCTCTGCAGGGATTTCCTCATTTTCCCAATGTTGTGCAATACAATTCTCGCTCCTGTCAAAACATGTAATATTTTTTCATTTTTTATCCTTTTTATCATTTTTTTCTGGCAGTATACCTAACAAAAATATTTCTGGTTTTAAGTCTATATGTTGTTTTATCATTTTTTCTAGCCATGTATGTATTTTGATCCATTTTTTTTTTTTTTTGCCTTTGGACATGTCCATCACAGTGATGGGATTCAAAAACTTTTACCACCGGTTCAATGGGTGTGGCTTGGTGGGCGTGCTTTGCGCGCATGCACACACTTTGCATGCACATGTGTGCCAAACACGTACTTTCTTTTGTTTGCACTGTTCAAACTCACCTCCTGTAAGCCTGCATTCTCCCGGTTGCTTCAGCAGCTGCCACATGGCACCTTTTGTGCCGTGCAAAGCAGCTGTGCTTCAAATTCAGAGGATAAAGGTGAGTATGGAAGCCCAGGTGGGCAGATGGGCCCAACAGTGGAGAGAACCAGTTTAGTCTCCACTGCTCATCACCGCTACTGGCTCGGCAGAACCAGGCTGAACTGGTAGCATACCACCATTGGTCCATCACACATGGTAATAAGAGCCTGGCGTGTAGTTACATTTCCCACATTTGGTGGACATGTTTTTAAAGATCTTTGCTAGTCTTGCCGGTGGCAAATGCCACCTGTAAAACATTTTCCTTGTACGTAGTTGCCATTGTCAATTTATAATTGCTATATCAGAGTTTTTGCTACTTGTCTAATTCTATTGTATATCCAAAGTTTTTTGTTCATACTATTATTGTTTCTTTCACTTGTTCATCTTTCATTTTAAGGCTTAAGAAATAACTATATATTTTTCAATTTTTCATCTGTTCCTAATAGTATCCGATCAAGTGGTGTTTATTCTTTATAAAAACCATATATTTTAACATCTTCCACATATCTTGATTGTATTTGCAAATGGTCTACATTCAGCAGGTTCTGACCAGTTTTGGAGAATTGGTAGTGGAAATTTTGAGTAGTTTGGAGAACCGGCAAATACCACCTCTGCCTGGAGATTTTACAGTATTCTTCCCCTGCCATGCCCACCAAGCCATGCCCACAGAACCGGTAGTAAAAAAATTTGAATCCCACCACTGGTCCACACCTTCGTTTTGTAGTTCCTGTTTAGTTTAAAGTTCCCCTTTCTCATTTAAAGTATCTTTATACATTACAATTTGTTTCCAAATTTACAACATTTGGACATGTCACTGCTTCCATTGCAGAAAGACAGACTGGAATTTTCATATTGTGGGAAGTGTATTCATTTTATGACTCAAAACTCAAGATGAAAAAGGGAGGTTTTTCTTTTGAAGTAAGGAAATGCAGTATCAAACACTGATTAGAATGTTGACTGATCTTGGAATGTTTTTGAAGTGCTGGGAACTATCACACATTTTGGAATGCTTTTGAAATGCCAGATAAGTAAGGAAGTATCTGTTACAGCTAGGTACCATGAAAGATAATAAAATGTAACTTGTATCCTGAAAGATAGATTGTAAATCAAGCCATTTGTATACTGGGAGGGGGTAGTAGTAGGGGTAGTTTTGGGTATAAGAGTAGAGCCTTTAAGCTTTGCCTTTTGTTCCTCCCACCTGCCAGGGCAGGAACCCGTTTCTGCAGAAATGTTACAATAAAACCTTTTTCCTTGGATCAACTTTGAATCCTGGTGGTTTTCTTAGCCACAATCTCACAATATGGGGGCTCGTCCGGGATCCTCGACGGTGCCGACTGGAAAAGCGGGACCAGGTAAGAGAGTGGCCACAACCTCCCATTGAGAGGCACCTCTCCCGAATTTGGTCAGACTCCGAGGTGACTGAGAAATCAGACGATCCTTGGAAAAAGGACTGAGAAGAAATGCCGGCTGAGTGTGTGAGATCGATCTGAGTTGGGACGCCCACACATCCTTTGACTGACTGCAGAAAGTCCAGGAGTGATCAGATCAGGTAAACTTTGTTTCCTTTCATTTGTAGCCAAAAGAGAGAGGTCCTTAAACTCCCTGGGGGAATCCAGCGTCTGCTGGAGGACTAGGACTGGTGAGTCAGGGCTCTGGGAGCCTGGAAGAATAGAGATGGGAAAGGGACAAAGCAAGGCTCTGGGAGCCTGGAAGAAGCCTGTCTGGGACAGGGAAAATTTGACAATGGCAGAAAACCTATTCCGGTAGATTCGCCTTTGGGACAGCTACTCCAGAAGTGGATCTCCCCGAATTTAAAGGAATTCACCAGACATCTCAAAAAGAGAAACATGATTTATCTTTGTCGAGATCGATGGCCAAAATACTCTTTGATTGATCCTAAATTTCCATATCACTGGAGTCCTGAGGGGGAAGCCAGTATCTATTGGATGACCAAATTGCAAGACTATATTCTCTAACATAAAATGACTACTCAAATTGCATACATAGATGTATGGTTTCATGTGAAATTTGAAGGTCCCGTCCCTCCAATTGAGGGTCAATACATGTCACAACAAAAAGACAATGAGAGTGAGACGGATGATCGGCTGCAGAATCCGCCACCCGCAAATCCTAATTTGAATAACGCGCCCGCCAATGTTCCTATGGCACCACCGCCATTGTCGGTGGCACAACCCTCCTCAGCTGCCCCTTTACCCGCAGCTGAGAAAGAAATAGAAGAATTAAAGAGAAGTGTTCAGGATTTTCCATTCAGAGAAAAACCTGAAGTGGATGCATTTCCTCTTAGGGAAGTCCCTAATGGGATCAATGCTGCAGGCAACCCGGTGACAGTCTTTGTGGCTGTCCCCATAAAACCAGCCGAGTTGCGATGCTTATCGGGAGTTGATGTATATCCTGGGGACTATTGTAATAGGCTTCGGGACAGCCTAGTTAAATATTCTGGTGTGGATCCAACCACACCTGCTTTTGAATCCATGTGGAGAAAATGCAGTTTGTGACGGGCTTGGCCAGATATTCAAAAGAAAATTCAGAAAATGGATAATTGGGGAGCTGTGGGAATTGTTGATCTCCTGAAAGCAGCCCAACAAGTTTTTGTGAACAGACACTGTAAAAACCAGACAGAAGTCACAAATGATGCTTGCAGCTATGCAGGCTGCAATGAAAAATGAGATGAAGAAAAGTGAGAATTTTGGGAAAGGTTCAATTGGAGAAAGGAGTGAGAATTTTGGGGGATACAATCAGGGAAGTTTTCAGGGCAGAGGAAGAGGCATGGGAATGAGACAGCCTGGAATGGATAGGAGTTGCTTCAGCTGTGGGATACCGGGAAGGGAGTAAGGATGTGGAAAATGATTGTGGAAGATGAGAGAGCAATTTCAGATGAGGTCTGGGCAGGAGGGGAGAAGCCCAGTGATCTTGGGATGAATCCCTCCCAAAGACAAATGGTTTACTGTGATAGATCTGAAGGATGCCTTCTGGGCATGCCCCCTTGAGGAGAGAAGTAGGGACCTGTTTGCATTTGAATGGAATGATCCTGAGACTGGGAGAAAACAACAACTGAGGTGGACAGTGCTGCCCCAGGGCTATACTGAAAGTCCTTTGTTATTTGGACAGGCTTTGGAGGAAAAGTTAGTGTCTTTTGAGAAAGGGAAGGGAATCACATTGATTCAATATGTGGATGATTTGTTGCTGACTGGGGAGAAAGAGGGGGAGGTTAGAGCGGCATCCGTGGCTTTGCTAAATTGGCTGAAGGAGCAAGGATTGACAGTTTCAAGGGAAAAGATCCAGTTTGTGGAAAAGAAGGTGAAATATTTAGGGCATTATATTCAGCAGGGGGTGAGGTCCTTGGATCCTGAAAGGGTGAAGGGGATCATGAGCCTGGCTCCCCCCAGAAATAAGACAGAAGTCAGGAAAGCGCTTGGATTGTTGGGGTATTGCAGAGCTTGGGTGGATCAATACACTGTGTTAGCTCAATTCTTGCACAGGAAGCTGGTAGGAAAAGGAGAGAGTATAGAATGATTAAAGGGAGATGATGAGAGATGGAAAGTTTTAAAGAAGGCATTGTCATCCGCACCGGTTTTGGCTTTGCCCAATTTGAAGCTCCCATTTCATCTGTATGTGTCAGCAGCACAGGGAACGGCACTAGGAGTATTGGCACAGAAGAGGGGGGGGCAATACCAGCCCATCGCTTTTCTGAGCAAAACTCTGGAGCCGATGGTGAGAGGATGACCAGTGTGTGTGCAAGCTGTGGCTGCTACAACTATGTTGGTGATAGAGAGCAGGAAGTTAACCTTTGGGGGGGGGGCTTGTTGTGCATTCACCCCACCAGGTTACTTCTGTGCTAAGTCAGTTGGCAACAACTTGGATGACAGAAAGGCGGATTCTCAAATATGAAAACCATTTTGAGAACCAGCCCAGATGTGGTGATTGGGACAGATAGGAATTTGAATCCAGCAGAATTCCTAGAAGGGAGAAGACAGGAGTGGGAAGCTGAGGACCATGATTGTTTATTGCAAGTAGATTTGATGACAAAGGTGAGGGAGGATTTGGAAGAGACTTCTCTGAAGGAAGGGGAAAGATGGTTTGTGGATGGATCAAGTAGGGTTGAGGAAGGAAAGAGGAAATCAGGATTCGCAGTTGTGACAATCTGGACTGATTCCAAATACGCCTGGGGTGTGGACAAAAGAAGCTGCAGGGGAGATAGAGCTGGTGATGGTATCAATTCCCTTGCTAGAAATGGAAGAAGATGAGGATTGGAAACCTGAAGGAAAAGAGAAAGATGATTTGGAAAGAGAAGAGTGTACATTAACTGAGGATGGGTGGAGAACCTCAGAGTGGGTGAGGGTGGTCTCTGTGAATGCAATGAGGGAATTCTGGAAAAGGTACATGAGGGAGGACGACCTCTAGTGGGCTGGCCTTTCCAAAGAGCACAAATTGATTTCATTGAATTACCAGAGAAGGGGGGTTGGAAATACTTGCTTGTGAACTTATCTTTGGCACTGCTCAGAATCAGAACATGTCCAAGGAAAGACACTGGAGTCTCTCCATTCAAGATGCTAATGGGGCGACCCTACTTGGCGAAAATAGGAATCCAATTCCTGAATTTAAAGATTTATTTTTGAGAAAATATTTGCAGATACTGTCCAGGTTTTTTTTGCTTTTTCTGTATAAACAGAGACTGTTGGTGCAACGACCATCTCTTGCTGGGAGCCAACATCCCTTTGAGACTGGAGATTGGGTTCTGACAAAGACTTGGAAAGGCGAGAAGCTGCAGCCTAGCTGGGAAGGCCCGTACCAGGTGCTGTTGACAACTGAATCTGCAGTTCGCACTCGGGAAGGAGGCTGGACACAATTACAGCAGAGTCAAGAAGGCACCGGAACCTGAGAAACCTTGGAGGCAGTTCCAGTGGATGGTCAGCTGCTGAAGCTCACTTTGAAAAGATGAAGAAGTCTGAACCCTGGACTGAGCTAATTGTCTTTATTCTAGGACTAGGACTGGGAACTTCCTGGGGAAGCGAGATTCACATCAACCCCAGAATGTTACTTGGGTTGTACTTGATTCCCATTCAGATATAGTCAATTGGACTAGCGGAAAGAGGCCTCCCAATACTTGGTTTCCAGAACTGCAATTTGATTTGGGAAGGGTCCTCTTGTCCACCACCGATGACACGTTCATAAAGAAACATCATTTTTACGTCTGCCCTGGACATAAAACTGAAAGAAGCTACAAAAGACTTGTGGAGGGGCTGATCAGTTTTATTGTGCAGCCTGGAGTTGTGTGTCTACAGGACACATCTGGTGGGACCCTCTGTTCAAGGTGATCTGATACAGATCATTCTGGGATAGTACAGGACTCCATGAAAATACTGAGGGAAGGACTGAACCAAAGAAAAAGAGAAAGGGATGACCACCCTAATCTCCACTCTAATAGGATCCTTAATTTTGTTATTATTAATCTTCACCTTTGGTCCATGTATCTTGAACAAATTAATGTGAGTTTGAGTCAAAGATGGAACAAGAACAGGGGGGATTGTGGGAAGTGTATTCATTTTATGACTCAAAACTCAAGATGAAAAAGGGAGGTTTTCCTTTTGAAGTAAGGAAATGCATACTGATTAGAATGTTGACTGATCTTGGAATGTTTTTGAAGTGCTGGGAACTATCACACATTTTGGAATGCTTTTGAAATGCCAGATAAGTAAGGAAGTATCTGTTACAGCTAGGTACCATGAAAGATAATAAAATGTAACTTGTATCCTGAAAGATAGATTGTAAATCAAGCCATTTGTATACTGGGAGGGGGTAGTAGTAGGGGGTAGTTTTGGGTATAAGAGTAGAGCCTTTAAGCTTTGCCTTTTGTTCCTCCCACCTGCCAGGGCAGGAACCCGTTTCTGCAGAAATGTTACAATAAAACCTTTTTCCTTGGATCAACTTTGAATCTTGGTGGTTTTTCTTAGCCACAATCTCACAATATAATTTTTTGCTTTAACTTTTTTCCATATCAAGACTAGATAAAGTCTTTGAAAGCATTATTTTTTCCATACCACAAAAAGACATGCTATCACACTTAGAGGTCCTGTCCCTCCAGCACTAACAATCTTCTATTTTTCAAATTTATCCCATGTTAGTGCAGAGGCCTGGTAATAAAGCTCCCAATCCGGCAGTCCAAAGCCCCCATTCTTCCTTGAGTCTTGTAACATTTTCAATCGTATTCTCACTCTTTTCCCTTGCGAAACATATTTCAAAATTATTGCATTTAATTCATCAAAGTATTTTCCCCCCTAGTTTTATAGGAATCGTTTGAAACAGAAACAGTAGTTTCCTCAGAATATTCATTTTTATAGTTGCTATTCTTCCTATCAGTGACAATTGCAAATGTTTCCAATTCTCCAGGTCAAGTTTAATTTGTTATATTAACCTTATATAGTTATCTTCTTTAATAGTTGCACATCCAGCTGTTAAATACATTCCCAAATATTTTACTTTTAACTACCTGAGGGCCTATTTTCTTTGTCAGTTAATTTTTCTGTCTATTTGTAAGGTTTTTAGCTAATATTTTTGTTTTTCTTTATTTATTCTTGCCCTGCTACTTCTTCATACTCCTCAATTTTTCTATTAATTTAGGGCGGATTCCAATGGTTCTTCTAAAATAAATACCAGGTCATCTGCAAATGCTTTAATTTGTATTTTTCTCTTTTTATTTCCAAGCCTTTTATTTCTGGATCCTGTCTAATACCTCTATTTAATACTTTCAATGTTAATATAAATAGTAATGGGGACGGTGGACATCCTAGTCTCGTGACTTTTTTTATGTTAAAGTTTGCTGTCAAGTCCCCATTCACTATCACTTTTGCCATTTGTTTGGAGTATATTGTCTTAATCATGTTCATAAACTTCTCACCACAATCCATACACTCTAACTGTTGTGACATGAATTGCCAATTTACATTATCAAATGTTTTCTGCGCATTTAAAAAAATCAATGTCATCTGTTTATCAGTGTGTTTCATAATATTCCAACATATCTAAGATAACTCTTATATTGTTCTTAATTTGTCTGTTGGGTAAAAATCCATTTTGATCTGAATGGATAAATTCATTCAAAAATCTTTTCAGTCTTTCTGCTATTACTGATGCAAATATTATATAATCTGAGTTTAATAGTGATATAGACTGATATCTGTGTTAAATCTGAGTCTTCTTTCAGTATTAATGTAATATTTGCTTCTTTCCATAAGTTTAACAACTTCCAGTAATACTTCATTATAAACCTCTAGCATTGACAAATTCAATATATCATGAAGATATTTGTACACTTCTGCTGGTAGTCAATCTGGTCCTGGTGATTTTTAAAAATTCTTTTGTCTATTTATTGCCTCTGTTAATTCCATCATCGTTATTCTTTCATTTAACATTGCTCTCACATTTTCAAACATTTTTTGGTAATTTAGCCTTCTCTAGATATTGTTTTATCTTTTCCTCTGAAATTTTTTCTTGATCATATAATTTCCCATAGAACTCCTGAATTATTTCCTTTTTGGACTCATTTTCATATTGGAAAGTTCCTCTCTCATCTTCTAGTTTATTTATCAGTTTCTTCTCTTTCTCCTTTTTAAATGTATATGCTAACCATCTTCCTAGTTTATTGGCATTTTCAAATTTTTTTAATTTGTTGTGCCAATTTTTTTCCATTAAATTTAATTTGTGCTGTATTACATATATGTAGTACATATATGTAAATATATACATATGATGTACATATCGATTTTACAGAAGACAATGTTGAAAAAGCACTATGCAATCTAAAACCATCTCTATCTATTGGACCAAATGGAATATGTGCCTATTTCTTAAAAAAGCTATCCACTGCCATAGCCAAACCTCTAAGCATAATCTTTGAGAAATCTTTCAGGACCAGCTCCTTGCCTAACCTATGGTCACAAGCCATGGTCATCCCCATCTTCAAAAAGAGAGACCCCAGCCTAGTTGAAAATTACAGACCAATGTCTTTATGCTGCATCACCTGTAAAGTCATGGAATCAATTATTAACCAATCCATTATCCTCCACTTAGAGACAAACAATCTACTCTCTAATAAACAATTTGGTTTCAGAAAAAAACTATCCTGTTATCTGCAAATCTTACACTGCAAAAACATATGGACTACACAACTCGATCAGGGCAAAGCAATAGATGCAATCTACATAGACTTCTGTAAAGCCTTTGATTCAATGGTACACGACAAATTACTCCTAAAACTAAAATCTTATGGTATCTCTGGACACCTGCATAACTGGATAGAAACATTCCTGTCAAACAGACAACAAATGGTCAAAATTGGGAGTGTCCTATCAAATTCTGTACCTGTCAACAGTGGTGTCCCCCAAGGCAGTGTTCTAGGACCAACTCTCTTCATACTCTACATAAATGACCTCTGTGATCATATCAACTGCGTTCTCTTTGCTGATGATGTAAAGCTATTCAACACCACAGGCAATACTGCTACCCTTCAAAAAGACCTTGACTATGTGTCAGAATGGTCAAAGAAATGGCAACTTCAAATCTCAACAAATAAATGCTCTGTCCTACATATTGGCAAAAAAAATCAGAAAATAAAATACAGGCTGAATAGTCAAGACCTTGTTGATGATGCAAACTCTGTCAAGGATCTTGGAGTACTCATCTCTAATGATCTAAGTGCTAGAGCCCACTGTAACTACATAGCCAAAAAGGCGTGAAGAGTTGTTAACCTAATCTTATGTAGCTTTTTCTCTGGTAATATTACACTAATAACTAGAGCATACAAACCATTTGCTAGACCAATACTCGAATACAGCTCATCAGTCTGTAACCCACATTACGTATCTGATATTAACACAGTTGAGAAAGTCCAGAAATATTTCACAAGAAGAGTTCTCCACTCCTCTACTCATTGCAGAATACCTTATGCCACCAGACTCGAAATTCTAGAGCTAGAAAATCTAGAACTACGCCGCCTTCAGTCCGATCTAAGCATAGTATATAAAATCATACATTGCAATGTCCTACCTGTCAATGAATACTTCAGCTTCAACCATAACAACACAAAAACAAACAATAGATACAAACTCAAGGTTAATCACACCAAACTTGATTGCAGGAAATACGACTTCATCAACAGAGTGGTTAATGTCTGGAATACTCTACCTGACTCTGTGGTTTCTTCCCCAAACCCCGAAAACTTTAACCTTAGACTTTCTATTATTGACCTCACCCCTTTCCTAAGAGGTTTGTAGGGGGCATGCATAAGCGCACCAACATGCCTACCATCCCTGTCCTATTTCATGTATTCATAGCTATGTTTATACTTATACCATTTTTTCTTATATGTATCCATTTCATGTATTCATAGCTATGTTTATACTTATACCTGTTATCTTATAATCGCTTGACAAAATAAAAAAAAATTGAAATATTGTTTGGCACCTATATTGTTATCAATAGCATCTGTTTCTGATTGATCATTACCTCCACCATCAGGATTGATTGGGAAGAAGACACATTCTTGATATGAATTAGTAATGGCCTTGGTTAAAGAAAAGTATAAGATACATTACACTGAAATGGTGACATTGATCAGAGTTAGGCTATTTCCTTGATCCAGTAAATCTTACCTGGTTTTTAAACTGAGCCTGAATTTCCTGAGAATATTTAGAGCTTAAGTCTTCCAGAGATTTCTTGTATTCTCTGTTAGTAACTTTCACCTGAGCTTCGACAGTAATGGTCACCTTTACTAAAAGAGAGGGAAAGAGATATTCATATGAACTTCAACAAGTGACTTCCCTGTAAAGTAATTCTACAATGTGACAGGCAAGAGGTGAATGTATTCCCATTCTCCAACATGCTTTCAAATGCCTAAATCCAAAGATCGTCATCTGGTTGGAAAACCCATTTTTGATTTACTGATACATTTTTAAATTCAGAATAGTGTTGGAGGAGACCTTGGAGGTCTTCGAGTCCAACACTCCTGCTCAACTGGAGACCCTCTACCATTTCAGGCTCTCAAGTCTCTTCTTAAAAACCTCTAGTGTTGACATGCCCACAACTTCCAAGGGCAAGCTGTTCCATTGGTTAATTGTTTTCACTGTTAAGAAGTTTCTTTCAGGTTGCTTCTCTCCTTGATTAGTTTCCATCCATTGTTTCTTGTCCTGTCCTTTGGTGCTTTGGAAAATAAGTTGATTCCCCCTTCTTTGTGGCAGCCCCTCAAATACTGGAATATTGCTGTCACCCCTAGTCCTTTTTTTCTAGATCAAGGGTCCCTAATCCCTAGTCCATGGACCTGCAGCAGGCCACAAACAAATAAAGCCTCATCAGTGGGATGCAGGCAGCATGTAAAATTACGTGCCTTCTGGTCTGCGGAAAAACCTCCCTCCACAGAACCAGTCCCTGGTACCCAAAAAGTTAAGAATCAGTGCTATAGACTAGTCATACCCAAATCCTGCAATTGTTTTTGTCTCCATGCCTTAGAATAATATACTTTGCTCTTCTCTGCACTTTTTTAAAAGTCTCTTTTAATAATGTGGTGATCAAAACTGGATGCAGGACAGGGGTGGGATTCAAAATTTTTAACAACTGGTTCTGTGGGCGTGGCTTAGGTGGTGGGCGTGGGTTGGTGGTCATGTGACTGGGTGGATATGGCTTGGTGGTCATGTTATTGGCTGGGTGTGGCCAACTCAATATCACTCACATTGAGGCACGCATCTCCTCACCTGGCCTCTCATGACTGTGAGGATGCTGCAACAGTCGTAAGTGTGAAAAAGGGTCATAAGTCACTTTTTTCAGTGCCATTGTAACTTTGAATGGTCACTCCACACAAGCAAAGTACCAGCAAAGGAGGGGAAAAAAAACTCCAGAGAAGTTCCAGAGACAGGAAGTCTAGTCCTGCCAAGAATGTAATAAGGGTTAATGGAGAGGCAGTTTCTGTAAGCAACACCTGAATGTTTCTTTCCTGCCTTCGTTACAGGATTAGGCCAGGAATTTCTTCTAACAACCGGTTCTCCGAACTGCTTAGAATGTTAACAACCGGTTCTAGCAAATAGGTGCGAACTGGTAGAATCCCAACCCTGATGCAGGAGTAGCCTTACTAAGATTTTATAAGGTGGTACTAATACTTCATGTAATTTTGATTCTATGCCTTTGTTTCAAAGGGGGGTTGCTGCCAGTTCATACTGGTTTGGGCGTACCAGATATTAAGATTCTGCAGAGTTCGGCAAACCAGCAAATTCCACAACTGGCTGGCCCCACCCCATCCCTCCCAGGAGTCCCCCACACCCTGTTTGGGCTTCCAGGGTAGTGCAGGAAGCTGTCCAGGCCCAAAATGAGGTGCAGATGGGCTGTGCCCCATTTTGGCTTCCTGTGTGGTGTAGGATAAAACTTGGGGAAGCTAATAGTTGGGAATATAGGCAAAATCTGAAGAAAAACAATTGGTAAGGAAAGTATTTTTCAAAAAGGAGTTGGCCAAAGAGAGTGCAGTCCAAATGTAAGGTGCAGAGAAACATACTGTCACAGAAGAAAATATGGCAATGGAATGAGAAAAGCTGTTTTTTAAAAAAAAGGGTTGCAAAGGATGCCCCCAGCCTCCCAGCTAATCTACACGGACAGTGGATTTGCTGGTTGGGTCTTCTTTTGTTGCCCTAGACAGGAGAACAGAGCTGGAATGCCGGTTAGTGAGGGAATTGAGGTTGTTCTGGGATGTAGTGGGAATGGGGATTTTGCATTAAGATTGTTCATAAGTAAGTAGGACTACTGAAAGCTGAATAACACTTCTATTGCTCTTATGTGAATATTTGTGTACCATTTTTATTGTTTTGTGTACCTCTTTTATTGTTCTTATTTAAGTATTAAATGCATAAAATAATAAACTACCTTTTGGTATATCTTCTTTTAGGCAAAGAAGTGACGTCGAGTTGGCCACGCCCACCCAGTCACATGCCCACCCAGCCATGCCCACCCAGCCAGTCATTAGGGCAGGGAATTGGTTGTGAATAAATTTGCAACCCACCACTGCTCTGTTTATACAACCAAGGATTGTATTAGCTTTTTTGGCTGTTGCCATACGCTGCTGACTCATATTTAGATGATCATGCACTCCAAGGTCTTTCTCACAGTTTCTCAGTTACTGTTTTTGAGCCAGGTCTCACCTAATCTGTACATATCTTTGCTTTTTCCTGCCTAAAAGGTTTGCTTTTTTCCTGAGTTTGTCTTCTGGGGTGTTGGCTATTCCTGCAAGTTTAGTGAAATCTGCAAATTTGATGAGTTTCCCCTTCTATTCATCATCTAAGTCATTTATGAAGATATTGAAGAATACTGGGCCTAAGACAGAAACTTGTGGTACCCCACTGCTTCCTTCCTTCCATGTAGATGTAGTACCATTAAGGATTATGTGCAGGGGTGGGATTCTACTGGTTCTGTCCAGTTCTATAGAACCCCTTGTTAACTTTCAGCAGTTCAGAGAACCAGTAGTTAGAAGCAATCTCTTTTTGTTTTCTTCCACCCTTATTACATTCTTGCCAAAATGCCTAGACTTCCTGTTTCTGGAGCTTCTGAGGCTTGGCTTTCTTAAAGGGGAAGGGTTGTTTAAAGATTTTTACACTGCTGTTGGGAGGAAATACTTCCCTGGACAATCAGCACTTTGAAGCAATAACTGAATAATGAAGCAGAGCTTTTAGTGGCAGGGAACCAAGATGAGTGCATTCAGCAAGATTTCTTGGCTAGATAGAAAGATTGACATTCATACCTGAGTTTACATACCCTTTCTGAGTTTTGGTTTAAAACTGGTTTTTGGTGAAGGTTAATTCTGTGCTTGGTGTGTTTATTGATGGGATAATTTTCCCTATTCAGCTTCAACAAGCAACAGCTACTGTTGTGATTTAATTATTTGTATTGTGTTTGAATTTTTTCCTGCCTCATGGTTTCTTTTTCTATCTGGGGAGGGGATCTTCCTCACTGCTTTAATACTATCTGGCACTGTCCTTTTGGGGTGTACTTCCAAGAGGCAGGATGCAAGCTTGGCACTGATTTTTTTACTGCCTTTCTGGGGGGCATGTGATCTTTCCTTAAATCTGGATGATTTCCTTAGAATATCTTGTGAGGTGAGTGAAACCAGCTGGTATTTTTAAGTGGTGCAAATGGATCTAAGGATTGCTTTTCCTGGATGTGCTTTTTCTAGAGAGCTTAAATGACCTCTCTGCTAAAGGGTTTCACTTTATGAGCAAGAGATGGCTGCTTGATAGTTATCACTGCATTTTAATGATTTTCATTCCTCAAGGTGCTCTGGCATCCTGCCTGATTTGTAACTCTGGCTTGCAGGTATTTTTAATCTAATGATTGGTATTTAGGGCAGCTTTTTGCAAGCAAAGAAGCTTTTTGTATTTTTGTACAGGTAATCCTTGACTTACAACAGTTCATTTAGTGACCATTCAAAGTTACAATGGCACTGAAAAAAAGGACTTATGACCATTTTTCACACTTATGACCATTGCAGCATCCCCACTGTCATGAGAAGCCAGGCGAGGAGAAGTGCCCCTTGACATGAGTGATGTTGAGTTGACCACGCCCACCCAGTCACATGACCACCAAGCCAGGCCCACCAACTAAGCCACGGCCACAGAACAGGATGTTAAAAAAACTGAATCCCACCCCGATTACGTGTTGAGTAACATTTGCCAGCCAGTTACCAATCCATCTGGTGGTGATGCTGTCTATTCCACATTTTTCTAGCTTACCCAGAAGTAGATTATGGTCTACTTTATTGAATGTTTTACTGAAATCTAAATATACTGTGTAATAGTGGTGAATATCCGTAGCTCGGGTGTAGGATGAGGATAGAAGTTCCTTCTCCGAATCTATGCATTGATTTCTGATTCTTTCATTACCAGGCTAGGTAACATCTTCAGCAGAATTTAGGAAATGTCAGTGTTGTTCTACTTATAAAGTCTTAGTGTGATCAGTAGGTCTTGTGATGAGAAGGTCACATCAGGTAAGGGGTCTTATATACTAAGCATACTATAAGTTACTATAAGTATACTATGTCCACAGTATTTCACTGCTCTATTAATTTAGTCATTTTGTCACAGAATGAAATAAGATTGGTTTGGAATGATCTGTTTTTAATAATCCTGTGCTAATACTAGGTTTTTTTTTGTTTTTTGCATTTTGAGGCAATCTCCAAATCTCACCTCCATGATTCTCCTTAGATGAAAAAACTTTATTCAGCATAGGACTGAGATACCTTCTCAGCTATTCGTGAGAGCTCTCGGCCATTTGGGGGAAAACATTAGATCCAAATTAATCACTTTTGCTTGGAGCTGCCAAATTACAAGCCTCTCTGAACCCAGAGAGAACTGGAAACGGAGAGCTATCTATTTCTCTACTGGTTCCTGGTTTACTTGCACTATAAAGGAGCTTCTATTAAGCCACATTTCTTCCATGTACAATCTCCTTATTCTAGTATGATAATCCAACATATCTGGAAGCAACAACTTGTTTTTGGCTGCCCTCAGGAAAAAGTAATCACGTTCTCCCTGATTGTACTTACATTCAGTGACTGGAATTGCATCCACGAGGAACTCACACTTGGGTCCGTAGAATAAATCTTCATTACAGATGCACTTGATTCCATCATAGATTCCACCATGGAGGCATATCTCTGGAACAGAGAAGTCCACTTATACAGATGTAATTTGAAAGTAACAATCAATGCAGCAATTTACATAGAAATATAATTCTTTATCACAGTATGCATGTATTAAAAATAAACAATGTAGCAGATAAATGAAGTGAGCTTACATGCGTTCACATGATGCCAACTTGCTCCTCACTCTTTCAGCCCTAATGTAACATTAGCTGACAGGAAGGGTGAGAAGCTGATCATTTTAAAGCAATGAAGTAGAAAATGAAACCAAGGCAATTAAGAATTTTTTTATTTTTTTAAAAGAAGTTCTTGCCACTTTTTTCCTTAGAAAAACATTCTCTTCATCATTTTTAAACATTTTTTGATGTTCTGAATCAGTACTGACTTTCCTTTCTTAAGATGCAAACACTGCAATGCAATTATTCCAATAAGTACAAAAATATTAATCATTAACAGTTTCTCCAAAGAACATTGGAGAGGGAGTTCTGCATAACAGGCCTCCTTCAAATCAAAATTTGGCAAGACCAAATTAGAAAAAATTATTCTGTGAATATTAAATAATCTGCACAAACGTATTAATAATTAGTGCTCCCTTACTCTAGACCTTGGCACAAGGCAATCATGCCACAAAGGAGAGGTCCAATCTCCCAACCCCCTAGAACAGATAGGAGCTTCCTATGGTCTCTCAGCTGCTGCTGAAATATCACTCTTAGCCACCAAAGACAGGACGCCCCAGTAGTAAGAGACAAGGGGGCAGCCATTCTACAGGGAAAGCCGCAAATATCACCGCCAGATTATGGAAGGAGAATAACCTCATATGATTACGCTTCGGTCACAGGAACATGTACAAGGCACTATGTCAATGGTGTTATTTTAGATAGAAATGTGATGAATAGAGGCTAATCCCATTCATACTATAAGCCCTAAATTGAATCCATTCTAAAAAAATTAGAAGACCCAGGCTGTGCTACAAACAACTGGTCACCATAACTTGATAACAGGAAAGGAAAATATTGTCATGAATTTTGAAAAATTTAAAATAGGAATGACCAAACATACAGAAAAAAAAAATTGATACTCACCACGTGTGGTAGTTCTGACAGTACTCCTGGCAGTAGAAGTTTTGGTAGTGGAAGTGCTGATAGTACTTTTGGCAGTAGAGGTTTTGATAGTTGAAAGGCTGCTAGTAGTCTTGGCAGCAGTAGTTTGGCTGGTGGTAGGGCCGTTGCTAATCTTGGGAGAAGACATTTGGCTGGTGGAAGGGCCGGTGGTACTCTTTGCAGTAGTAGTTTGAGTAATGGAAGGGCTGCTGGTACTCTTGGAAGAAGTAATTTTGGTAGAGGAAGAGCTGCTAGAACTCTTGGCAATAGTAGCCTGGCTGGTGGAAGGGATGCTAGTACTCTTGGAAGTAGTAGTTTGGGTGGTGGAAGGGCTGCTAGTCCACTCAGCAAAAGTACTTTGGGTGATGGAATGGCTGCTAGTAAACTCAGCAGTAGTAGTTTGGGTATTGGAAGTGCTGCTACTACTCTCGGCAGTAGTAGTTTGGAGGGTAGAAGGACTGTTAATTCTATCGGCAGTAGTAGTTTGGGAGATGGAAGGACTCCTAGTACTCTTGGCAGCAGTAGTTTGGCTGGTGGATGGGCCGCTGGTACTCCTGGAAAGATTAATTTGAGTGGTGGAAGGACTGCTAGTACTCTTGGTAGTTATAGCTTTGGTAGAGGAAGTTCTGGTTGAACTCTTGGCAGTCTTAGCTTGGGAGGTGGAGGGGCTGCTAGAACTCTTGGCTGTAGTAGTTTTGGTGGTGGAAGGGCTGGTAGTACTCTTGGCAATAGTAGGTTGGGTGGTGATATGGCCGCTGGTACTCTTCACAGCAGTGGTTTCACTGATGGAAGGGCTGCTAGAACTCTTGGCAGTAGAAGTTTGGGTGTTGGAAGTGCTGCTACTACTCTCGGCAGTAGTAGTTTGGGAGGTGGAACTGGTACTAGTATTGTCGGCAGTAGTAGATTGGCTGGTGGAAGGTCTGCTAGTACTCTTGGCAGAAGTAGTTTTGGTAGCGGAAGGGGTGCTAGAAGTCTCAGCAGTAGTAGTTTGGATGGTGGAAGGACTGCTAGTTCTGTTGGCAGTAGTAGTTTCGCTGATGGAAGTGCTGTTAGCATTCTTGGCAGTAGTTGGTACTCTGGTGGAAAAGCTGCTGGTACTCTTGGCACCAGACATTTGGCTGGTGGACAGGCCACTGGTACTCCTGGCAGCAGGAGTTTGGGTGGTGGAAGGGCTGCTATTGCTTTCAGCAGTAGTACTTTGAGTGGTGGAAGGACTGCTATTACTCTCGGCAGTAGTACGTTCGCTGGTGTAAGGGCCGTTAGTGGTCTTGGCAGTAGTAAGTTGGCTGGTGGAAGGGCCGTTAGTACTCTTGGCAGCAGTAGTTTGGCTGGTGGACGGGCCGCTGGTACTCTTGACAGTAATCGTTTTGATAGTGGAAAGAGTGTTAGTACTTTTGGTAATCGAAGGGCTAGACATGGTCGCTGTGACCTGTGCTTCTGCCGATGGAGTAGTTGCGGAGACTGGTATTGATGTGAAATCAATTGATGTCCCTGTGGCATTTCCTGTTTTGGTGGTAGAATGGCTGCTAGTACTCTTGGCAGTAGTAGCTTGGGTGGTGGAAGGGCTGCTAGTTGTCTTGGCTGTAGTAATTTTGGTGGTGGAATGGCTGGCAGTACTCTTGGCAGCAGTAGTTTGGGTGGTAGAATGGTCGCTGGTACTATAGGTAGCAGTAGTTTGGCTGGTGGAAGGACCGCTGGTACTCTGGGCAGCAGTAGTATGGCTGGTGGAAGGGCTGCTAGTATTCACGGAAGTAGTAGTTTGGCTGCTTGAAGGGCTACTCGTATCCTCGATACTAGGAGTTTGAATGGTGGAAGGGCTGCTAGTAATCTCGGCAGTAGTAGTTTTGATGGTGGATATGGTGCTAGTATTATCGCCAATAGGAGTTTGGGTGGCAGAAGTGCTGCTAGTACTCTCGGCTGTAATCGTTTGGATGGTGGAATGGCTGCTAGTACTCTTTCCAGTAGTAGTTTGAATAATGAAAGGGCTGCTAGTACTCTCAATAGTAGTAGTTTGGGTGGTGGAAGGGCTGGTAGTAATCTTGGCAGGTGTAGTTTGGGTGTTGGAAGTGCTGCTACTACTCTCGGCAGTAGTAGTTTGGATGGTGGAAGGACTGCTAGTTCTGTCGGCAGTACTAGTTTGTGCGGTGGAATGGGTACTAGTGTTATCTGCAGTAGTAGACTGGGTGGTGGAAGGACTGCTAGTACTGTTCGCAGAAGTAGTTTTGGTAGTGAAAGGGCTGCTAGAACTCTCAACAATAGTAGTTTGGATGGTGGAAGGACTGCTAGTTCTGTCGGCAGTACTAGTTTCTGCGGTGGAATGGGTACTAGTGTTATCTGCAGTAGTAGACTGGGTGGTGGAAGGACTGCTAGTACTGTTCGCAGAAGTAGTTTTAAGTAGTGAAAGGGCTGCTAGAACTCTCAACAGTAGTAGTTTGGATGGTGGAAGGACTGCTAGTTCTGTCGGCAGTACTAGTTTCTGCGGTGGAATGGGTACTAGTATTATCGGCAGTAGTAGACTGGGTGCTGGAAGGACTGCTAGTACTCTTGGCAGAAATAGTTTTGGTAGTGGAAGGGCTGCTAGAACTCTTGGCAGTAGTAGTTTGGATGGTGGAAGGACTGCTAGTTCTGTCGGCAGTAGTAGTGTCGCTGGCAGAAGTGCTGTTAGTACTCTCGGCAGAAGTAGGTTGTCTGGTAGAAAAGCCGCTGGTACTCTTGGCAGCAGACGTTTGGCTGGTGGACGGGCCACTGGTACTCCTGGCAGCAGTAGTTTGGGTCGTGGAAGGGCTGCTATTACTCTCGGCAGTAGTACGTTTGCTGGTGGAAGGGCCGTTAGTGGTCTTGGCAGTAGTAAGTTGGCTGGTGGAAGGGCCGTTAGTACTCTTGGCAGCAGTAGTTTGGCTGATGGACGGGCGCTGGTACTCTTGACAGTGTCGTTTTGATAGTGGAAAGAGTGTTAGTACTTTGGTGTCGAAGGGCTAGACATGGTCGCTGTGACCTGTGCTTCTGCCGATGGAGTAGTTGCGGAGACTGGTATTGATGTGAAATCAGTTGATGTCCCTGTGGCATTTCCTGTTTTGGTGGTAGAATGGCTGCTAGTACTCTTGGCAGTAGTAGCTTGGGTGGTGGAAGGGCTGCTAGTTGTCTTGGCTGTAGTAATTTTGGTGGTGGAATGGCTGGCAGTACTCTTGGCAGCAGTAGTTTGGGTGGTAGAATGGTCGCTGGTACTATAGGTAGCAGTAGTTTGGCTGGTGGAAGGACCGCTGGTACTCTGGGCAGTAGTAGTATGGCTGGTGGAAGGGCTGCTAGTACTCACGGAAGTAGTAGTTTGGCTGCTTGAAGGGCTACTCGTATCCTCGATACTAGGAGTTTGAATGGTGGAAGGGCTGCTAGTACTCTCGGCTGTAATTGTTTGGATGGTGGAATGGCTGCTAGTACTCTTTCCAGTAGTAGTTTGAATAATGAAAGGGCTGCTAGTACTCTCAATAGTAGTAGTTTGGGTGGTGGAAGGGCTGGTAGTAATCTTGGCAGGTGTAGTTTGGGTGTTGGAAGTGCTGCTACTACTCTCGGCAGTAGTAGTTTGGATGGTGGAAGGACTGCTAGTTCTGTCGGCAGTACTAGTTTGTGCGGTGGAATGGGTACTAGTGTTATCTGCAGTAGTAGACTGGGTGGTGGAAGGACTGCTAGTACTCTTCGCAGAAGTAGTTTTGGTAGTGAAAGGGCTGCTAGAACTCTCAACAGTAGTAGTTTGGATGGTGGAAGGACTGCTAGTTCTCTTGGCAGTACTAGTTTCTTCGGTGGAATGGGTACTAGTATTATCGGCAGTAGTAGACTGGGTGCTGGAAGGACTGCTAGTACTCTTGGCAGAAATAGTTTTGGTAGTGGAAGGGCTGCTAGAACTCTTGGCAGTAGTAGTTTGGATGGTGGAAGGACTGCTAGTTCTGTCAGCAGTACTAGTTTGTGCGGTGGAATGGGTACTAGTGTTATCTGCAGTAGTAGACTGGGTGGTGGAAGGACTGCTAGTACTCTTCGCAGAAGTAGTTTTGTTAGTGAAAGGGCTGCTAGAACTCTCAACAGTAGTAGTTTGGATGGTGGAAGGACTGCTAGTTCTGTCGGCAGTACTAGTTTCTTCGGTGGAATGGGTACTAGTATTATCGGCAGCAGTAGACTGGGTGCTGGAAGGACTGCTAGTACTCTTGGCAGAAATAGTTTTGGTAGTGGAAGGGCTGCTAGAACTCTTGGCAGTAGTAGTTTGGATGGTGGAAGGACTGCTAGTTCTGTCGGCAGTACTAGTTTGTGCGGTGGAATGGGTACTAGTGTTTTCTGCAGTAGTAGACTGGGTGGTGGAAGGACTGCTAGTACTTTTGGCAGAAATAGTTTTGGTAGTGGAAGGGCTGCTAGAACTCTTGGCAGTAGTAGTTTGGATGGTGGAAGGAATGCTAGTTCTGTCGGCAGTAGTAGTGTCGCTGGCAGAAGTGCTGTTAGTACTCTCTGCAGCAGTAGGTTGTCTGGTAGAAAAGCCACTGGTACTCTTGGCAGCAGACGTTTGGCTGGTGGACGGGCCACTGGTACTCCTTGCAGCTGTCGTTTGGGTCGTGGAAGGGCTGCTATTACTCTCGGCAGTAGTACGTTCGCTGGTGGAAGGGCCGTTAGTGGTCTTGGCAGTAGTAAGTTGGCTGGTGGAAGGGCCGTTAGTACTCTTGGCAGCAGTAGTTTGGCTGGTGGATGGGCCGCTGGTACTCTTGACAGTAATCGTTTTGATAGTGGAAAGAGTGTTAGTACTTTTGGTAATCGAAGGGCTAGACATGGTCGCTGTGACCTGTGCTTCTGCCGATGGAGTAGTTGCGGAGACTGGTATTGATGTGAAATCAGTTGATGTCCCTGTGGCATTTCCTGTTTTGGTGGTAGAATGGCTGCTAGTACTCTTGGCAGTAGTAGCTTGGGTGGTGGAAAGGGTGCTAGTTGTCTTGGCTGTAGTAATTTTGGTGGTGGAATGGCTGGCAGTACTCTTGGCAGCAGTAGTTTGGGTGGTAGAATGGTCGCTGGTACTATAGGTAGCAGTAGTTTGGCTGGTGGAAGGACCGCTGGTACTCAGGGCAGTAGTAGTATAGCTGGTGGAAGGGCTGCTAGTACTCACGGAAGTAGTAGTTTGGCTGCTTGAAGGGCTACTCGTATCCTCGATACTAGGAGTTTGAATGGTGGAAGGGCTGCTAGTAATCTCGGCAGTAGTAGTTTTGATGGTGGATATGGTGCTAGTATTATCGCCAATAGGAGTTTGGGTGGCAGAAGTGCTGCTAGTACTCTCGGCTGTAATCGTTTGGATGGTGGAATGGCTGCTAGTACTCTTTCCAGTAGTAGTTTGAATAATGAAAGGGCTGCTAGTACTCTCAATAGTAGTAGTTTGGGTGGTGGAAGGACTGCTAGTACTCTTCGCAGAAGTAGTTTTGGTAGTGAAAGGGCTGCTAGAACTCTCAACTGTAGTAGTTTGGATGGTGGAAGGAGTGCTAGTTCTCTTGGCAGTACTAGTTTCTTCGGTGGAATGGGTACTAGTATTATCGGCAGTAGTAGACTGGGTGCTGGAAGGACTGCTAGTACTCTTGGCAGAAATAGTTTCGGTAGTGGAAGGGCTGCTAGAACTCTTGGCAGTAGTAGTTTGGATGATGGAAGGACTGCTAGTTCTGTCGGCAGTAGTGTCGCTGGCAGAAGTGCTGTTAGTACTCTCGGCAGAAGTAGGTTGTCTGGTAGAAAAGCCGCTGGTACTCTTGGCAGCAGACGTTTGGCTGGTGGACGGGCCACTGGTACTCCTGGCAGGAGTAGTTTGGGTCGTGGAAGGGCTGCTATTACTCTCGGCAGTAGTACGTTTGCTGGTGGAAGGGCCGTTAGTGGTCTTGGCAGTAGTAAGTTGGCTGGTGGAAGGGCCGTTAGTACTCTTGGCAGCAGTAGTTTGGCTGGTGGACGGGCCGCTGGTACTCTTGACAGTAATCGTTTTGATAGTGGAAAGAGTGTTAGTACTTTTGGTAATCGAAGGGCTAGACATGGTCGCTGTGACCTGTGCTTCTGCCGATGGAGTAGTTGCGGAGACTGGTATTGATGTGAAATCAGTTGATGTCCCTGTGGCATTTCCTTTTTTTGGTGGTAGAATGGCTGCTAGTACTCTTGGCAGTAGTAGCTTGGGTGGTGGAAGGGCTGCTAGTTGTCTTGGCTGTAGTAATTTTGGTGGTGGAATGGCTGGCAGTACTCTTGGCAGCAGTAGTTTGGGTGGTAGAATGGTCGCTGGTACTATAGGTAGCAGTAGTTTGGCTGGTGGAAGGACCGCTGGTACTCTGGGCAGTAGTAGTATGGCTGGTGGAAGGGCTGCTAGTACTCACGGAAGTAGTAGTTTGGCTGCTTGAAGGGCTACTCGTATCCTCGATACTAGGAGTTTGAATGGTGGAAGGGCTGCTAGTACTCTCGGCTGTAATTGTTTGGATGGTGGAATGGCTGCTAGTACTCTTTCCAGTAGTAGTTTGAATAATGAAAGGGCTGCTAGTACTCTCAATAGTAGTAGTTTGGGTGGTGGAAGGGCTGGTAGTAATCTTGGCAGGTGTAGTTTGGGTGTTGGAAGTGCTGCTACTACTCTCGGCAGTAGTAGTTTGGATGGTGGAAGGACTGCTAGTTCTGTCGGCAGTACTAGTTTGTGCGGTGGAATGGGTACTAGTGTTATCTGCAGTAGTAGACTGGGTGGTGGAAGGACTGCTAGTACTGTTCGCAGAAGTAGTTTTGGTACTGAAAGGGCTGCTAGAACTCTCAACAATAGTAGTTTGGATGGTGGAAGGACTGCTAGTTCTATCGGCAGTACTAGTTTCTGCGGTGGAATGGGTACTAGTGTTATCTGCAGTAGTAGACTGGGTGGTGGAAGGACTGCTAGTACTGTTCGCAGAAGTAGTTTTGGTAGTGAAAGGGCTGCTAGAACTCTCAACAGTAGTAGTTTGGATGGTGGAAGGACTGCTAGTTCTGTCGGCAGTACTAGTTTCTGCGGTGGAATGGGTACTAGTATTATCGGCAGTAGTAGACTGGGTGGTGGAAGGACTGCTAGTACTCTTCGCAGAAGTAGTTTTGGTAGTGAAAGGGCTGCTAGAATTCTCAACAGTAGTAGTTTGGATGGTGGAAGGACTGCTAGTTCTGTCGGCAGTACTAGTTTCTTTGGTGGAATGGGTACTAGTATTATCGGCAGCAGTAGACTGGGAGCTGGAAGGACTGCTAGTACTCTTGGCAGAAATAGTTTTGGTAGTGGAAGGGCTGCTAGAACTCTTGGCAGTAGTAGTTTGGATGGTGGAAGGACTGCTAGTTCTGTCGGCAGTACTAGTTTCTGCGGTGGAATGGGTACTAGTGTTATCTGCAGTAGTAGACTGGGTGGTGGAAGGACTGCTAGTACTTTTGGCAGAAATAGTTTTGGTAGTGGAAGGGCTGCTAGAACTCTTGGCAGTAGTAGTTTGGATGGTGGAAGGAATACTAGTTCTGTCGGCAGTAGTAGTGTCGCTGGCAGAAGTGCTGTTAGTACTCTCTGCAGCAGTAGGTTGTCTGGTAGAAAAGCCGCTGGTACTCTTGGCAGCAGACGTTTGGCTGGTGGATGGGCCACTGGTACTCCTTGCAGCTGTAGTTTGGGTCGTGGAAGGGCTGCTATTACTCTCGGCAGTAGTACGTTCGCTGGTGGAAGGGCCGTTAGTGGTCTTGGCAGTAGTAAGTTGGCTGGTGGAAGGGCCGTTAGTACTCTTGGCAGCAGTAGTTTGGCTGGTGGATGGGCCGCTGGTACTCTTGACATTAATCGTTTTGATAGTGGAAAGAGTGTTAGTACTTTTGGTAATCGAAGGGCTAGACGTGGTCGCTGTGACCTGTGCTTCTGCCGATGGAGTAGTTGCGGAGACTGGTATTGATGTGAAATCAGTTGATGTCCCTGTGGCATTTCCTGTTTTGGTGGTAGAATGGCTGCTAGTAATCTTGGCAGTAGTAGCTTGGGTGGTGGAAGGGCTGCTAGTTGTCTTGGCTGTAGTAATTTTGGTGGTGGAATGGCTGGCAGTACTTTTGGCAGCAGTAGTTTGGGTGGTAGAATGGTCGCTGGTACTATAGGTAGCAGTAGTTTGGCTGGTGGAAGGACCGCTGGTACTCAGGGCAGTAGTAGTATGGCTGGTGGAAGGGCTGCTAGTACTCACGGAAGTAGTAGTTTGGCTGCTTGAAGGGCTACTCGTATCCTCGATACTAGGAGTTTGAATGGTGGAAGGGCTGCTAGTAATCTCGGCAGTAGTAGTTTTGATGGTGGATATGGTGCTAGTATTATCGCCAATAGGAGTTTGGGTGGCAGAAGTGCTGCTAGTACTCTCGGCTGTAATCGTTTGGATGGTGAAATGGCTGCTAGTACTCTTTCCAGTAGTAGTTTGAATAATGAAAGGGCTGCTAGTACTCTCAATAGTAGTAGTTTGGGTGGTGGAAGGACTGCTAGTACTCTTAGCAGAAGTAGTTTTGGTAGTGAAAGGGCTGCTAGAACTCTCAACTGTAGTAGTTTGGATGGTGGAAGAGTGCTAGTTCTGTTGGCAGTACTAGTTTCTGCGGTGGAATGGGTACTAGTATTATCGGCAGTAGTAGACTGGGTGCTGGAAGGACTGCTAGTACTCTTGGCAGAAATAGTTTCGGTAGTGGAAGGGCTGCTAGAACTCTTGGCAGTAGTAGTTTGGATGATGGAAGGACTGCTAGTTCTGTCGGCAGTAGTGTCGCTGGCAGAAGTGCTGTTAGTACTCTCGGCAGAAGTAGGTTGTCTGGTAGAAAAGCCGCTGGTACTCTTGGCAGCAGGCGTTTGGCTGGTGGACGGGCCACTGGTACTCCTGTCAGGAGTAGTTTGGGTCGTGGAAGGGCTGCTATTACTCTCGGCAGTAGTCGTTTGCTGGTGGAAGGGCCGTTAGTGGTCTTGGCAGTAGTAAGTTGGCTGGTGGAAGGGCCGTTAGTACTCTTGGCAGCAGTAGTTTGGCTGGTGGACCAGCCGCTGGTACTCTTGACAATAATCGTTTGATAGTGGAAAGAGTGTTAGTACTTTTGGTAATCGAAGGGCTAGAACATGGTGGCTGTGACCTGTGCTTCTGCCCGATGGAGTAGTTCGGAGACTGGTATTGATGTGAAATCAGTTGATGTCCTGTGGCATTTCCTGTTTTGGTGGTAGAATGGCTGCTAGTACTCTTGGCAGTAGTAGCTTGGGTGGTGGAAGGGCTGCTAGTTGTCTTGGCTGTAGTAATTTTGGTGGTGGAATGGCTGGCAGTACTCTTGGCAGCAGTAGTTTGGGTGGTAGAATGGTCGCTGGTACTATAGGTAGCAGTGTAGTTTGGCTGGTGGAAGGACCGCTGGTACTCTGGGCAGTAGTAGTATGGCTGGTGGAAGGGCTGCTAGTAATCTCGGCAGTAGTAGCTTTGATGGTGGATATGGTGCTAGTATTATCGCCAATAGTAGTTTGGGTGGCAAGTGCTGCTAGTACTCTCGGCTGTAATAGTTTGGATGGTGAAATGGCTGCTAGTACTCTTTCCAGTAGTAGTTTGAATAATGAAAGGGCTGCTAGTACTCTCAATAGTAGTAGTTGGGTGGTGGAAGGGCTGGTAGTAATCTTGGTAGGTGTGGTTGGTGTTGGAAGTGCTGCTACTACTCTCGGCAGTAGTAGTTTGGATGGTGGAAGGACTGCTAGTTCTGTCGGCAGTACCTAGTTTCTGCGGTGGAATGGGTGCTAGTAATACTCGGCAGCAGTAGACTGGGTGCTGGAAGGACTGCTAGTACTCTTGGCAGAAATAGTTTTGTGGTGGAAGGGCTGCTAGAACTCTTGGCAGTAGTAGTTTGGATGATGGAAGGACTGCTAGTTCTGTCGGCAGTAGTGTACGCTGGCAGAAGTGCTCCACTGTTAGTACTCTCGGCAGAAGTAGTTTGTCTGGTAGAAAAGCCGCTGGTACTCTTGGCAGCAGACGTTTGGCTGGTGGACGGGCCACTGGTACTCCTTGCAGCTGTCGTTTGGAGTGGTGGAAGGGCTGCTATTACTCTCGGCAGTAGTGCAGTATTCCGCTGGTGTAAGGGCCGTTAGTGGTCTTGGCAGTAGTAAGTTGGCTGGTGGAAGGGCCGTTAGTACTCTTTGGCAAGTGGTTTGGCTGGTGGAGGCTGCAGTACCGGCTGGTACTCTTGACAGTAATCGTTTGATAGTGGAAAGAGTGTTAGTACTTTTGGTAATCGAAGGGCTAGACATGGTCGCTGTGACCTGTGGTCGGGCTTCTGCCGATGGAGTAGTTGCGGAGACTGGTATTGATGTGAAATCAGTTGATGTCCCTGTGGCATTTCCTGTTTTGGTGGTAGAATGGCTGCTAGTACTCTTGGAAGTAGTAGCTTGGGTGGTGGAAGGGCTGCTAGTTGTCTTGGCTGTAGTAATTTTGGTGGTGGAATGGCTGGCAGTACTCTTGGCAGCAGTAGTTTGGGTGGTAGAATGGTCGCTGGTACTATAGGTAGCAGTAGTTTGGCTAGGTGGAAGGACCGCTGGTACTCTGGGCAGTAGTAGTATGGATGGTGGAAGGGCTGCTAGTACTCACGGAAGTAGTAGTTTGGCTGCTTGAAGGGCTACTCGTATCCTCGATACTAGGAGTTTGAATGGTGGAAGGGCTGCTAGTAATCTTGGCAGTAGTAGTTTTGATGGTGGATATGGTGCTAGTATTATCACCAATAGGAGTTTGGGTGGCAGAAGTGCTGCTAGTACTCTCGGCTGTAATCGTTTGGATGGTGGAATGGCTGCTAGTACTCTTTCCAGTAGTAGTTTGAATAATGAAAGGGCTGCTAGTACTCTCAATAGTAGTAGTTTGGGTGGTGGAAGGGCTGGTAGTAATCTTGGCAGGTGTAGTTTGGGTGTTGGAAGTGCTGCTACTACTCTCGGCAGTAGTAGTTTGGATGGTGGAAGGACTGCTAGTTCTGTCGAAGCAGTACTAGTTTGTGCGGTGGAATGGGTACTAGTGTTATCTGCAGTAGTAGACTGGGTGGTGGAAGGACTGCTAGTACTCTTCGCAGAAGTAGTTTTGGTAGTGAAAGGGCTGCTAGAACTCTCAACAGTAGTAGTTTGGATGGTGGAAGGACTGCTAGTTCTGTCGGCAGTACTAGTTTCTGCGGTGGAATGGGTACTAGTAATATCGGCAGCAGTAGACTGGGTGCTGGAAGGACTGCTAGTACTCTTGGCAGAAATAGTTTTGGTAGTGGAAGGGCTGCTAGAACTCTTGGCAGTAGTAGTTTGGATGATGGAAGGACTGCTAGTTCTGTCGGCAGTAGTAGTGTCGCTGGCAGAAGTGCTGTTAGTACTCTCGGCAGCAGTAGGTTGTCTGGTAGAAAAGCCGCTGGTACTCTTGGCAGCAGACGTTTGGCTGGTGGACGGGCCACTGGTACTCCTGGCAGCAGTAGTCTGGGTGGTAGAATGGTCGCGGGTACTATAGGTAGCAGTAGTTTGGCTGGTGGAAGGACCGCTGGTACTCTGGGCAGTAGTAGTATGGCTGGTGGAAGGGCTGCTAGTAATCTCGGCAGTAGTAGCTTTGATGGTGGATATGGTGCTAGTATTATCGCCAATAGTAGTTTGGGTGGCAGAAGTGCTGCTAGTACTCTCGGCTGTAATAGTTTGGATGGTGAAATGGCTGCTAGTACTCTTTCCAGTAGTAGTTTGAATAATGAAAGGGCTGCTAGTACTCTCAATAGTAGTAGTTTGGGTGGTGGAAGGGCTGGTAGTAATCTTGGCAGGTGTAGTTTGGGTGTTGGAAGTGCTGCTACTACTCTCGGCAGTAGTAGTTTGGATGGTGGAAGGACTGCTAGTTCTGTCGGCAGTACTAGTTTGTGCGGTGGAATGGGTACTAGTGTTATCTGCAGTAGTAGACTGGGTGGTGGAAGGACTGCTAGTACTCTTCGCAGAAGTAGTTTTGGTAGTGGAAGGGCTGCTAGAACTCTTGGCAGTAGTAGTTTGGATGGTGGAAGGACTGCTAGTTCTGTCGGCAGTACTAGTTTGTCTTTGGTGGAATGGGTACTAGTGTTTCTGCAGTAGTAGACTGGGTGGTGGAAGGACTGCTAGTACTTTTGGCAGAAATAGTTTTGGTAGTGGAAGGGCTGCTAGAACTCTTGGCAGTAGTAGTTTGGATGGTGGAAGGAATGCTAGTTCTGTCGGCAGTAGTAGTGTCGCTGGCAGAAGTGCTGTTAGTACTCTCTGCAGCAGTAGGTTGTCTGGTAGAAAAGCCACGCAATGGTACTCTTAAGCAGCAGATGTTTGGCTGGTGGACGGGCCACTGGTACTCCTTGCAGCTGTCGTTTGGAGTCGTGGAAGGGCTGCTATTACTCTCGGCAGTAGTAGTCGTTCGCTGGTGGAAGGGCCGTTAGTGGTCTTGGCAGTAGTAAGTTGGCTGGTGGAAGGGCCGTTAGTACTCTTGGCAGCAGTAGTTTGGCTGGTGGATGGGCGCTGGTATCTTGACAGTAATCGTTTGATAGTGGAAAGAGTGTTAGTACTTTTGGTCGAAGAATGAACACAAGCTGTGCTTCTGCGAAGAGGCTAGACATGATGTGAAATCGGTGTGATGTCCTGTGGCATTTCCTGTTTGGTGAGTAGACTGCTAGTACTCTTGGCAGTAGTAGCAGGTGGTGATGGAGTAGTTGCTGGAGATCTTGGCAGCAGTAGTTTTGGATGGTAGAAATCAGTTGATGTCCCTGTGGCAGTAGTAGTATCTGTTTTGGTGGTAGAATGGCTGCTAGTACTCTTGGCAGTAGTAGCTTGTAGGTGGTGGAAAGGGTGCTAGTTGTCTTGGCTGTAGTAATTTTGGTGGTGGAATGGCTGCTAGTACTCTTTCCAGTAGTAGTTTGAATAATGAAAGGGCTGCTAGTACTCTCCAATAGTAGTAGTTTGGGTGGTGGAAGGGCTAGTAGCGTGGTTTGGTAGTGAAAGGGCGCTCAGAACTCTCAACTGTAGTAGTTTGGTGGTGGAAGGAGTGCTAGTTCTCTTGGCAGTACGTTTCTTCGGTGGAATGGGTACTAGTAGACTGGGTGCTGGAAGGACTGCTAGTACTCTTGGCAGAAATAGTTTCGGGTAAGTGGAAGGGCTGCTAGCTGGAAGGACTATAGTTCAGTCGGCAGTAGTGCTTGAAGTGCTGTTGGTACTCTCGCTTGAAGTAGGTTGTCTGTTAGAAAAGCCGCTGGTACTCTTGGCAGCAGACGTTTGGCTGGTGGACGGGCCACTGGTACTCCTGGCAGGTAGTTTGGGTCGATGGAAGGGCTGTGCTAACTCTCGGCAGTAGTACGTTTGCTGGTGGAAGTAGTGGTCTTGGCAGTAGTAAGTTGGCTGGTGGAAGGGCCGTTAAGTACTCTTGGCAGCAGTAGTTTGGCTGATGGACGGAGCCGCTGGTACTCTTGACAGTAATCATTTTGATAGTTGGAAAGAGTGTTAGTACTGGTAATCGAAGAAGGCTAAGACATAGTCGCTGTGACCTGTGCTTCTGCGATGGAGTAGTTAGGAGACTGGTATTGATGTGAAGTCCTGTGGCTGTTTTGGTGGTAGAATGGCTGCTAGTACTCTTGGCAGTAGTAAGGTGGAAGGAGCTGCTAGTTGTCTTGGCTGTAGTAATTTTGGTGGTGGAATGGCTGGCAGTACTCTTGGCAGCAGTAGTTTGGGTTTGAATGGTGGATATCAGTGGAGAGAGACCGCACAGTACTCACAGGCAGTAGTAATTGCTGAGTCACGGAAGCCATGTTTGGCTGCGAAGGAGCTATATCCTCGCCAACTAGGAGTTTGGGTGGCAGAAGTGCTGCTAGTACTCTCTGCTGTAATCGTTTGGATGGTGGAATGGCTGCTAGTACTCTTTCCAGTAGTAGTTTGAATAATGAAAGGGCTGCTAGTACTCTCAATAGTAGTAGTTTGGGTGGTGGAAGGGCTGCTAGTAATCTCTGGCAGGTGTAGTTTTGGTAGTTGAAAGTGCTGCTAGACTACTCAGGCAGTAGTAGTTTGGATGGTGGAAGGACTGCTAGTTCTCTTGGCAGTACTAGTTTCTTAGGTGGAATGGGTACTAGTGTTATCTGCAGTAGTAGACTGGGTGCTGGAAGGACTGCTAGTACTCTTGGCAGAAGTAGTTTGGTAGTGGAAGGGCTGCTAGAACTCTCAACAGTAGTAGTTTGGATGGTGGAAGGACTGCTAGTTCTGTCGGCAGTACTAGATTTCTGGCGGTGCAGAATGGGTACTAGTGGACGGGCCACCTGGTACTCTGGCAGAAGTAGACTGGGTCTGTGGAAGGACGCTGCTTTGTACTGGCTGGACTCTGGCCACTGGCAGAAGTAGTTTGGGTTGGTGCTATTACTCTGCAGCAGTTTGCTGTGGAAGGGCCGTTAGTGGGCTGCTGGTGGAAGGGCCGTTAACTCTTGGCAGCAGTAGTTTGGCTGATGGAAGGACTGCTGGTTCTGTGACAGTAATCATTTTCTGATAGTGGAAGGTGTTAGTACTACTGGGGAAGGGCTAGACATGGTCGCGGAACCTGTGCTTCTGCCGATGGAGTAGTCTTGAGACTGGTATTGATGTGAAATCAAAGTTGATGTCCCTGTGGCATTTCCAGTAGTAGTTTGGTGGTGGAATGGACTGCTAGTACTGTCGGCAGTAGTAGCTTGGAGTGGTGGAAGGGCTGCTAATTGTCTTGCTGTAGTAATTTTTGGTGGTGGAATGGCTGGCAGTACTCTTGGCAGCAGTAGTTTGGGTGGTAGAATGGTGCGCTGGTACTATAGGCAGCAGTAGTTTGGCTGGTGGAAGGACCGCTGGTACTCTGGGCAGTAGTAGTATGGCTGGTGGAAGGGCTGCTAGTGTACTCAGGAAGTACTGTAGTTTGGTGCTTGAAGGCTGCTACCGTATCCTCGATACTAGGAGTTTGAATGGCGTTGGAAGGGCTGCTAGTACTCTACGGCAGTAATTGTTTGGATGGTGGAATGGCTGCTAGTACTCTTTCCAGTAGTAGTTTGAATAATGGAAGGGCTGCTAGTACTCTCTGGCAGTAGTAGTTTGGGTGGTGGAAGGGCCTGGTAATCTTGGCAGGTCAGTAGTTTGGGTGTTGGAAGTGCTGCTACTACTCTCGGCAGTAGTAGTTGGATGGTGGAAGGGACTGCTAGTACTCTCTGAAAAGCAGTAGTAATTTGTGCTGGTGGAATGGGTACTAGTGTTATCTTGGCAGTAGTAGACTGGGTGGTGGAAGGACTGCTAGTACTCTTGGCAGAAGTAGTTTTGGAGTACTGAAAGGGCTGCTAGAACTCTCAACAATAGTAGTTTGGATGGTGGAAGGACTGCTAGTTCTATCGGCAGTACTAGTTTCTGCGGTGGAATGGGTACTGGTCAGTGTTATCTGCAGTAGTAGACTGGGTGGTGGAAGGACTGCTAGTACTGTTGGCAGAAGTAGTTTTGGTAGTGGAAAGGGCTGCTAGAACTCTCAGCAGTAGTAGTTTGGATGGTGGAAGGACTGCTAGTTCTGTCGGCAGTACTAGTTTCTAGCGGTGGAATGGGTACTGGTATTATCGGCAGTAGTAGACTGGGTGGTGGAAGGACTGCTAGTACTCTTGGCAGAAATAGTTTTGGTAGTGGAAGGGCTGCTAGACGGTGTGGTTGGCTGCTTGAGGCTGCCAGTAGTAGTTTGGATGGTGGAAGGACTGCTAGTTCTGTCGGCAGTACTAGTTTCTTTGGTGGATATGGTGCTAGTATACTCGCAATAGGATGGGTAGTGCTGCTAGTATTATCGGCAGCAGTAGATTGGGAATGGCTGCAGGACTCTTGGCAGTAGTAGTTTGGCAGAAAGTACTCTGGCAATAGTAGTAGTTTGGGTAGTGGAAGGACTGCTAGAACTCTTGGCAGAGTAGTAGTTTGGCATGGTGGAAGGCTGCTGCCGGACTGCTAGTTCTGTCTTTTGGCAGTACTAGTTTCGCGGTGGAATGGGTACTAGTGTTATCGGCAGTAGTAGACTGGGTGCTGGAAGGACTGCTAGTACTTTTGGCAGAAATAGTTTTGGTAGTGGAAGGGCTGCTAGAACTCTTGGCAGTAGTAGTTTGGATGATGGAAGGACTGCTAGTTCTGTCGGCAGTAGTAGTGTCGCTGGCAGAAGTGCTGTTAGTACTCTCGGCAGCAGTAGGTTGTCTGGTAGAAAAGCCGCTGGTACTCTTGGCAGCAGACGTTTGGCTGGTGGACGGGCCACTGGTACTCCTGGCAGCAGTAGTTTGGGTCGTGGAAGGGCTGCTATTACTCTCGGCAGTAATCACGTTCGCTGGTGGAAGGGCCGTTAGTGGTCTTGGCAGTAGTAAGTTGGCTGGTGGAAGGGCCGTTAGTACTCTTGGCAGCAGTAGTTTGGCTGGTGGATGGGCCGCTGGTACTCTTGACAGTAATCGTTTTGATAGTGGAAGAGTGTTAGTACTTTTGGTCGATCGAAGGGCTAGACATGGTCGCTGTGACCTGTGCTTCTGCCGATGGAGTAGTGCGGAGACTGGTATTGATGTGAAATCAGTTGATGTCCCTGTGGCATTTCCTGTTTTGGTGGTAGAATGGCTGCTAGTACTCTTGGCAGTAGTAGCTTGGGTGGTGGAAGGGCTGCTAGTTGTCTTGGCTGTAGTAATTTTGGTGGTGGAATGGCTGGCAGTACTCTTGGCAGCAGTAGTTTGGGTGGTAGAATGGTCGCTGGTACTATAGGTAGCAGTAGTTTGGCTGGTGGAAGGACCGCTGGTACTCTGGGCAGTAGTAGTATGGCTGGTGGAAGGGCTGTTAGTACTCACGGAAGTAGTAGTTTGGCTGCTTGAAGGGCTACTCGTATCCTCGATACTAGGAGTTTGAATGGTGGAAGGGCTGCTAGTAATCTCGGCAGTAGTAGCTTTGATGGTGGATATGGTGCTAGTATTATCGCCAATAGTAGTTTGGGTGGCAGAAGTGCTGCTAGTACTCTCGGCTGTAATCGTTTGGATGGTGAAATGGCTGCTAGTACTCTTTCCAGTAGTAGTTTGAATAATGAAAGGGCTGCTAGTACTCTCAATAGTAGTAGTTTGGGTGGTGGAAGGGCTGGTAGTAATCTTGGCAGGTGTAGTTTGGGTGTTGGAAGTGCTGCTACTACTCTCGGCAGTAGTAGTTTGGATGGTGGAAGGACTGCTAGATCTGTCGGCAGTACTAGTTTGTGCGGTGGAATGGGTACTAGTGTTATCTGCAGTAGTAGACTGGGTGGTGGAAGGACTGCTAGTACTCTTCGCAGAAGTAGTTTTGGTAGTGAAAGGGCTGCTAGAACTCTCAACAGTAGTAGTTTGGATGGTGGAAGGACTGCTAGTTCTGTCGGCAGTACTAGTTTCTGCGGTGGAATGGGTACTAGTAATATCGGCAGCAGTAGACTGGGTGCTGGAAGGACTGCTAGTACTCTTGGCAGAAATAGTTTTGGTAGTGGAAGGGCTGCTAGAACTCTTGGCAGTAGTAGTTTGGATGATGGAAGGACTGCTAGTTCTGTCGGCAGTAGTAGTGTCGCTGGCAGAAGTGCTGTTAGTACTCTCGGCAGCAGTAGGTTGTCTGGTAGAAAAGCCGCTGGTACTCTTGGCAGCAGACGTTTGGCTGGTGGACGGGCCACTGGTACTCCTGGCAGCAGTAGTTTGGGTCGTGGAAGGCTGCTATTACTCTCGGCAGTAAATGCGTTTGCTGGTGGAAGGGCGCTGGTCTTGGCAGTAGTAAGTTGGCTGGTGGAAGGGCCGTTAGTACTCTTGGCAGTAGTAGTTTGGCTGGTGGAGCGGGCGCTGGTACTCTTGACAGTAATCGTTTTGATAGTGGAAAGAGTGTTAGTACTTTGGTAATCGAAGGGCTAGACATGGTCGCTGTGACCTGTGCTTCTGCCGATGGGTAGTGCGGAGGTATTGATGTGAAATCAGTTGATGTCCCTGTGGCATTTCCTGTTTTGGTGGTAGAATGGCTGCTAGTACTCTTGGCATTAGTAGCTTGGGTGGTGGAAGGGCTGCTAGTTCTTGGCAGTAGTAATTTTGGTGGTGGAATGGCTGGCAGTACTCTTGGCAGCAGTAGATTGGTGGTAGAATGGTCGCTGGTTCTATAGGTAGCAGTAGTCTGGCTGGTGGACGGCCGCTGGTACTCTTGACAGTAATCGTTTTGATAGTGGAAAGAGTGTTAGTACTTTTGGTAATCGAAGGGCTAGACATGGTCGCTGTGACCTGTGCTTCTGCCGATGGAGTAGTTGCGGAGACTGGTATTGATGTGAAATCAGTTGATGTCCCTGTAGCATTTCCTGTTTTGGTGGTAGAATGGCTGCTAGTACTCTTGGCAGTAGTAGTTTGGGTGGTGGAAGGGCTGCTAGTTGTCTTGGCTGTAGTAATTTTGGTGGTGGAATGGCTGGCAGTACTCTTGGCAGCAGTAGTTTGGGTGGTAGAATGGTCGCTGGTACTATAGGTAGCAGTAGTTTGGCTGGTGGAAGGACCGCTGGTACTCTGGGCAGTAGTAGTATGGCTGGTGGAAGGGCTGTTAGTACTCACGGAAGTAGTAGTTTGGCTGCTTGAAGGGCTACTGTATCCTCGATACTAGGAGTTTGGATGGTGGAAGGGCTGCTAGTAATCTCGGCAGTAGTAGCTTTGATGGTGGATATGGTGCTAGTATTATCGCCAATAGTAGTTTGGGTGGCAGAAGTGCTGCTAGTACTCTCGGCTGTAATAGTTTGGATGGTGAAATGGCTGCTAGTACTCTTTCCAGTAGTAGTTTGAATAATGAAAGGGCTGCTAGTACTCTCAATAGTAGTAGTTTGGGTGGTGGAAGGGCTGGTAGTAATCTTGGCAGGTGTAGTTTGGGTGTTGGAAGTGCTGCTACTACTCTCGGCAGTAGTAGTTTGGATGGTGGAAGGACTGCTAGTTCTGTCGGCAGTACTAGTTTGTGCGGTGGAATGGGTACTAGTGTTATCTGCAGTAGTAGACTGGGTGGTGGAAGGACTGCTAGTACTCTTCGCAGAAGTAGTTTTGGTAGTGAAAGGGCTGCTAGAACTCTCAACAGTAGTAGTTTGGATGGTGGAAGGACTGCTAGTTCTGTCGGCAGTACTAGTTTCTGCGGTGGAATGGGTACTAGTAATATCGGCAGCAGTAGACTGGGTGCTGGAAGGACTGCTAGTACTCTTGGCAGAAATAGTTTTGGTAGTGGAAGGGCTGCTAGAACTCTTGGCAGTAGTAGTTTGGATGATGGAAGGACTGCTAGTTCTGTCGGCAGTAGTAGTGTCGCTGGCAGAAGTGCTGTTAGTACTCTCGGCAGCAGTAGGTTGTCTGGTAGAAAAGCCGCTGGTACTCTTGGCAGCAGACGTTTGGCTGGTGGACGGCCCACTGGTACTCCTGGCAGCAGTAGTTTGGGTCGTGGAAGGGCTGCTATTACTCTCGGCAGTAGTACGTTCGCTGGTGGAAGGGCCGTTAGTGGTCTTGGCAGTAGTAAGTTGGCTGGTGGAAGGGCCGTTAGTACTCTTGGCAGCAGTAGTTTGGCTGGTGGACGGGCCGCTGGTACTCTTGACAGTAATCGTTTGATAGTGGAAAGAGTGTTAGTACTTTTGTGTAATCGAAGGGCTAGACATGGTCGCTGTGACCTGTGCTTCTGCCGATGGAGTAGTTGCGGAGACTGGTATTGATGTGAAATCAGTTGATGTCCCTGTGGCATTTCCTGTTTTGGTGGCAGAATGGTTTGTAGTACTCTTGGCAGTAGTAGCTTGGGTGTTGGAAGGGCTGCTAGTTGTCTTGGCTGTAGTAATTTTGGTGGTGGAATGGCTGGCAGTACTCTTGGCAGCAGTAGTTTGGGTGGTAGAATGGTCGCTGGTACTATAGGTAGCAGTAGTTTGGCTGGTGGAAGGACCGCTGGTACTCTGGGCAGTAGTAGTATGGCTGGTGGAAGGGCTGTTAGTACTCACGGAAGTAGTAGTTTGGCTGCTTGAAGGGCTACTCGTATCCTCGATACTAGGAGTTTGGATGGTGGAAGGGCTGCTAGTAATCTCGGCAGTAGTAGCTTTGATGGTGGATATGGTGCTAGTATTATCGCCAATAGTAGTTTGGGTGGCAGAAGTGCTGCTAGTACTCTCGGCTGTAATAGTTTGGATGGTGAAATGGCTGCTAGTACTCTTTCCAGTAGTAGTTTGAATAATGAAAGGGCTGCTAGTACTCTCAATAGTAGTAGTTTGGGTGGTGGAAGGGCTGGTAGTAATCTTGGCAGGTGTAGTTTGGGTGTTGGAAGTGCTGCTACTACTCTCGGCAGTAGTAGTTTGGATGGTGGAAGGACTGCTAGTTCTGTCGGCAGTACTAGTTTGTGCGGTGGAATGGGTACTAGTGTTATCTGCAGTAGTAGACTGGGTGGTGGAAGGACTGCTAGTACTCTTCGCAGAAGTAGTTTTGGTAGTGAAAGGGCTGCTAGAACTCTCAACAGTAGTAGTTTGGATGGTGGAAGGACTGCTAGTTCTGTCGGCAGTACTAGTTTCTGCGGTGGAATGGGTACTAGTGTTATCGGCAGCAGTAGACTGGGTGCTGGAAGGACTGCTAGTACTCTTGGCAGAAATAGTTTTGGTAGTGGAAGGGCTGCTAGAACTCTGGCAGTAGTAGTTTGGATGATGGAAGGACTGCTAGTTCTGTCGGCAGTAGTAGTGTGCGGCTGGCAGAAGTGCTGTTAGTACTCTCGGCAGCAGTAGGTTGTCTGGTAGAAAAGCCGCTGGTACTCTTGGCAGCAGACGTTTGGCTGGTGGACGGGCCACTGGTACTCCTGGCAGCAGTAGTTTGGGTGGTGGAAGGACTGCTAGTTACCTCGGCAGTACTAGTTTCTGCGGTGGAATGCCGGTGCTAGTAATATTGGCAGCAGTAGACTGGCTGGTGGAAGGACCGCTTAGTACTCTTGGCAGAAGTAGTTTTGGCTGGTGGAAGGGCTGCTAGAACTCTTGGCAGTAGTGCGTTTGGATAATGGAAGGAGTGTTAGATTCTTCGGCGGTAAGTAGTAGCATGGTGCTGTGACCTGTGCTGTTGCCGCTGGAGTAGTGGTTGTCTGGTATTGATGTGAAAGCCGCTGATGTCTTGGCATCGTGGCATTTCCAGTTTGGGTGGTAGAATGGCTGCTAGTACTCCTGGCAGTAGTAGCTGGTGGAAGGGCTGCTAGTTGTCTTGGCTGTAGTAATTTTGGTGGTGGAATGGCTGGCGGTACTCTTGGCAGCAGTAGTTTGGGTGGTAGAATGGTGCTGGTACTATAGGTAGCAGTAGTTTGGCTGGTGGAAGGACCGCTGGTACTCTGGGCAGTAGTAGTATGGCTGGTGGAAGGGCTGCTAGTACTCACGGAAGTAGTAGTTTGGCTGCTTGAAGGGCTACTCGTATCCTCGATACTAGGAGTTTGAATGGTGGAAGGGCTGCTAGTAATCTTGGCAGTAGTAGCTTTGATGGTGGATATGGTGCTAGTATTATCGCCAATAGTAGTTTGGGTGGCAGAAGTGCTGCTAGTACTCTCGGCTGTAATAGTTTGGATGGTGGAATGGCTGCTAGTACTCTTTCCAGTAGTAGTTTGAATAATGAAAGGGCTGCTAGTACTCTCAATAGTAGTAGTTTGGGTGGTGGAAGGGCTGGTAGTAATCTTCGCAGGTGTAGTTTGGGTGTTGAAATGCTGCTACTACTCTCGGCAGTAGTAGTTTGGATGGTGGAAGGACTGCTAGTTCTGTCGGCAGTACTAGTTTGTGCGGTGGAATGGGTACTAGTGTTATCTGCAGTAGTAGACTGGGTGGTGGAAGGACTGCTAGTACTCTTCGCAGAAGTAGGTTTGGTAGTGAAAGGGCTGCTAGAACTCTCAACAGTAGTAGTTTGGATGGTGGAAGGACTGCTAGTTCTGTCGGCAGTACTAGTTTCTGCGGTGGAATGGGTACTAGTAATATCGGCAGCAGTAGACTGGGTGCTGGAAGGACTGCTAGTACTCTTGGCAGAAATAGTTTTGGTAGTGGAAGGGCTGCTAGAACTCTTGGCAGTAGTAGTTTGGATGGTGGAAGGACTGCTAGTTCTGTCGGCAGTACTAGTTTCTGCGGTGGAATGGGTACTAGTAATATCAGCAGCAGTAGACTGGGTGCTGGAAGGACTGCTAGTGCTCTTGGCAGAAATAGTTTTGGTAGTGGAAGGGCTGCTAGAACTCTTGGCAGTAGTAGTTTGGATGATGGAAGGACTGCTAGTTCTGTCAGCAGTAGTAGTGTCGCTGGCAGAAGTGCTGTTAGTACTCTCGGCAGCAGTAGGTTGTCTGGTAGAAAAGCCGCTGGTACTCTTGGCAGCAGACGTTTGGCTGGTGGACGGGCCACTGGTACTCCTGGCAGTAGTAGCTTGGCTGGTGGAAGGGCTGCTAGTTGTCTTGGCTGTAGTAATTTTGGTGGTGGAATGGCTGGCAGTACTCTTGGCAGCAGTAGTTTGGGTGGTAGAATGGTCGCTGGTACTATAGGTAGCAGTAGTTTGGCTGGTGGAAGGACCGCTGGTACTCTGGGCAGTAGTAGTATGGCTGGTGGAAGGGCTGCTAGTACTCACAGAAGTAGTAGTTTGGCTGCTTGAAGGGCTACTCGTATCCTCGATACTAGGAGTTTGGATGGTGGAAGGACTGCTAGTAATCTCGGCAGTAGTAGCTTTGATGGTGGATATGGTGCTAGTATTATCGCCAATAGTAGTTTGGGTGGCAGAAGTGCTGCTAGTACTCTCGGCTGTAATTGTTTGGATGGTGGAATGGCTGCTAGTACTCTTTCCAGTAGTAGTTTGAATAATGAAAGGGCTGCTAGTACTCTCAATAGTAGTAGTTTGGGTGGTGGAAGGGCTGGTAGTAATCTTGGCAGGTGTAGTTTGGGTGATGGAAGTGCTGCTACTACTCTCGGCAGTAGTAGTTTGGATGGTGGAAGGACTGCTAGTTCTGTCGGCAGTACTAGTTTGTGCGGTGGAATGGGTACTAGTGTTATCTGCAGTAGTAGACTGGGTGGTGGAAGGACTGCTAGTACTCTTCGCAGAAGTAGTTTGGTAGTGAAAGGGCTGCTAGAACTCTCAACAGTAGTAGTTTGGATGGTGGAAGGACTGCTAGTTCTGTCGGCAGTACTAGTTTCTGCGGTGGAATGGGTACTAGTAATATCGGCAGCAGTAGACTGGGTGCTGGAAGGACTGCTAGTACTCTTGGCAGAAATAGTTTTGGTAGTGGAAGGGCTGCTAGAACTCTTGGCAGTAGTAGTTTGGATGGTGGAAGGACTGCTAGTTCTGTCGGCAGTACTAGTTTCTGCGGTGGAATGGGTACTAGTAATATCAGCAGCAGTAGACTGGGTGCTGGAAGGACTGCTAGTGCTCTTGGCAGAAATAGTTTTGGTAGTGGAAGGGCTGCTAGAACTCTTGGCAGTAGTAGTTTGGATGATGGAAGGACTGCTAGTTCTGTCGGCAGTAGTAGTGTCGCTGGCAGAAGTGCTGTTAGTACTCTCGGCAGCAGTAGGTTGTCTGGTAGAAAAGCCGCTGGTACTCTTGGCAGCAGACGTTTGGCTGGTGGAGCGGGCCACTGGTACTCCTGGCAGTAGTAGCTTGGCTGGTGGAAGGGCTGCTAGTTGTCTTGGCTGTAGTAATTTTGGTGGTGGAATGGCTGGCAGTACTCTTGGCAGCAGTAGTTTGGGTGGTAGAATGGTCGCTGGTACTATAGGTAGCAGTAGTTTGGCTGGTGGAAGGACCGCTGGTACTCTGGGCAGTAGTAGTATGGCTGGTGGAAGTACTCACGGAGTAGTAGTTTGGCTGCTTGAAGGGCTACTCGTATCCTCGATGCTAGGAGTTTGGATGGTGGAACGGCTGCTAGTAATCTCGGCAGTAGTAGCTTTGATGGTGGATATGGTGCTAGTATTATCGCCAATAGTAGTTTGGGTGGCAGAAGTGCTGCTAGTACTCTCGGCTGTAATAGTTTGGATGGTGAAATGGCTGCTAGTACTCTTTCCAGTAGTAGTTTGAATAATGAAAGGGCTGCTAGTACTCTCAATAGTAGTAGTTTGGGTGGTGGAAGGGCTGGTAGTAATCTTGGCAGGTGTAGTTTGGGTGTTGGAAGTGCTGCTACTACTCTCGGCAGTAGTAGTTTGGATGGTGGAAGGACTGCTAGTTCTGTCGGCAGTACTAGTTTGTGCGGTGGAATGGGTACTAGTGTTATCTGCAGTAGTAGACTGGGTGGTGGAAGGACTGCTAGTACTCTTCGCAGAAGTAGTTTTGGTAGTGAAAGGGCTGCTAGAACTCTCAACAGTAGTAGTTTGGATGGTGGAAGGACTGCTAGTTCTGTCGGCAGTACTAGTTTCTGCGGTGGAATGGGTACTAGTAATATCGGCAGCAGTAGACTGGGTGCTGGAAGGACTGCTAGTACTCTTGGCAGAAATAGTTTTGGTAGTGGAAGGGCTGCTAGAACTCTTGGCAGTAGTAGTTTGGATGATGGAAGGACTGCTAGTTCTGTCGGCAGTAGTAGTGTCGCTGGCAGAAGTGCTGTTAGTACTCTCGGCAGCAGTAGGTTGTCTGGTAGAAAAGCCGCTGGTACTCTTGGCAGCAGACGTTTGGCTGGTGGATGGGCCACTGGTACTCCTGGCAGTAGTAGCTTGGCTGGTGGAAGGGCTGCTAGTTGTCTTGGCTGTAGTAATTTTGGTGGTGGAATGGCTGGCAGTACTCTTGGAAGCAGTAGTTTGGGTGGTAGAATGGTCGCTGGTACTATAGGTAGCAGTAGTTTGGCTGGTGGAAGGACCGCTGGTACTCTGGGCAGTAGTAGTATGGCTGGTGGAAGGGCTGCTAGTACTCACGGAAGTAGTAGTTTGGCTGCTTGAAGGGCTCGTATCCTCGATACTAGGAGTTTGAATGGTGGAAGGGCTGCTAGTAATCTCAGCAGTAGTAGTTTGATGGTGGATATGGTGTAGTATTATCGCCAATAGTAGTTTGGGTGGCAGAAGTGCTGCTAGTACTCTCGGCTGTAATAGTTTGGATGGTGAAATGGCTGCTAGTACTCTTTCCAGTAGTAGTTTGAATAATGAAAGGGCTGCTAGTACTCTCAATAGTAGTAGTTTGGGTGGTGGAAGGGCTGGTAGTAATCTTGGCAGGTGTAGTTTGGGTGTTGGAAGTGCTGCTACTACTCTCGGCAGTAGTAGTTTGGATGGTGGAAGGACTGCTAGTTCTGTCGGCAGTACTAGTTTGTGCGGTGGAATGGGTACTAGTGTTATCTGCAGTAGTAGACTGGGTGGTGGAAGGACTGCTAGTACTCTTGGCAGAAGTAGTTTTGGTAGTGAAAGGGCTGCTAGAACTCTCAACAGTAGTAGTTTGGATGGTGGAAGGACTGCTAGTTCTGTCGGCAGTACTAGTTTCTGCGGTGGAATGGGTACTAGTAATATCGGCAGCAGTAGACTGGGTGCTGGAAGGACTGCTAGTACTCTTGGCAGAAATAGTTTTGGTAGTGGAAGGGCTGCTAGAACTCTTGGCAGTAGTAGTTTGGATGATGGAAGGACTGCTAGTTCTGTCGGCAGTAGTAGTGTCGCTGGCAGAAGTGCTGTTAGTACTCTCGGCAGCAGTAGGTTGTCTGGTAGAAAAGCCGCTGGTACTCTTGGCAGCAGACGTTTGGCTGGTGGACGGCCCACTGGTACTCCTGGCAGCAGTAGTTTGGGTCGTGGAAGGGCTGCTATTACTCTCGGCAGTAGTACGTTCGCTGGTGGAAGGGCCGTTAGTGGTCTTGGCAGTAGTAAGTTGGCTGGTGGAAGGGCCGTTAGTACTCCTGGCAGCAGTAGTTTGGCTGGTGGACGGGCCGCTGGTACTCTTGACAGTAATCGTTTTGATAGTGGAAAGAGTGTTAGTACTTTTGGTAATCGAAGGGCTAGACATGGTCGCTGTGACCTGTGCTTCTGCCGATGGAGTAGTTGCGGAGACTGGTATTGATGTGAAATCAGTTGATGTCCCTGTGGCATTTCCTGTTTTGGTGGTAGAATGGCTGCTAGTACTCTTGGCAGTAGTAGCTTGGGTGGTGGAAGGGCTGCTAGTTGTCTTGGCTGTAGTAATTTTGGTGGTGGAATGGCTGGCAGTACTCTTGGCAGCAGTAGTTTGGGTGGTAGAATGGTCGCTGGTACTATAGGTAGCAGTAGTTTGGCTGGTGGAAGGACCGCTGGTACTCTGGGCAGTAGTAGTATGGCTGGTGGAAGGGCTGTTAGTACTCACGGAAGTAGTAGTTTGGCTGCTTGAAGGGCTACTCGTATCCTCGATACTAGGAGTTTGGATGGTGGAAGGGCTGCTAGTAATCTCGGCAGTAGTAGCTTTGATGGTGGATATGGTGCTAGTATTATCGCCAATAGTAGTTTGGGTGGCAGAAGTGCTGCTAGTACTCTCGGCTGTAATAGTTTGGATGGTGAAATGGCTGCTAGTACTCTTTCCAGTAGTAGTTTGAATAATGAAAGGGCTGCTAGTACTCTCAATAGTAGTAGTTTGGGTGGTGGAAGGGCTGGTAGTAATCTTGGCAGGTGTAGTTTGGGTGTTGGAAGTGCTGCTACTACTCTCGGCAGTAGTAGTTTGGATGGTGGAAGGACTGCTAGTTCTGTTGGCAGTACTAGTTTCTGCGGTGGAATGGGTACTAGTATTATCGGCAGTAGTAGACTGGGTGGTGGAAGGACTGCTAGTACTCTTCGACGAAGTAGTTTTGGTAGTGAAAGGGCTGCTAGAACTCTCAACAGTAGTAGTTTGGATGGTGGAAGGTAATCTGCTAGTTCTGTCGGCAGTACTAGTTTGGATGGTGGTGGAATGGGTACTAGGAATAATATCGGCAGTAGTAGACTGGGTGCTGGAAGGACTGCTAGTACTCTTGACAGAAATAGTTTTGGTAGTGGAAGGGCTGCTAGAACTCTCAACAGTAGTAGTTTGGATGGTGGAAGGGCTGGTAGTAATCTTGGCATTTGTAGTTTGGTTGTTGGAAGTGCTGCTACTACTCTCGACAGTAGCAGTTTGGATGGTGGAAGGACTGCTATTTCTGTCGGCATTACTAGTTTGGGAGGTGGACGGGTACTAGTATTGTCGGCAATAGTAGATTGGGTGGTGGCAGGACTGCTAGTACTCTTGGCAGAAGTAGTTTTGGTAGTGGAAGGGCTGCTAGAACTCTTGGCAGTAGTAGTTTTGCTGGTGGAAGTGCTGTTAGTACTCTTGGCAGTAGTAGGTTGTCTGGTGGAAAAGACACTGGTACTCTCGGCAGTAGTAGTTTTGATGGTGGAACGGGTGCTAGTATTATCACCAATCGTAGTTTGGGTGGCAGAAGGGCTTCTAGTACTCTTGGTAATTATAGTTTTGGTAATGGAAGTTCCGCTTGAACTGTTGTTAGTGGTAGCTTTGATGGTGTTAGGGCCACTACTACTCTTGGCAGCGGTAGTTTGGATGGTGGAAGGACCACTGGTATTCTTGGCAGCAGTAGTTTGGATGGTGGATGGGTCTGTATCTGAGCTGGATGTTTCATGCCCGGCATGTGTTGTATTCGTGATGCTGTTGGAGAAATCGCTTAAGGTTGTAGTGAAATTCAATGAGGAGTTATGACTCTCATGAGAGAGGGATGTCATTAAAGTTATCTTGTTTGTGACATTTCTCTTGGTGCTGTCGGCTGTGCCTTTAGCGGCTTCATTTTCTTTTATGCTTTTCTTCATTAAGGGGGAAGTTGTAGTTCTATGGATTTCAGTAAAAGGAGGGGTATTTTCATCTGCCTTTGTCGTGACATCATTGAAGGTGTAGCTGGTGTGGCTTGAGTAAATATGCGTTTCCCCAGAATGTGTCTCAGTCAAAGCTGTTCTTACTGCAACATCACTCTTCGTGGGGTTGAGTGTAGTTGGTGAGAGTTTTGCTTGTGCTGAGGAAGAAATTTATTGTTACCTCTGAGGTCATTATAGGTTTCATATATTTGTCAGTTCTGAGCTGTTGTTTTATATGGAATTTTTTCAGCTTCCAGGTTATTGTGGCAAGACGGTTAGACATATAAATCTAACCGTATACATAAACATTAAATAGGATCCCAGTGAAATATATGTTGGGGCTAGAAGGAAACCTGATTTCCATGTCTATTTGATCAATAATAGCTTTACTGTTTATTTCTATGCAAAGATGTGCACATTTCAAAACCAAGTGATGATTCTTATTCGTACCCATCCTTATTGTTGGAATCATAGCAGAGACTGTAGAAACTCACTACTAAGGCTATAAAAAATTATATAGAATAATCCAACTTGTTTATAAGAAATGTATCCAGAATTTATAACGATGATCAGAATATATTCTCTGAAGCAAAGGTGGGATTCTTCCGGTTCAGACCGGTTCTATAGAACCAGTTGTTATGATGCTGCCCAGTTTGGAGAACTGGGAAATCATGCCCCTGGCTTGCCCCTCCCCCTCCACCCACCACTCCCCTCCCTTCCAAGAAAGTCCTTATCACACATGCGTAACAGCACACATGCCCAACATTGCTGGCTGCATTCTTCTCCTCCCAGTGACTCCTTAAGGTCTTCCCCCCCCGCCCTCCCAACGACCAGCTATTCCTATGATCAGGTGTGCCAGGATTTCACTCATTGTCTTACTGCTTCACTCAGGAGGCTTCCCTGAGGCCCAGGAAGGCAAAAAATGGAGGGGGCAGTTCCCACCCCCAGTGCTTCATTTTTTGCCTTCTTGGGCCCAAGGGAGCAAAAATGGCCCCCAGGAGGCTTCCCTGGTCCCCAGAAGGTCTAAGAAATGGGGGGGGGGGGCAAAAAAGAAGAAGAAGCCACGCCCATCCAGTGACATGGCCACTCCCACCTAGCCATGCCCACAGAACCGGTTGTTAAAAAATTTGAATCCCACCCCTGCTCTGAAGCCATACATTGACTTACAAATTGGAACATGGTGGCATGTATGCAAATATTCCTCATGGTACTCTGATGAAATGCACGCACAATAATCTATGCATTATTAACCAAAAGCAGCTCAGTTGGCCAAAATGCCCTCTATAGTTCTTAATCTGTGATTAAGGTGTAGGTTACCATATGGTTTTGGACTCCATATAGTAACCTACGTTTTATTATCTTCATTTATTATCTCTGCTAGATACACCAGAATATTTGTTATGAGATGGAGAAGTAAGAGGCTGGAGAAATTCCATAAGAATGTGTTAGTAGTAAGTAATATATTTTATTGTAAATTCATGATCTTAACTGAAAATGGAAGAGAATTCATGAACCAAAAAATGTAAGGATAATTCGTTAGCTCTTTTCCAGCCCTTTGGTAGTTCCCTAGTGCTCCAGGATCTTTGAAAGATATGGTTCAATGATTCTGAGATCACATCTGCCAGCTCCTTCAGGACATGATGGATTACATCTCAGAGTTTTGAAGGAGCTCACATCTCAAATCCATTGAATCATATCTTCCAAAGATCCTGGGGTACCAGGAAACTATTAGAAAATTATAAAAGAATAGATGTGGCTCCTACTTAAAAAAAATAAAAATAAAACTCCAGATCCAGGAAAGTACAGACCAATCAGCCTGCCATAAGTACCTGGGAAGATCCTGGAAAAGATAATCAAGCATCAGATCTATGAACACCTAGAAGCAAGCAAAGGTATAACCAGAAGCCAACATAGTTTGTCAAAAACAGATCTTATTTCTTTCTTTGACAAAGTGACTAAATTAGTGAATCAGCAAAATGCTGTGCACATAGTATACTTGGATTTCAGGAAGTATTTGACAAAGTAGACCACAATCAACTTCCTGATAAGTTAGAAGAATATGAATAGCAATAACACTTAGACTTATACACTGCTTTACAGTGCTTTACAGACCTCTCTAAGTGGTTCACAGATTCAGCATATTGCCTCGAACAATCTGAGTCCTCATTTTACCCACCTCGGAAGGATGGAAGGCTGAGTCACCCTTGAGCCTGGTGAGATTTGAACTGCCAAATTGCAGGGAGCCGGCAGGCAGCAGAAGTAGCCTGAAGTCCTGCATTGTAACCACTGCACCACCATGGCTCATAGAGAGTATCACCACCAGATGGACTTGCAACTGGCTGACAAATTGCACTCAACATGTAGTCCTTAATGGAACAACCGCTACTCCGAGGGAAGTGAGCAGTGGAGTACCCTAAAGTTCTGCTTTAGGTCCTACTTTGTACTGGAACATATAAAGGAATATAGGACATGAAAGTCAACCTTTCTATATGGCAACTGAGTAAAGAGCAGTTGATGCAACCAGGGTTTTCAATCGAGATGGCACAGACTTGCCAAGAGTGTATATGAATCAGAACACCTAGAGGAAAAGTTATCCACATTATCCCAGAAATTTTCAATGCTTGTCAATAAGTATGTCATGTCCTCTATGCCAAGGTAGTATATGGAAGAGCAGTCCATGCCTTGAGTTACATAGATACTGGGCTGTGTGTTAAAAACAAAAGTTTGATGGCAATTAGATCATCCAGACATTCCAAAAGAATTTCAAGATTAAAAGTCAACTACACACTGCAGCCGAATCCTGGTATGGAAGTATGAAGACAGAAATTTTCTATTCTATCAGAGGATCAAAAAACCGTTAAATGCCAAGATATTCTAGAATAGAGGAAACCCAAGAAGCAGAGATGTCTGTGGCAGTAGACTATACAAATGTGACCATACAAAGAATACACTGGCAATCACTAGAACAAAGGTCAGGGAAAGCTTTTGTACATAGCACTTTTTTGCACATAGCACCATGTTTCCCCAAAATAAGCCCTAGCATGATTTTAAGCATATACCTAATATAAGCCCTACCCCAAAAATAAGCCCCAGTGAAGGGGGTGAGCTTGGCCAGTACAGGAGACAGTATGCACGCATGGGCCAGCGGTGTCTGGCAGCAGCCGCAATTCGTGCAACACAAGTGAGTTGATTCCTGTCAAAGCACCATTGGAGGCAGAGGCAGGAGGAGGCATGCAAATTGGACACACTGCACGGGGCCACAGGAAAGCTGAGAGTCGGTGGACTAGAGCAGGCAGCCAGCCATGGGAGGCTCATTTTTGCATCTCTCAATTTGCCTGTGTCCCGTGCAGTGGGCCAGATTGCGTGACTTCTGCCCTTTCTTTTCCTCCATCTGATGCTGGAGCCGTTAAGCGAAGACGAGACTACCACGACTGGCCACTGGCTCCAGCCCAACAACAGTCCAATCCCAGCGGCGTTGAGACCTGACGGGTGCGGGGAGTGGATGAGGGGACACGGAGGACCTCATCTCAGCTTTTGAGAAAGGCCCAACGCCAAGTGACGCCCTGTAGTGGTTCATGTGTGATATATAGTTCGTATCAAGGACGCGGAACTGCTGCTGGCTTGGCAAATCCCGAGGGATGCCCATCCCGAGTGGAGAGCCCAAGACTCCATTCTGTAGGACGCCATTCCAAATGGATGAGACTTGTAAAGAACCGGGACTGGTGGATAGCGAATAGTGCAATTCTGTAGAGCAGAATAGAGCAGAAAGCGGATAGTGGATAGCGGATAGTGCTAAGAGCCAGATGAGCTGGGATTAGATGAGAGTGTGATTCTGACACTTATAGAGAGAGTGATTCTGAGAGAGCTATTCGGACCAGCATGGAATGAGCAGCATGGAATGAGCTGTTACTGGTGGAGAGTGTGATTCTGAACTGCAGTGAAAGTGATGAAACTGACAGAGAGGGTGATCCTAAACATCCGAAAAAGAGGAGAGCAAGAGAGTGTGATTCTGAATTCTGAACAGCCAAGAACTGTGGAGAACTGAGGAGACTCACAGAGAATCCATAGACCCTACCTGAGAGGAATAATCTCCCAAACAGTCTCCATTTAAATCACCCAGCTGATTAATCAGCCTCCATTTAAATTCCCAGTCAGCTGAGTGGACAACCTCCACTAAATCCCCACCCAAATCTCACCCATTCCAAACTCCCAAGTAGATGATTGGAGAGTTCATTCAAATCTTCTCCATTCACATCTATCAAGCAGCTGATTGGAAGATCTCCATGATCTAATAATACGTAACTGATTAAAGAGTCTTCCACGGAACACTAACAAAGCTCCTTCAAGCAACGCTTCCTCTTTAAAAAACAAAACAAAATAAAGTGATTTAAGGAAAAACAAAGGAACTTTTCACTACCAACTTCCAATACTTCACTACCTCCACTATTTCATTACCTCAAGACCAATTATTGATAGATAATGTTTTGATTAAAATGATTGATTTATCATTTAATAATATAATAATTAATTGTTAAATGACCATTAATTTACTGATTAATTGATTATTAGTGATTTAATACTGTATCATTGATTATCTAGTTGATTGATTGATTTTAGTAATAAATAACCTTACTTTTGATTTGTTCTCTAACTTATCAATTAACAGTTATTAATTACCAACATTCATTAAGTAACTGTCTACCTATCACATTAATTAGCTATTGTAATTGTTTAGTGTACTATTTTCATTGACATGCCAGCCAAAAACTCCAAACGCTCCACTACCAAACACCAACAAAAGAATAATATCTCTACCAATGACCTCTCAGACTCCTGCACATGCTTCAAATGTCTTGAAACCATCAATGATTGCGAAAACAACATCAAATGCCACTTATGTGACAATCAAGCCCACCTCGCCTGCTTAAACTTAACCAAAAGCCTACCTGATCTCCTAAAAACATCAGATACATTTCTTTGTCTATGTCCATCATGCTTACCTAAGCTAAACAAACTAAGTACCCTGTCTGACAGAGTTGAAAGCATGGAATCATTCCTTCACTCAATAGAAGAATACTTAGTAACACGTTTTGAAACAACTATATAAGCAAGCCTAATCTCTCTTGGAAAAAAAAAATACAGCACAGATAGGCGAATACCTATCAGCTCAAAATTAAATCCCAACTCACTGCCACAACTACTACCTCAACTTACAATCACAACTACAACCAAAAATAACCACCAAACACAGCCACAAATAATCACTATCCCATCAAATAATAACACAAATGACATCCGCTTACCCATCAGAGACATCATGGAACATGATCAGAAACGTCCAAATGCCATCTTATTTGGTCTTGAAGACACTAACGAATCTGATGATATCACCAAAGTTCGCAATATCATAAGCAACTCCAATACATCAAACATTTCTCCTGAAGATATCATTGAAATAACCAGAGATGGTCCTGAGTTCAAATACAATGATGGCTCGGTGGTCCCAAGATTTTGTAGAGTTGTTTGCAAAAATGAGTCCAGCAAATGGATATTTATTCATACAATAAACACCATTGCTAAAACCAATCCCATCCATAACAAACTTCACTCACAACCAAACTTATCCATACTGCAAAGAATCTGCTCCCGTGAACTCCACACAGAACTCAAACAACGTGTAGAAAATGGAGAGAAGGATCTATAAATTGACTACCATGATGATTGTATCAAAAATAAGTCACACAACCCACAACAGCATCCAACCCTACTTCAACCAATCCACCATCACCCAAAACTAGGCACGCACGCCCCTAACTAATTCAATTCCAACTACAACTGGCATTAAATGCAAGCTACTCAATGCAAGAAGCCTTGTAAATAAAATACCTAAATTTCTCCTCTTACTAAATACGACTAGATTTGACATCATATTTGTCTGTGAAACATGGCTCAATGCATCCTCCCTGACTCCATTACCACAGTAAGAGATTATCATGTTTACCGATCAGATATTGAAATCCATAGAAGAGGTGGTGTTACTATCTTCTATAAAAAGTCCCTACATCTAAAAAGCATCCAAATTACCCAGGAGCTTGCTCTTCCAGAGACCATCATCTGTGAGCCATCCTTAAATATCACATTTTGATTCTTACTATGTTACAGAGCCCCTGATTATGACATCGAACATGTAAACAAGTTAAATTCACTACTAACATGGGCAACCTCCTGCCCACACATTTTATATTTCTTGGTGACTTCAATCTACCTTGTATTAACTGGACTCTAAATGAACCCATACATGCAACGTTCTACAATGCTGTAACAAATCTGGGACTGTTACCAACAACACTAGACTTAACAACTGCCTCAATCTCATCTTCTACAACAGTTTGAATTCAATTTATGGAATACAAATTAATGAACCCTTTCCAACAGTGACGACAGTATGATTGACTTTTGTCTCAATATACATCCTCACAAAAATCACTATAATGACAGGATCACCAATTACCGTATATACTCGAGTATAAGCCGAGTTTTTCAGCCCATTTTTTGTGCTGAAAAAATCCCCCTCGACTTATACTCGAGTCAGATTCCCTCTGAAAAAAAATGGTGTGGAGTCGCTGCCGCCGGGCGGCCAGTCCACCGCCTCGGGAAGGGGAAGGCAAGCGCTTTTTGCCTTTCCCTTCCCGCAGCTGTCGGGAGTTGCTGCCGCCCGGCGTGACCTCAAGTCCCGCCGCCTCCGGAAGGGAAGGCAAGCGCTTTTGCCTTTCCCTTCCCGGCTGGCTGTCTGGAGTCGCTGCCGCCCGGCGCGACCTCAGTCCCGCCGCCTCCCGGGAAGGGGAAAGGCAAAGCGCTTTTGCCTTTCCCTTCCCGGCGCCAGGCTGTCGGGAGTCGCTGCCGCCGCCGTGACCTCAGTCCCGCCGCCTCGGGAAGGGAAAGGCAAGAGCTTTTGCCTTTCCCTTCCCGGCCGGGCTGTCGGGAGTCGCTGCCGCCCGGCGCGACCTCAGTCCCGCCGCCTCGGGAAGGGAAAGGCCACGGCTTGGAAGGCCGCCGCTGGAAGCGGCTGCGTGCAGCCGCTGTGCTAGCATCGGATCGGGCGCGCCGGACGGTTCCGACCGAGCCCACGCGTGCGTCTTTAGCGCCCGCCCAGCACCGCGGAGCTCCTGTACCGGGAGAAGGAAAGACCCCCGGGCGGGGCAGGGAGGAGGAGCTTCTCCCGCCCGCCCCTCTTTCCGCGCCCACCGGTGTCCCCGCAGGGCGACCCCGCCCGCAGTCGCCGCCGCCGCTTGAAAGAGACGGGCGGGGGTGGGTGGAAAAGCGCCGGGTGCCCTTGGAGGAGAAGGTCCCGCGTTCGCCTGTCTGCCCGCGGATGTCAGCGGAGCAGCCGCTGCTACAGGAACAGTTTACTGCCATCGCCCTCAAAAAGGGGGCAACCAGACAGGAATCCGAGGGCAGCGCTCGTTGCGTGCCGGGCGACAAGCCCGCTCGGGTGGACGTGTTTGCCCAGAGACCCCGGACGAAGCAGCGGCAAAGCTCCGCTGACATCCGCGGGCAGACAGGTGAACGCGGGACCTTCTCCTCCAAGGGCGAAAGAATTGGCTGGTTTTTTTTTTAGAGAAAACAAAAAAGAAGATACATCAATTCAGAATGTATGGGATACAATGAAGGCATATGTTAGAGGCTTGATAATAGACTATACAAGGAAAAGGAAGGCATATGTTAGAGGCTTGATAATAGACTATACAATGAAAAGGCTAGTCTCTAAGGCCCTAGAAGATGAGCATAAAAGACTTGAAAAAGAGCTACAGAAAATGCCACAGAAAAAGGACATCAAGCCAAAAATGGATATAATTAAATACAAAATGGGTCAAATAGAAAAGAAGAATTAGCACAGAAAATTAGAGGTGCTAAACAGAACTACTTTGAAGACGCAAACAAACCAGGTAGATGGTTAGCATACAAATTGAGAAAGGAGAAAGAATCAAGGAAAATATTGCAATTAATAGATGACCAAGGCCAAGTTTGCCATGGTAGCAAAGAGAAGAAGGAAATCATCCGAGACTTCTATGGGAAATTATATATGCAAGAGAATATTGATGAGGAAAGAGTTAAGCAGTACTTACAGAATGCTAATTTACCTCAGATACCTAAAGAGACTGAAAAAATGTTAGAAAGCAATATAACGATGATGGAGTTAATTGAAGCACTCAAGAAGCAAAATAATGGAAAGGCACCAGGCCCAGATGGACTTCCGGCAGAATTTTATAAAACATTACAAGAATCGTTGAATCTTCCATTGCTAGACGTTATGAATGAAGTTATGTTAAAGAAGAAGATACCTAAATCATGGTCAGAAGCCTACATTACACTTATTCCTAAAGAGGAGGCCAACCTATTACAAATTAAGAACTATAGACCCATTTCTCTACTAAATGCAGATTATAAAATCTTTGCTTCAATATTGGCAGAAAGACTTAAAAAATATTTAAATAATTTTATCCATCCTGATTAAAATGGATTTCTGCCAAAGAGACAAATTAAAGACAATATGAGAGTAATCTTGGATACTTTGGAATACTATGAGGCACATCCTGAAAAACAAATGGCTCTGATATTTTTAGATGCACAGAAGGCATTTGATAATGTGAATTGGCAATTCATGTTATTACTGTTGGAACAGATGGGTTTTGCTAGAAAATTTATTCAAGCAATAGAAGCTATATACTATAAGCAAACGGCAAAGGTAATGATAGCGGGAGAACTGACAGACTCTATTAATATAAGAAAAGGAACAAGACAAAGGTGCCCACTATCACCTTTGTTGTTTGTATTAACTTTGGAAGTGTTAAACAGAAATATTAGAGATGAAAAGAATATAAAAGGAATGAAAGTCAAAAAGGAAGAATTCAAGCTGCAAGCACTTGCGGATGATCTGGTTTTCATCTTAGAAGACCCTTTAGAAATAGCATCAAAATTGATAGAAAAGATAGAGACATATGGAAAGGTGGCTGGTTTGAAAATAAATAAAGATAAGACAAATATTTTAACAAAGAATATGCTATTAAGACAAAAGGAAGAATTGGCAGATCTATTGAAAATTCAGGTCACAAATAAGATCAAGTACTTGGGGATATATTTGACAGCAAGATGTAGTACATTAAAAGAGAATAATTATATTAAACTTAAACAGCAGATAGCGCTAGATTTGGCGAAATGGGAAAACTTACAACTGTCACTAATAGGGAGAATTTCAACAATCAAGATGAATATATTACCCAGAATTTTATATCTGTTTCAAACAATTCCAATTAGGCTTGGAAAAGACTACTTTGAAGATTTAAATAAAATTGTGTTGAAATATATATGGCAAGGTAAAAAAGCGAGAATAAAGTTAAAACTTTTGCAAGATGCTAGAATTAGAGGAGGATTTGGTTTGCCTAATTGGGAGTTGTACTACCAAGCTACAAATCTGATGTGGGTTAAGGAATGGATAACACTAAGAAATACTAGATTGTTGACATTAGAAGGACACGATTTGTTGTTGGGGTGGTATGCTTTTTTTATGGTACAAAGGAACTAAAACACAGGGGTATTTTAGAAGACATTATATATGGGATTCTCTGTGGTTAAACTGGGAGAAGATTAAAAGACAATGTTATTTGAAAATTCCAGTCTGGTTATCGCATATTGAAGCATTTTTGTATCCTATAATATACAAAAAGGAACAAACAGTTAGATATGGTGAAATATTGAATGAAAAGGGTAAACTTAAATCTATGCAAAAACTAGAGGAACAAGGTATAAAGATGAATTGGTTTTCATATGCGCAAATACATTCAAGGTATGATAAAGATTCTAAAACAGAAGGTTTCTATGATAAACTGACTGACTTAGATAAGATTTTGACAGATACTGATGAAAAGGTGATTAAAAAATTGTATGGATATTTATTAGAAATTAAACTAGAAGAAGAACAAGTTAAAGAAACTATGATTGCTTGGGGGAAGAATTTTGGATATGGGATTGATTTAGATAAATGGCAAAAATTGTGGTCTCAAAATTATAAAATGACAATGTCAACAGCATATAAAGAAAATTTGTATAAGATGTTTTACAGGTGGCATTTTCCCCGACAAGAATAGCAAGAATGTTCAAGAATAAATCCGAAAAATGTTGGAAATGTCATCAGACACCTGGCTCGTATTACCATATGTGGTGGAGTTGTGCGGATACTAAAAAATACTGGACTAAAATCCACATGTGGTTGGAAAAAATGACAAAAAAATATATAGACTTGAATCCACAGATATTTTTATTGGGAATTTTACCTGAAATATATAGTAAAGACTTGAAATACCTGATTGTAAATGTATTAACAGCGGCTAGGATTGTATTTGCTAAAAACTGGAAAAATGAGAAAATACCATCACAGGAGGAAATCATTAAGAAAATATTGGAATGTGCTGAAATGAGTAGATTGACATTTGAAATTAGAGAACAAGAGGATAAACAATTTTATAAAATTTGGGATCTTTTCTATCAATGGTTAGACAATAAAGTACAGTAATGAAATATGTAGACTTTTAAAAATAATAAATATATAAAGATGTACTTCTTTCTTATTATATCTACAAAATGATTTTAGGATAGATTTGGAGTACTCATTTCAAATGATCTAAGTGCTAGAGCCCACTGTAACTACATAGCCAAAAAGGCATTAAGAGTTGTAAACCTAATCCTGCTTAGCTTTTTCTCCGGTAATATCACTCTACTAACTAGAGCAGTGGTCCCCAACCTTTTTGTACCAGGGACCAGTTTCAAGCACAAACACTTTTCAAGGACCGGGGGGGAGGAAGAATCCGAGTTTGGTGGTTAGCTTGCAGACGTTTCATTACCTGACTAGGTAACATCTGATGTTGTTACCTAGTCGGGTAATAAAACATCTGCCAGCAAACCACCAAGTTCAGGAAGCGCCTCGGCCCTGCCTCCCTCAGCCCCATCCCTCAGGTGTCTCCTCCCTCCTCAGATGTCTGCCTCGTTCCTCTCTCAGTCGCTCTCTCGCTGCTCCACCAGCCCAGGAAGAAACTGCTTCAAAGAAGCCGGGGGTGGTAGCTTTTCCTGTCGCTGCAGCTCCTCTGAAGTGCCCGTTTACCCCCACCCCACCCGCCCGTGCGCGGTTCAACCCAGTGCTCCGTTCTGCCTGCCTGCCTGCCTGCCTTCGTTTCGGAGCAGCTTCGGCTGATAAAGAGGCGAATAGTTATTATTCTCAGCCGAAGCTGCTCCCAAACAACCAGACAGGCAGGCAGGCAAACAGAGCACTGAATTGGCGCCGGAGGAAGCTGCGGCGACAGGAAAAGCCACCCCGGCTTCTTTGAAGCAGTTTCTTCCTGGGCTGGTGGAGCAGCGAGAGAGCGACGAGAGAGGAACGAGGCGGGAGGAAACTGAAGCTGCTGAGCCAGAGAGCAGGACAGGCTTGGTTAGCCTTCCTCCCTCCCCTTCTTTCATTGTGTCCTTGATCCCCGATCCCAGCAGCATTCACGAAGGCAAAGAAAGCCGCCATTTTTTTTTTCTTTGCGGCCCGGTACAGAGTGCTCACGGACCCGGTGCACGGTCCGCGGCCCGGTGGTTGAGGACCCTGAACTAGAGTATACAAAACATTTGCTAGACCAATACTTGAATACAGCTCATCAGTCTGGAACCCGCTTTACATATCTGATATTAATACAATTGAGAAAGTCCAGAAATATTTCTCAAGAAGAGTTCTCCACTCCTCTACTTGTAGCAGAATACCTTATGCCACCAGACTCGAAATTTTATACCTAGACAACCTAGAACTACGCCGCCTTCGGTTCGATCTAAATATAGTATATAAAATTATATATTTCAATGTCCTACCTGTCAATGAATACTTCAGCTTCAACCACAACAATACAAGAGCACACAATAGATACAAACTCAAGGTAAACCGCATCAAACTTGATTGCAGGAAATACGACTTCAGCAACAGAGTAGTTAATGTCTGGAATACTCTACCTGACTCTGTTGTTTCTTCCCTAAACCCCAAAAACTTTAACCCTAGACTGTCTACTATTGACCTCACCCCTTTTCTAAGAGGTCTGTAGGGGGCATGCATAAGCGCCCCAACGTGCCTACTATCCCTGTTTCTTTTTTTCTTATTTGTATCCATTTCATGTATTCATAACCATGTTTATACTTATACCTGTTATCTAAAAATCACTTGACAAAATAAAATAAATAAATATAATAAAATGAAGAACATAAAAGTGATCAAAAGTTCTAAAAAAAAACCAGTTTGCTTTCTAGATTTCAGCAATACAATGAAACAAGAACTCCCAAAATATAAGCTGGATTCAGAAGGGGAAGAGGGACCAGAACTATGGCCTTGTTAGAGAGGTGTTTTCAGACAGGGAGAAGTAGCAGCAGTCGTATCACTGGAGATTCCAACATCACTGAAGATTCCAGCATTATTCTAGAATCAATTATACATTTTGATTTTGGCAGACCCAGCAAATTCAAAGGATACCTCACTTATACTCACTATCAAAAACTCACTCTCAGTAGTACGCTGCTTAGTCCTAGGATGAGACATTTAATAAAGCTGTGCATTTATACCCAGAGGAAGCTCTTTCCCCAGTTCCCATCCCTCCCAGGAATATTCTAAAACATATAGTTCTTTTATCTCAAGTATTTTGTAATTGGACCAAAAATGAACCATGAAGCATTGGACAACTCAAGTGTAACTTTTCCGAGAGATAAAAGCATATATACCATGTATTTTGGAATAAGCAGAAAGTTAGATACCACTTACTAGAGAGGCAACAAAAAACAATGATAAAATAGGTTTTTCAAGTTCTTTAGTACTTACTTCTTTTATCCAAATCAAAGATGATAAATAAGAGTAAGATAATCTTCGTCATCAGTCAATTTCCAAAGTTTATGGGGTACCCAAACTGATAATCTTAGAATAGTGCTCAATCACTCAACCACAGCAGCAGACACTGCACTCAGAAGAAAGAAACAGAAAGCCTTTGGACTCTTCTCTTGGAAGGTAGGGCTAAGAGCAAGAAAGAATTGTGCTACAGGGTTACAAGGATCAAACTCTCAAATGAGAAGAGCAATAAAACTAGCCTAGAAGACAACATTCTACTTTGGCCTGCTGGATGCCCTTTGGCAAGTCTTGGGATTATAATATTTACATATTTTATTTCCTCAATCTGGAATGAAAGGGTTGGAACTATTGACTTTGTAATATTCCTGAAAGGATATAGGCGATTAAATACATATTTATTAACTTAAAACATTTATATTGCCACCCATCTTTCAATCAATTCTGGGCAGCTCCTAATCAAAAATGAAAAGATATAAAATCATATTAAAACTATAAAGGCTGGGTCCCCAAGTTTCATTTCAGTTCCGTCCAAAGAAATGTCACCCCAACCAGACTCAAAAATGAATAATCCTATAGCAACTCCACTTTGCCAGGGTTAAGTCAAAGCTGATTCTTCCTCAATCAGACCCTAATAGCATCCACTACATGATTTATCCAGCCAGGGGTGGAGATTATAATTGAGTATCATCAGAATACTGATAATACTGAACCCCATGCCAATGGATGACCTCCCCTAGTGATTTCAAGTAGATGTTAAAAAGGAATGGTTTGAGCTTGGAAGCACCTCACATTGCAGGGCCTAGAACTCAACCTCTCCTCTCCTACCAACACTGACTAGAACCATTCATAGAGGTTGAGAACCACCATAGCACAGTGCCTCCCACTCCCAACCTCTGAAGTCAGTCCAGAAGAATACCATGGTCAATGATACAGAAAGCCACTGAAAGTTCCAAGAGGGCCAGAAGGATTGCACTACATCTATCCTGAGCCCTCAAAAAGTCATCAACAAATGCAACCAATGCCATTTCAGTGCTGTGTCCCAGCCTGAACTCAAACTGAAAAGGGTTCAGATAATCCACTTCATCCAGGACTCTTTGTAGCTATATGCCAACCACCCTCTCTACAACATTCCTAAAAGAAAGGAAGATTGGAGAATGGACAAAAGTAGCCATATTGGGGCTGAGTGGAACTCTCAGGCAAGGGTATTTTGGACTGCAATATTGTGGGGTCCAAGGATGGTCCTTTGATAAGGGGGCACACCACCACCTCCTTTAGGGCAAGTGGTACCACCCGCTTCTGCAGAGAGGAATTAATCGCTACTTGAACTCAACTACATGCCATCTCCCAGGAAGTCTGAACTCAAAGAGGCAAAGCAGCATGGTTTAAAGTAAGCAAGTTTATTGAAAAAATATTACATTTTCTCTCTGGAATTTTCTTTGGCCAGCAGTATATACCAGTTATACACATAAAGAGTCTATATGGCACAGTAAATAAGGTGTTGTCTAATGTTGGAAGAAATGTCCATCTGGGTTCAATTCCAAGTGAGGAGAAAGACAGTGGAAACATGGAGACTGCTTGGAAGGATGGTTTAATGGATCAGAACCATTAAGCACATGGTCCTGGTGCAGCATGGAGAGTGAGATATATTTAACCCTCTCTTGGGCTTTGCAAGAAATGTATCCTATTGGTTGTCAGACTCCCAGGGGGGCTATGCGGGGGTCCAGATAACCTTGTAGGCTGTCTGTGTCCCAGGCTTGGTTGAATCTTGCTGGGTGATGATGTAATGAAGAGGTCTGTGCTCTGAAAGGGTATTGGGCAATTCCTATTATGACTTAATGGCTTTGTCCTGGTTTGGATCTTGAGTGAGGGCTAATCCTATCACCCTGGAGCTGAAGACCTTTTGTCTTGTAGATAGGATGGTCCAATCTTTCTGGGGCTATTAACAAGGGTGGGGGCTGCTTTCCGAGAGCTTGTTGGGAGGTATAATATTTTGCCTTTTTAATATTTCCTAGAATATTTCATTCTTCTAGGAGAGGGATGGGTGCTTTCTATACTAGAGTACAACAAGATCCATGCTCAGCTGTGAATGCTCCTTGAGTGACTATGGGTCATGTACTTTGTTAGTCCTCATTAACAACCTACTTCTTAGTAAGCTAGAAAAAAGTGGAATAGATAGCACCACCACTAGATGGACTCACAACTGGCTGACAAACCGTACTCACGAGTAGTCCTTAATGGGTCTAAGTCTACATGGAGGAAGTAAGCAAAGGGGTGCCACAAGGTTCCGTCTTAGGCCCAGTACTCTTCAATATCTTCATTAACGACTTAGATGAGGGAATAGAAGGGGAACTTGCCAAATTTGCAGATGATATTAAGCTGACAGGAATAGCTAACATCCAAGAAGATAGGCTCAAGATTCAGATGGATCTTGACAGATTAGAACACTGGGCCATATCTAACAATATGAAATTCAATGTAGAGAAAAGTAAAGTCCTATACTTAGGCAAGAAAAACCAAAAGAACACATATAGACCAGGTGAAACCAGGCTCAATAGCAGTAACTGTGAGAGGGATCTTGGAGTCTTAGTGGACAACCAGCTAAATATGAGCCAGCAGTGTGCAGCAGCAGCCAAAAAAAGATAATGCAGTCTAAATTGTATTAACAGAGGGATACAATCAAGATCAAGGGAAGTACTAATACCACTCTATAAAGCCTTAGTAAGACCACACCTGAGTACTGCATCCAGTTTTGTTCACCACACTATAAAAAGATATTTGAGACTCTAGAAAAAGAGCAACGCAGGATGGTTAGGGGACTGGAGGCTAAAACATTCAATGAGCAGTTGCAGGAACTGGGCTTGGCTAGTCTAGTAAAGAGAAGGACCAGGAGACATGATAAAGGTCTTCCAATGCGAGGGCTGCCACAGGGAGGGAAGGGGTCAAGCTATTTTCTAAAGCGCCTGTAGGCCAGACAAGGAATAGTGGATGGAAAACTGAACAAGGAGAGATTTCACCTGGAAATAAGGAGAAACTTTCTGACAGTGGGTGTAGTGTATTCAAATATAGACTTATAATACTACGTTCCTATTGGTTAAGTTAACACAGCGTATGATTGGTTAAGAACAAAGGGTTCGATTGGCGCGCATAAGCGGCGGGGAAGTTTAAATACATGCCATTGGTTGCGAGCCGTGAGCAGCTGCTATAAAAGGGCTGCCCAGCAGCTCGACTTGAGTTGAAAGTACTGGTTGCTAATAAAGAGCTGAATTCAACTCCAGTATTCGAGTCTGCTTTGTCCTGGCGATAGAACAATGAGAACAATCAACCAATGGAACAGCTTGCCCTCAGAAGTTGTGAGAGCGCCATCACTTGAGACTTTCAAGAGAAGAGATTGGACTGCCATTTGTCAGAAATAGGTGTAGGGTCTCCCGCTTGGGTGGCAGGGGGTTGGACTAGATGACCTACAAGGTCCCTTCCAACTCTGATTATCTGTTAAATGCAGTGCAACATAAAGTCCCATTCAGTCCCAGTAGAGCGACAATGTTCATAATTGCATTATTAATCAACTTTCTCCTAGATGTTGGGTACAAGCTGGAATAATAAGAATTCCCAGTCATAGGCTGGTTATTGTTGCTTGGTTACTATATTTATATTTCAGAAACAAAGTGAGGAAATTCTTCAGAACAAACTTGGGATTTTGGCCTGATTTTTGCTAGGCAAAAGAGCATCAAAAGAAGCTTCATGGTAGTGTGACAGGATGCAATTCATCTTGCTAGTTTCTGGGCTAGATCTGTTTAAATTGTACACATTCTATCTTGTATTTTAAATTTTATAGTATGCTTTATTTTAATTGTGATGCTTCAGATGTGAACAAAGAAAGAAAAGCAAAAATATAGACAGGATGCAATCAGTTAAAAGTTAAAATTAGCAAATCCAATGAAATCATTTGTTTGAATTAAAATTGGCTGGGACATTTTTGACTAAGAACATTCCACTTGAAATGGTTCTCCATTCTCTGATCAGGAAAAGAAACCTTTACATTATTTAATGTTCTTATTTTTCTCTTCCCACTTGACTCATTTCCCCCCAGTTTTTGTTTTTATGTTCGTTTATTCCCATTATTGAATTACAATGCAGCTACTGATTTAAAAAAAAAAAAACTAAACCAGTATAACATTTGGTACCTATTAGTGACAGCTATTTCTTTTTTCCTTTATTTAGTGCCATCTGATTTCCATCCAACTGGCTGACAAAGCCCAACAACTTCAATACTGTTGAAATAATTTGTGGGAGGGGGGAAATATTTGGTACATTAAGGAGGACTTAATTGTGTCTCATATGTGGACTAAGGCAGAGGTGGTATTCAGCAGGTTCTGACCAGCTCTGGAGAACCAGTAGTGGAAATTTTGAGTAGTTCGGAGAACTGGCAAATACCACTTCTGACTGGAGATTTTACAGTATCCTTTCCCTGCCATGCCCACCAAGCCACGCACACAGAACCGGTAGTAAAAAAAAGTTTAATCCCACCACTGGACTAGGGAACAAAAAGGTAATATCATGGGGACATAGTAGAAGAAGAATATAGGCAGAGCATATTTGGGCTGTAGTTAAATGCAGGTGGGGACAAAACCTAAATCTCTTGCCTCTGCCTTCCAGATCTTTTCATCTTTAGGTCCTGTCAATATTAACTAAATAACCAACTCCTTCCCCCAGATGGCTGCTGTAGAGCGAGAGTTTTTCTTTCTCTTATCCATGATCTGTTTTGTTTGCTGCCAGAGCAAGTATTTGGCACAATGCTGTGTTTTCATATAATACTAGACAACTGCCTGGGTAGATAAGTCTGTAAATTAATCTTTTAAAGGGGTTTGAAAGAAAATGGGGAATGAACCTACTACATTTGAATGGGAAATGATCCCATCTGGCTTTTTTTTTTAGAAGATAGAGGCTTTGGAGATTATATTTATTATTTAA